>NC_056436.1:44957124-45557124 GCF_018296145.1 Oncorhynchus tshawytscha | reverse complement strand
ATTCACAGAATTAAAGATAGACTCCTTAATGCAACCGCTGTATCAGATTTTTTAAAAACTTTACGGAATAAGCATAATCTGAGAACGGAGCTCAGAACCCAAAACGTCCAGAGGAATATCCACCATTTTGGAATCAACAAGGTTAGAAACAACACCATAAATATTCACTTACCTTTGATGATCCTCATCATAAGGCACTCCCAGGAATCCCAGTTCGACAATAAATGACTGATTTGTTCCATAAAGTTCCATCATTTATGTCCAAATAGCCACTTGTTGTTAGCGTGTTCAGCCCAGTAATCCATCTTCATGAGGCACAGGCACTTCATCCAGACAAAAACTTGAAAAGTTCCATTACAGTCCTTTATAAACATGTCAAACGATGTATTTAATCAATCTTAAGGATGTTTTTAACGTAAAACATCAATAATGTTCCAACCGGATATTCCTTTGTCTTCAGAAAAGCACTGGAACATTAGGTAACTCTGTCGGGAGCGCGCGTCATGAGACGAAGGCTCTCTGCCAGACCACTGACTCAAAGAGGTCTCATGAGCCACTCCTTTATAGTAGAATCCTCATTCAAGTGTTTAAAGACGGTTGACATTTAGTGGAAGCCGTATGAAGTGCAACTTTATCCATATCTCAATGTGTATGTGTATCTTACGATAAGTGCCATGGGATCTTTAATGACCTCAGAGAGTCAGGACACACGTTTAACGTCCCATCAGAAAGACGGCACCCTATACAGGGCAGTATCCCCAATCACTGCCCTGGAGCATTGGGATATTTTTTAGGCCAGAGGAAAGAGTGCCTCGTTCTGGCCCTCCAACACCACTTCCAGCAGCATCTGGTATCCCATCCAGGAACTGACCAGTACCAACCCTGCTTGGCTTCAGAAGCAAGCCAGCAGTGGTATGCAGGGTGGTATGCTGCTGGCAGAAATATGCATATATATATATGCATATATTAGCATCTAATAATAATATGCATATATTAGCATCTGGGACAGAGTAGGAGGCAGTTCACTCTGGGCACGCTATTCATCCAAAAGTGAAGATGCTGCCCCCTATCCCGAAAAGGTTAAGAGGGTGTGAACGATGGTAACTGGGTGTAGACAAAGAAGAGCTCTTCATTAGATACCAAAACATTCAAAGGCGATTTTTCTCAAAAGTGAGTTTAAAAGTTGATCAACTTTCAAAGCAGAATTCCTTTCCCATTGTTCTTCAAATGCAGTGTATGTTATACCATTTTGTATCTCTGAGTCTCTATTTTTATCCAATGAAAAAAAAACACAGTTTTTGATTTCGTAAATAGAGCTTATTAATGGGAATTTCAAAGCCAAAAATAGTGAGCATTCAATTTCCAAAACATACAAATATTCCACTGTCTCTGTTAGGTCCACAATGGGTTGTCACCAATAGAACCACTTGTTAATTGTGGGTTGCGACGTAAATGTGTAATTATTTCATGAATTACTGAAATTGATTTGGCCAAGTGCAACTGCAAACTGGGTTCAGTGCGCTCTCTGCTTAGCAGCAGTCCCTGCTCAGTTTGCCAGCTGCGCGAGTGCTTTGCGGTTTATCTGATATTTTTTCTGCAGTTTTCTTGAAGATCACTCTTGCCATCACTCACTGCTGTCATGAACTGGACTCATGCTAACCACAAGTTCTGACTGAGCTCAATCGTCATGAAACACATATACAGTGTTATATACACAAAATCAGTAGCGCCCGCAATGTGTTTTGTGTGGGGAAGTGCTTAGTAGTAAGTCTCTCAAAACGAACAAATTAATAAAATGACACATCCAGGCACAACATGACGGTAAACCCAGGGAGTTCTTTCAGAACAGGGCAGAATGCTTCAGGAAACAGTGCTTCGAAAGTGAAAAAGTAAGTCAACTAACAAGGCATTGTTGTCATTTTATAACAGTAGAAATAAGGGAGTACTATCTCTCATAGTAATAGATGTAAGTTTCTCTTTCAAACAATCCCCTGGCCGTATAACATTACACAGCTAATAGCTAACGTTAGCCGAAGAAAGCTAACTAGATACTTATAGTGCAACCCTAAGAAACAGTACAGATGAAGATGAAAAATGATCAGGCCTACTGTACATCTTACTGTAGAAATTATTGTTGAAAACAAGTCTAGGTTGGAACTGTTGCTGTTACAAGTAATGATTTTTATTCTGAACTGGAATAAACTGATTGAAGCAAGATTATTTTTGAGGCAAACACTCACACTGTTCTGGGTTGCTCATCTGCAGGAGGAAGCGGTGTCCTGCCTGACAAAAATCAGTAGATGTTCTGCTCCAGTTTGGCACCACATACCTATGCAAGTCAGGGTTATCAAGTACAGAAACAGTGTCAATGCTGAGCATGACCTCAGTGTTACACTGCCAAAAACTGAGCCCAGAATAGACATGCTTGTTGAAAACTTCAACCAGCCACACACCTTTCATTAGGACTGTGTGTATGTGTGTTTTTTCTGGTCTACATCTGTGTGATGTGATCAATCCATTTATTACAGTTCAGAATTAAAATGCTTTATTGTATTTTAACAGCAACAATTCCAAACTAGACAGGTATATAAGGGTGTTTTTAAATGGGGAAAAATAAACATGAATATATATTTATGGGAATTTCATTTTTTACATTTTTATATTGCATTATTTTTTGGCATAATGGCAATGGAATGTACCAATATTTATGTATAGTTGCATATTTTCCTAAGCTTGGGTCCCAGGAAAACGCAAAATTTCTAATTTGGGTCCCAGGCTGAAAAGGTTTAAGAACCCCTGCCCTATCAGATTGTGCCACTGTACCCAGGGAAATAAGTCGTTATATTCCACACAGTGTTTTTACAAAGACAGCATAATTACAAACCTGGAGACGAAGAACTTCAGCAAAACCGCCTTGAAGTGTTAATTCTTTCTCTTCAATTGTGTACAATACACTGTCACTCTTATCTACTCTGCTGGCTGGCTCAGTCACTGGCCTGTGAAGGTGTTTCAGGGAGAGCGCAAGGGGAGTGTTGAGGGAGGCTTCCCCAGTGCTTGTGTTCTGACAGGACCTCTTTGCTTCAGGTAGCCATTTTCTGATCCGAAGCCCATGACTTGGAGTACAAGCGGATTAGCTGAGCCGCGATTCACATGCACAAACACACACATGATACTTTGATGTCATTAAGTGGACAATCTGTAATTCCCATAGAGCCTTTTGACATTACGTTTTGTATATTGAGCTTGTATATTCTCTACACTACATGTTTGTAAGTTAAATGCTATTGGAGCTGTGTTTTTCAAAGGTACCACTTAATACCAAGGTGGAAATGGATGTATTAAAAGGAGCACTGTTCCCTTTTAATTCATGCAGTGTGGCAAAACCCCAAATATTTTTCATCATCAGGTAGAACAGTGGCCAAAAGAGTTGACTTCATGCACATTGCTTTGGTAGCAGACACACTTTTATCATGACTGCTTGGGCCCATGCCACTAGGGCTTCGCATGGAGTGCCTGGCAGCCTAGTGGAGACTGAAATGGGTTTTTAAGTCTGCAAGCCAGCCCAGAAAATACAGTGCTCTCATGGCCATATATTTTAATCTGAAACCAGACATCCCTGAAGGCTTCGTACACCACTGACTTGAGATCTACTGCATGCAACTAAGGATGTCCTAAATTGGGCACGGCAAAGGTATGTTATGTAACTCAGTTCATACATTTCAATTTTAAAACTTCATAATGCACCCCATTTTCAAAACTTTTCGAAAAATAACAGAGAGAAGCTTCAAAGTGAGAGAGGTTACAGTGAACTCAAAAGATGGCGTGGCCTTTTGAAATGTCATCCTTTGTCATCTCTGAAGACTAACCTTCCAGCACAGAAGAACAATGGTGAGTTGATAAGTTACAATAGACCCTGTACTAGGAGAGGAATACTCTCATAATAGTAGGCAGTGGTGGAATCTAACGCTGCACCTTGTCAGGCTGGTGCATGAAAAGCTGTTTAAATGTAAAAGGTGTAACTCATTGTGTAATCCTCTCATAGTCTATGGATTGTTCTACTCTGGTGGCTCTCTGTATGATTAGAATGAGCAAACTACAAAGCAACCACAAACCCATTTGATTAGGGGTATTGCTCCTTCATTTGCATATGCTCATCAGTCTCAATCAACAGTCACAGTTGTATAGGCTAATGTCATACATTGGGCTCGTTTTAACATTTTAGGATGTTTTGTTGCACAGAAATCCACAGTGCTTCGGATGACTGGCTGCTGTATAGGCTAACGTCATATATTGGTCTTGTTTTAGAATTGTATTGTTGCACCAAAAAAAAAAATAATAATTTCAAAACCAAAATGCATTAGAGCCCATATTAGAACCTAAACCAGGATGACAGAAAACACGATATAAAATCAATTTCAGATTAGGTTTATAATCTTTACTCATGTGTCCTTTCTGCTTTAAACACAGACGATAGAATCCTCGGCAGGTGTTTAATTAGGTTATTTTGTGGAATAGGATCCCAAATCACATCATTACAGGGCTCCATTGGTTTCTGTTTAAAACGTTTTCCATTTTCAGTGCATAAATTCTCATGTTTTATGGGACTACGGGGCTCAACTTCCTGAGTCAATTATATGGCTTCCTAATATTTATTGTATGCAACTAAGACTATAAATACACCAGATTCATCATGCCGGTGAAATGTACAATACTTGCACAACACTCCCCATTATTCCAACAGTCGCACACTCATTCACTCTCCCTCTTTTTAGGTCCAACACACTACACACAAACACACACATCTCTGTTCTCATGCACACACACTGCCTATTCTCTATTCTCACAAGATGCCTGCAGTACTGCTTGATACTGGGTAAAGCACCATTATGATGATTAGGTGGAGTGAGTTTGAGGCTGGGTAGCGAAAACACAGCAGGTTTCTCTCCCACACATATTAATTATGCATCAACCCACACTCACTCAACCAATGTTATAGCTCTGAGTACAGGAAAACAGTGCAATGCTCTAAACATAGTAGACAACCACAGTTTGACCATCCCCGTGGCGAATGCACTGTGCTGTAGAAACAATTGTTGGCATTAAAAAACTGACAGAGTGATGCGCAATGGTGTGAAAGGGCATCAACATTGTTACAGATTAATTATATATTATGTAGCCTTCTGTACAGAGGTGTATACTACGAAGCAATCTAGATCGACTCAGGGTTTTCTAAAGCTTCGGTCCAGCTCGGGCTTTATCGGTACTACGACGGTGGATATTGCTTGTCCGCCTGCCACTTGCTCTAGCAGGCTTGTAACTGCGTGTGCATGTCACACGTGGCTAGTCAAACTCTTTACTGAGACAATGCTGAAACATCAATCTGTTGGCAGGTCAGTGCCTCATTTACATTTGTGCTAAAATCAAAATGAAAGAAAAGTTACAGTCTTGCAAATTCAGCAGGCTGTCTTGTGAAATAGACTTTAGAAGTGCCGTCTTTATTGTATTACTTCGGTATGCTTTGGTGTGGTTATCAATGCACAATCACCTTTTTTACCACTCCTGTCGAGTGTCATACAAATGTCATACAAATGTTTTGCTGTGTGCATTTTTCGTTACTAAATGTGTAATATTTGAACATTGTTTTTGTTATACAGAAAAACACATTTGATTAATTATATATTTAATCATTTGTCTTCTTCAAATGAAGTGGATGATGACGCAATCTTTGTGAGAGGGAAGGAATCTGATTTCATTGGTCCTCAACTCAGACACTCTTTTCACGATAAATGAGCAGTTTAGACCTGAAGGATTCGTTGCCATAGATATGTACCTGGCTAAAAGGTGAGCCACTTTTGTGGTACTGGTTATCCCAAGTTGAACTACGAGTTGACCAAAGTTCCCTTGCTAACTTCTTAAACTACATTCGTAGTATAGGGCTCTAGATAATGCCAGATTGGAATATACTGTATGCACTGTGTTTGCAGTTCTGATGTGTATAGTTCAGAAATATATGGCCTTTTAGTGTAATGCTCTGGACCCCATGTTGTTTAATGGATAACAGGAACATTTAAAGTGCACTCTTCAGTCTCTTTTTCTGCCCACAGTGAGCCCCCCATAATACTCTCAGATGGGTGATTATTGACAGATGCAACTGCCACTGAGCTATTTGAATTCTGTGGAAATCGGCCCCTAACACCATCAAAGATTAGAGGGTGGTTACCACAGAATTTTAATTTGCATGTTGCTTTTGTTACTTTCTAAAAAAAAATACACGTTTCAAAGTTCTACCTCTTCATCCACAGTTTAGGGACCAATAAAATCCATGATGCAGATAAAGCGGGCAGAATCACGTAATCCAGACATTAAAACGGAATTCAACAATATACATTTTTTGGTCAAACTTAGTACAAGATTTAATAAATGTTTTGAATTAATTAAAATATGTATTGATTCGCAAAAGTTCAATTGATTTATATTTCGTGTGACTCACTTTGTATAGCCAATTAGGAATGCTAATGATAACAGTCTTAAGAGTACACTGAAAGGCTTCCCCAAAAACCTTCTAAATTAAATGTTAACTGCAAAGTAGGCAGAATGATATCATGATTATTGGTATCATTCGGGTGGGCATTTGTTTTGCAAAACTCCATCATCACAGGTGCAGTAAACATTGCTAGCCAAACACATTCCTCTCTCACTAGGTGCACACTTAAATGAAAGTATTACACACAAAAAAGTATTTTGGTGTGATTTATGCATTGACATGAACTCTATAAATAATTTGAATTTTGACAGTGAACATTTTGGAAAATACAAAGAAATACAACATTTAAGAAGCAGTTGAATACCTAACTGGTCCGTTAACTATTGGCTTGCTCCTTCCCTCCCTCCCAACCACATGTACAGCATATGCTTCTATATTGTGCTCACACATAGCCCTCTCATAAGGCCAATGCTTTGATACCTCGGTACACCAGACTGCCTGTGTGGAGCTTTCTCTTACATCAGTCCCGACACCATAAGGTGACTTGTGGGAGAGGCTGCTTTGAAGACGTCACCCATTTGCATTCAAAGGGACGGGTTGGGCCAAACCGACTGATGCTCAGATCAAAACTTCACCAACAGCAGGGCAGGGGGACGTGCGGCCCATTTTCATGACCCACAAGTCTTTGAGAAACCTCATTTGCACCCATAATGCCACATGTAAATCCCCTCTGATATAATACCATAAGATATTCACCAACCTGTCATGTCATTATGGCGACTGTGTTTGCATAAAGAAATTGGATCTTTTTAGAAGGCTACTTACTTCCCGTACTTTGCTGATTTTTTTATTCAGGTGAAAAGTACAAAGCCAGCGCAAGGGCATGGGAAAGACAAAGTCAACAAAAGCTGATATTGCTGCCGTTTAATTGATTTCGTACTTTCATTACTGTCGCAATCTTTCTGATGCAGTTTGGCTAAAGATGAATATGCACTCAATGCAAGGGCAGAACAAAGACAAAGTAAACAAAACTGTTCATTATAGTTTAATTGATTCCATGCTTATTTTATGGTATAGAGTCGGCTGCTACTTAGCTACAATCCATGCTAGCATCAGCCAAGTGAACATGACTCTGCGCTTGGCTGCAGAGTTTTCCCAACCTGCTAAACATGATGTTTTTGTTTTTGCTGTTAATTGTCTGGTTGTGGCTCTGATGCTGATAGCAAAACCAGATACAACTTAAATGATAACCTGCAATGTGTAATATGGATGACATAGACATGAAATTGTAAACATCTGAAACTTTGGTTTAACTTTTACAGCTCCGCGCCTGTTTGGTAGCAAACAATGCCCAGCCTTGGACAAGGCACTGAGCTGACTTTGGGCTATAGAGCGATATTCCGTGGAATTCTTGGTGGCATTCACTTGAGGTGTTGTGCCACAATGGCTTCATGACATAGTAATTTGTCTGACACTGCATAGCATGTCATGGCTGTTTAAAACTCAATATTTTCTCAGCATTTATCCCAATACAATGTAAAATGTCCCCTGGTGAAGCATCTGAAGAGAAAGAAATGTCACTCTGCAATACTTATTATTAGAAAAAGAAATTGGGAGGTGGGGTAGATCAGCTTTGTTATTGCAGATATACTACATATACAAAAGTATGTGGACACCCCTTCAAATTAGAGGATTCGGCTATTTCAGCCACATCCGTTGCTGACAGGTTTATAAAATCGAGCACACAGCCATGCAGTCTCCATAGAGAAACATTGGCAGTAGAATGGCCTTACTGAGGAGCTCTGTGACTTTCAACGTGCAACCTTCATAGGATGCCACCTTTCCAACAAGTCAGTTCGTCAAATTTCTGGCCTGCTAGAGCTACTGTAAGTACTGTTATTGTGAAGCGGAAACGTTTAGGAGCAACAGCGGCTCAGTCGCGAAGTGGCCACAAGCTCACAGAACGTGACCACCGGGTGGTCTGTCCTCGATTGCAACACTCAATACCTAGTTCCAAACTGCCTCTGGAATCAACTTCAGCACAATATATGTTTGTCGGGATCACAATGAAATGGGTTTCCATGGCCGAGCAGCCGCACAGAAGCCTAAGATCACCATGCGCAATGCCAAACGTTGGCTGGAGTGGTGTAAAGCTGTCCGACACTGGAGTGATGAATCACGGTTCACTATCTGGGATTGGTGGATGCCAGGAGAACGCTACCTGGTGTTTTCCACCATAATTTGCAAATAAATTCATAAAAAATCCTACAATGTGATTTTCTGGATTTTTTTTCTCATTTTGTCTGTCATAGTTGAAGTGTATCTATGATGAAAATTACAGGCCTCTCTCATCTTTTTAAGTGGGAGAACTTGCACAATTGGTGGCTGACTAAATACTTTTTTGCCCCACTGTATCTATCAAAGATCTATCAACTTCAAGGAATGTGTATCTTTTAAAACTATGTTGTTACTCACCTCATGTCTTTATAATATGAATGAGAATGTAGTCGATTTTGTTTTGAAATTAGTATTGGTCCATCTCTCCTATTTGTTCCCATTTTCAATAGAAAAAAATGTACATGACAAATTCACAAGACTATATCATTGTAATGTTGTTAAGTGCTGCACAACCCTGGCTGGCGAGAACAGAGGTGAAGCCATTGAATAAAATTAATTACATGGAAATAAAGCTTTAAAAATGCAATAAACCTACATTGTAACCCTGTATAGATTGGACTATCCTTTTCATAACAAATGACACATCAAAACATTAAAAAATAAATAATTGCGTGCTATTCCCTTTATTTTCAGAATCAGCTGATGGTTGTCAGAACAGGGGTCAAGTTCATCGTCTAATTTCACAGATAAATGGTTATTATATTATATCCATCATTCCTTGGATATTCCTTGGATCCCTGCCAATGAAAAACATCCACACAGCTTGATGTAGCCACCACCATGCTTCACTGTGGGGATGATATTCTCGGGGTGATGCGAGGTGTTGGGTTTGTGCCAGATAGTGTTTTCCTTGATGGCCATAAAGCTAAATGTTTGTCTCATCTGACCAGAGTATCTTCTTCCATATGTTTGGGGAGCCTCCCACATGCCTTTAATGCAAACACCAAACATTTTAGTTTTTTTCTGGACACTCTTCCTTAAAACCCAGCTCTGTGGAGTGCATGACTTAAAGTGGTTCTATGAACAGATACTCTAATCCCCGCTGTGGAGCTTTGCATCTCCTTGCATCTCGTTATCTTTGGTCTCTTTGTTCCCTCTCTGATTAATGCCCTCCTTGCCTGGTCCGTGAGTTTGGGTTGGCGGCCCTCTCTTGGCAGGTTTGTTGTGGTGCGATATTCTTAAAAATGTTTAATATTGGATATAATGGTGCTCTGTGGGATGTTCAAAGTTTCTGATATTTTTTTATAACCCAAACCTGATCTGTACTTCTCCACAACTTTGTCCCTGACCTGTTTGGAGAGCTCTTTGGTCTTCATAGTGCCGCTAGCTTGGTGGTGCCCCTTGCTTACTGGTGTTGCGGATTCTGGGGCCTTTCAGAATAGGTGTATATATACTGAGATCATGTGATACTTAGATTGCACACAGGTGGACTTTATTTAACATAATTATGTGAATTCTGAAGTTAATTGGTTGCACCAGATCTTATTTATGTGCTTCACAGCAAAGGGGGCGAATACATATGCACTCACCACTTTTCAATTTTTTTTTAGAATTCTTTGAAACAAGTTATTATTTTAATTTCACTTAACTAATTTGGACTATTTTGTTAATGTCTATTAGACGACTTCCAAATAAAAATCTATTTCACTTACAGTTTGAGTGGTGTCCTGTTTGCTTATTTATTTCCTTATTTCCTTATACAGCTGACTGAGTGCGGTCTTAGTGCCAGCATGTCTGTGGTGGTAAATAAACAGCCATGAAAAGTATAGCTGAAATGTCTCTAGGTAGTGTGGCCTACTCTACTTCAGGCGAGCAAAATCTAGAAACTTCCTTAGATTTTGTGCACCAGCTGTTGTTTACAAATATGCACAGACCACCCCCCTCCCCATCTTGCCGGGACAGCGTATATGCCGCTAGCTGAATATCCATGTCGTCATTCAGCCACGATTCCGTGAAACATAGGATGTTTTTGATGTCCCGTTGGTAGGATATTCGTGATCGTACCTCGTCTAATTTATTGTCCAATGAATGCATGTCGGCGAGTAGTATTGACGGTAACGGCAGCTTTCCCAGTCGCCTTTTCCGGGACCTGACCAGGCATCCAGCTTTTTGTCCTCTGTACCTGTGTCGCTTCCTCTTGAAAATAATAGGGATGTCGGTCCTGTGGGGTGTTTGGAGAATACCTTGTGCGTCTTCTTTGTTGTAGAAAAAAACTTTGCCTAATCAGAGGTGAGGGGTCGTTGTCCTGATATCCAGAAGCTTTTTTTTGCCGTAAGATACGGTTGCAGAAACATTATGTACAAAATAAGAAAAAAAACACATAATGTAATAGCACAATTGGTTGGGCGCCCATAAAACTGCTGCCATTTCTTCAGGTGCCATTTTATTCAAACCTCTCTCAATTACAGATAAATAATGTTACGTGTATATTACTTATTGGATCACAAAAAAATACATATTTTACATTACCATGTAGTTTCACAATAAAATGGTCTGATGATGATTTGGATATACTCGATATACATATCCCAAAATAAATAAATCATCTCACTCCAATACAATTTAATAGAAAGAGCAAAAATAGCTAAGATCTTGCTACCATGGAAAGGAAAATACCTTTCTATTTGTGGAACAATCACCATGATTAACTCTGTAGTCATATCCCAGTTTACCTATTTGCTTATGATCTTGCCTACACCGAGCAAACAGTTAAAATTATTTGAGAAAAAAAGAGTCAATTTAATTTGGAATGGCAAGCAAAACAAAATTAAACAGGCCGATTTATATAATGAATATTCATTTGGAGGGCAGAAAATATTAAATATGAAATCATTGGACCTCTCACTCACTAAAGGTTTCAGTCATACAAAATACATTGATTCCCTCGTTGCTTTTCACTCGCAAGTCCAGGGATTCCACCTTGCCTCCGAGTCATCCCGGAAATCCCCGGCGATCCCATTGCCAAGAGAACCCAAGGCTTCCCGACCTTCCCCAAGAGTGCGCGAAGACGGCTGAGTCACCGCTTCCCGAGCCTATGCAACCAGGTAGAGCTGGGCTATCACCAGCGAATAGGCAATACAGGATCTACATGAAGACTTGTTTGTTTTGAGGGACTCTTGGTCATTTTGTGGCTTTTAACGAATTCAGACTCACTGGTAGGAGAGAGTAGTTTTGGTGGGCCATATGGAGAACTTTCCTGCTTCCCTTGCTCGCACCCGTGTTCATGCCATTCTGCTATGGGGAAACCATTCTAAATCTCTTCGGGTCCTCATTGACTCTGGGGCCGATGAGAGTTTTTTTGGACACTACCCTGGCTTCCGAGCTGAACATCCCCACTCAGCCTCTCTCCACTCCCATGGATGTTAGAGCACTGGACAGGCATTCTATAGGCCGGGTCACTCATATTACCACTCCCATCAACCTACGGTTGTCAGGGAATCACAGCGAGACTATTCAATTCCTGCTCATCAAGTCTCCTCAGATTCCCATGGTATTGGGATTCTCCTGGCTCCAATGACACAATCCCCTCATTAACTGGTCTGCTGGTGCCATCATGGGCTGGAGTCCATTCTGCCACGCCAGAACGGCGCAACCTGCCCCGGGACGTTTTCCTGTTGGGGGAGTACCAGAACATTTGGGAGGTGTTCAACAAGGCCTGGGCTACTTTGCTTCTGCCGTACCGACCATAGGACTGCAGGATTGACCTTCTCCTTAGCACTCCGCCTGGGGACGACTGTACTCGAGACCGTAGACCAAGGCTATGGACACCTACATTGGGGACTCCCTAGCTGCAGGATTTACACGTCCTTCGTCCTCTTCCGCTGGCGCAGGTTTCTTCTTCGTGGAGAAGAAGGGCAACACCCTGTGCACGTGCATCAACTGCTGGGGACACAATGACATAATGGTGAAGAACCGCTACCCGCTACCACTCATCTCCTCGGCCTTTGAGCCACTCCAGGGGGCTCAAAGATCCAAGCTGGATCTACGGAACGCCTACCGCCTGGTGTGGGAACGGGAGAGGGATGAGTGGAAGACCGCCTTCAACACGGCCAGCGGCCACTACGAGTGTTTGGTCAGGCCATTTGGCCTAACCAACGACCCTGCTCTATTCCAAATCAAATCAAATGTTATTTGTCACATACACATGGTTAGCAGATGTTAATGCAAGGGTAGCGAAATGCTTGTGCTTCTAGTTCTCACCATTCAGTAATATTTAACAAGTAATCTAACCTAACAATTTCACAACAACTACCTTATACACACACAAGTGTAAATGAATGAATAAGAATATGTACATAGAAATATATGAATGAGTGATGGCCGAACGACATAGGCAAGATGCAGTAGATGGTATAGAGTACAGTATATACATCTGAGATGAGTAATGTAGGGAATGTAAACATTATATGAAGTGGCATTGTTTAAAGTGGCTAGTGATAAATTGATTACATCAACTTTTCCATTATTAAAGTGACTAGAGTTGAGTCAACATGTTGGCACCAGCCACTCAATGTTAGTGATGGCTTTTAACAGTCTGTTGGCCTTGAGATAGAAGCTGTTTTTCAGTCTCTCGGTCCCCGCTTTGATGTACCTGTACTGACCTCGCATTCTGGATGATAGCGGGGTGAACAGGCAGTGACTCGGGTGGTTGTTGTCCTTGATCTTTTAAGCCTTCCTGTGACATCGGGTGGTGTAGGTGTCCTGGAGGGCAGGTAGTTTGCCTCTGGTGATGCGTTGTGCAGACCTCACTACCCTCTGGAGAGCCTTACGGTTGTGGGCGGAGCAGTTGCCGTACCAGGCGGTGATACAGCCTGACAGGATGCTCTCAATTTTGCATCTGTAGAAGGTTGTGAGTGTTTTTGGTGACAAGCCAAATTTCTTCAGCCTCCTGAGGTTGCGCCTTCTTCACCATGCTGTCTGTGTGGGTAGACCATTTCAGTTTGTCCGTAATGTGTACGCCGAGGAACTTAAACTTTCCACCCTCTTTACTACTGTCCCGTTGATGTGGATATGGGGTGCTCCCTCTGCTGTTTCCGTAAGTCCAAGATCATCACCTTTGTTTTGTTGACATTGAGTGTGAGGTTGTTTTCCTGACACCACACTCCGAGGGCCCTCACCTCCTCCCTGTAAGCCGTCTCGTCGTTGTTGGTAATCAAGCCTAGCACTGTAGTGTCGTCTGCAAACTTAATGAATGAGTGGAGGTGTGCATCGCAACGCAGTCATGGGTGAACATGGAGTACAGGAGAGGGCTAACAACGCACCCTCGTGGGGCCCCAGTGTTGAGGATCAGCAGGGTGGAGATGTTGTTACATACCCTCACCACCTGGGGGCGGCCCAGCAGGAAGTCCAGGACCCAGTTGCACAGGGCGGGGTCGAGACCCAGGGTCTCAAGCTTAATTACGAGTTTGGAGGGTACTATGGTGTTAAATGCTGAGCTGTAGTCGATGAACAGCATTCTTACATAGGTATTGCTCTTGTCCAGATGGGTTAGGGCAGTGTGATTGCGATTTCGTCGTCTGTGGACCTATTGGGGCGGTAAGCAAATTGGAATGGGTCTATGGTGTCGGGTAGGGTGGAGGTGATATGGTCCTTTACTAGTCTCTCAAAGCACTTCATGATGATGGAAGTGAGTGCTACGGGGCGGTAGGCATTTAGCTCAGTTACCTTAGCTTTCTTGGGAACAGGAACAATGGTGACCCTCTTTGTGGGAACAGGAGACTTGGATAAGGATTGATTGAATATGTCCTTAAACACACCAGCTAGCTGGTCTGCTCATGCTCTGAGGACGTGCCTGGGGATGCCGTCTGGTCCTGCAGCCTTGCGAGGGTTAGCATGTTTAAATGTTTTATCACGTTGGTTGCAGTGAAGGAGAGCCCGCAGGTTTTGGTAGCGGGCCGTGTCAGTGGCACTGTATTGTCCTCAAAGCGAGCAAATAAGTTGTTTAGTTTGTCTGGGAGCAAGACATCGTGGTCCGCGACGAGGCTGGTTTTTCTTTTGTAGTCCATGATTGACTGTAGACCCTGCCACATACCTCTCGTATCTGAGCCATTGAATTGCGACTCTACTTTGTCTCTATACTGACGCTTAGCTTGTTTGATTGCCTTGCTGAGGGCATAGCTACACAGTTTGTATTTGGTCATGTTTCCGGTCACCTTGCCCTGATTAAAAGCAGTGGTTTGCGCTTTCAGTTTTCCAATCCATTGTTTCTGGTTGGGGAATGTTTTAATAGACGCTGTGGGTACAACATCACCGATGCACTTGCTAATAAACTCGCTCACCGAATCAGCGTATTCATCAATGTTGTTGTTCGACACTATGTGGAACAGATCCCAGTCCACGTGATCGAATCAATCTTGAAGCATGGAATACGATTGGTCGGACCAGCGTTGAACAGACCTGAGCACGGGTAATTCCTGTTTTAGTTTCTGTCTATAGGCTGGAAGAAACAAAATGGAGTCGTGATCAGCTTTTCCGAAAGGAGGGTGGGGGAGGGCCTTATATGCATTGTGGAAGTTAGAATAACAATTATCCAGGGTTTTGCCAGCCCGGGCTTCGCAATCGATATGTTGATAAAATATAGGGAGCCTTATTTTCAGATTAGCCTTGTTAAAATCCCCAGCTACAATAAATGCCGCCTCAAGATATGTGGTTTCCAGTTTACATAGAGTCAAATGAAGTTCATTCAGGGCCGTCGATGTGTCTGCTTGGGGGGGAATATACACGACTGTGATTATGATCGAAGAGAATTCTCTTGGTAGATAATGTGATCTACATTTGAATGTGAGGAATTCTAAGTCTAAGTTGTTATGATCACACCACGTCTCGTTAATCATAAGGCATACACCCCCGCCCTTCTTCTTACCAGAGAGATGCTTGTTTCTGTCAGTGTGTTACGTGAAGAAACCAGGCTCTGGTGAATGATGTTCTCCGCGACATGTTGAATCGGTTCGTCTTTGTCTACATTGATGACATCCTCATCTTCTCCCGCTCCTCCCAAGAACATGTGCTCCTCATCCGACAGGTTCTTCAATGCCTCCTGGAGAACCCGCTGTTTGTTAAGGCAGAGAAGTGCAAGTTCCATCGCTCCACCATCCCCTTTCTGGGGTACATCATCTCCGCTGGGCGTGTCCAGATGGATCCTGAGAAGGTTAGAGCGGTGGTGGATTGGCCCCATCATTCGTCCAGGGTGGAGCTGCAACGTTTCCTGGTGTTCGCCAACTTCTAGCGCCGCTTCATCCGGGGTTACATCACCCTGGCTTCTCCCCTGTTAGCACTCACCTCTCCCAAGGTTCCGTTCACGTGGTCCCCTGCTGCGGACCGGGCATCCCGGGACCTCAAACACCACATCAGCACTGCTCCAATCCTGGTTCATCCTGACCCTATCCGTCAGTTCGTGGTGCATCGGATGTATGAGTGGGGGCAGTCCTGTCCCAGCATTCTGCCCTGGACCTGAAGCTACATCCCTGAGCCTTCTTTTCCCATCACCTCAACATCACGAATAGAAACTACGATGTGGGAAATCGTGAGCTTCTCGCAGTGAAGATGACGTTGGTGGAATGGAGGCACTGGCTGGAAGGGGCAGAACACCCTTTCATCTTATGGACCGACCACAAAAATCTGGAGTATCTCCTCATCGCGAAACGCCTCAACTCCTGGCAAGCTAGATGGGCCCTGCTGTTCAGATGGTTCAACTTCTCCCTCTCATATCAGCCAAGTTCCAAGAATGTCAACCCAGATGCAGTGTCTCGTCATTATAGCCCCACGGCTATTACCCTTGAGCCCGAGACCATCCTTCCCACCTCAAGCCTGGTGAGGGCACTCAGCTTGGGTATAGGGAAACAGGTCCGGGAGGCACAGCGGTCCCAGAAATAACCCCTGGGGCGGTCCAGATAACCCGATGTTTGTGACTGACACGGTCCGCTCCGCAGTCCTCGAGTGGGATCCTCGAGTGGGACCACTCCTCTAGACTGGCCTACCACGCTGGCTCCCACCAGACCCTGGCTTTTGTGCGCCGACGCTTTTGGTGGCCCACCATGGTCCCTGATGTCTTCACATTCGTTGTCCGCTTGCAAAGTTGTGTGCACAAAACAAGACTCCTCCATAAGCTCCGGCTGGTCTCCTCCAACCTTTGCTTGTCCCTCTCCATCCCTGGTCCCACATCTCCCTGGACTTTGTCACAGGTCTTCCCCCATCTGATGGCAACACCGCCATCCTGACTGTGGTGGATCGGTTTTCCAAGGCCGCCCACTTCATTCCTCTCCACAAACTACCCTCTACCAAGGAGACGACCCAGCTCATGGTGCAGCACGTCTTCCGGATCCATAGACTGCCGGTCAACATGGTCTCTGATTGGGGCCCTCAGTTCTCGTCTCTGTTCTGGAAGACATTCTGCAACCTCATTGGGTCGTCGGCAAGCCTGTCTTCTGGACTCCAACCCCCAGTCCAATGGCTAGTCGGAGCGAGCCAACCAGGATCTGGAGATTACTCTTCGCTGCCTTGTCTCCGCCAACCCTACCACCTGTAGTCAGCAACTGGCATGGGTTCAGTACGCCCGCAACACGCTTTCTTGCTCTGTCAATACTCACCCTTTGAGTATTTCTTGGGTTATCAGACTCCGCTCTTCCCCGAGCAAGACGAGGAAGTTAGCAACCCCTCTGCCCAGATGTTCATCCGCCGTTGTCGCCGTACATGGAAGAGAGCCTGGGCCACTCTGTTGAAGACCACATCCAGGTGTAGGTGACAAGCCGATCGCCACCGGACCCCTGCTCCACGCTATCGGCTCGGGCAGAGGGTATGGCCCTCCACCCGGGACCTGCCCCTCCAGGTGGAGTCCCGTAAACTTTTCCCCCATTTCATTGGCCCATTCGCCATCTCTTTAGTCATTAGCCCCACTGCTGTTCATCTTCTGTTACCTTGTACCCTCGTATTCACCCTACTTTCCATGTGTCTAGGATTAAGCCCATGTCTCACAGCCCTTTGTCTTCTGTCTCCAGGCCCAACCCTCCTCCCTGTGTCATTGATGGCCATCCGGCCTACACTGTGAGACGCCTCGACCACGGGGCAGGGGTTTCCAGTACCTGGTTGACTGGGATGGTTATGGCCCGGAGGAGAGGTGCTGGGTCCGCTGTAGAGACATCCTGGACCCGGCCCTCATCAACAACATTCGCTGCCGACACCCCGGTCAACCAGGTATTCTGCCCAGGTAGGAAGCCAGGGGGGTACTGTCAAGCCCTGATCTATTACACCTGTCCTTGTGATAGTCTCCACCCCCCTACAGGTGTCGCCCCCTACAGGTGTTTCCCTGTGTATTTATACCTGTGTTCTCTGTTTGTCTGTTGCTAGTTCGTCTTGTTTGTCAAGTCAACCAGCATTTTTGTATCGGCTCCTGCTTTTCCCTAGTCTCTCTTTTCTCGTCCTCCTGGTTTTGACCCTTGCCTGTCCTGACTCTGAGCCCACCTGCCTGACCACGGTTCCTGCCCCTGAGCCTGCCAGCCGTTCTGTACCTTTGCCCCACCCACTTTATCCTGATAATCAGGGTGTGACAGGTACTGTCCATATGTAGCTTGTTTTTGTCACAGGTCCATGAATAGCTGAAGAATTGCAATATTTTCCTGGAGATAACCCTGCAGATAGCATCCGGGCGATCTGAAAAGTCATAATCAATCAATCAATAATATAACAATACTTTTAGCAAAAAAATAAAAAATAAAATTTACAATCTGTAGAAACAATGAGAATAGAAGGTTCGGAACTTTTGTGAAACATCACAGAAATGTTGAAAAATATATGGCAAATTGAAATCCAATATGGATGGTGTTAAGAGGCAGATGGGAGGAGTTGAATGGAGCTGAAGGTTGGGACTAATAACAACTAAAAACAAAAGGATAACTAACGTAAAACATACTGTGCCCGTAAAACAAATATAGTTTGAGAACTTTTTTGAAAGACTACAGTTTGCAAGACATGGTAAATAGAAATCAAACTGGATTGACATCAGATATACATTGGAGAGGTTAAGGGTAGTGTAACGAGTGTGCTGAGAGTCAGGAAGCAACAAAAAACACAATCAACATACCACTTTGAAAACAGAGTCAATAACACCTGAGGGAAGATAATAAAGCAGTTGATGGAATCCAGGTGAGTGTCATGAGGCGCAAGTGCGTGAGACGATGTTGACAGGGGTGCGGGATAATCAGCAGCCTGATGACCTAGAGGGAGTATACGTGACAGGTAGAGGGTGAATAGGAGTAAAAACAAACAAATAGAACGATTGTAAAATAGACTGTGTCCATAAAATGTCCAGTTGAAGTCGGAAGTTTACATACACTTAGGTTGGAGTCATTAAAACTTGTTTTTCAACCACTCAACTATAGTTTTGGCAAGTCGGTTAGGACACCTACTTTGTGCATGACACAAGTAATTTTTCCAACAATTGATTACAGACAGATTATTTCACTTATAATTTACAGTATCACAATTCCAGTCGGTCAGAAGTTTACATACACTAAGTTGACTGTGCCTTTAAACAGCTTGGAAAATGTCAGAAAATTATGTTATGGCTTTAGAAACTTCTGATAGGCTAATTCACGTAATTTGAGTCAATTGGAGGTGTACCTGTGGATGTATTTAACTCAGTTCCTCTTTGCTTGACATGGGAAAATCAAAGGAAATCAGCCAGGACCTCAGAAAAAAATGTAGACCTCCACAACTCTGGTTCATCCTTTGGAGCAATTTCCAAATGCCTGAAGGTACCACGTTCATCTGTACGAACAATAGTACCCAAGTGTAAACACCATGGGACCACACAGCTGTCATACCGCTCAGGAAGGAGACGTGTTCTGTCACCTAGAGATGAATGTACTTTGGTGCGAAAAGTGCAAAACATTCCCAGAACAACAGCAATGGACCATGTGAAGATGGAGGTACAAAAGTACAAAAGGTACAAAAGTATCTATATCCACAGTAAAACAACTTTTGACATAACCCGAAAGGCCGCTCAGCAAGGAAGACAGACTATGGTTTGCAACTGCACATGGGGAAAAATATCATACTTTTTGGAAAAATGTCCTCTGGTCTGATGAAACATAAATTGAACTGTTTGGCCATAATGACCATCGTTATGTTGGGGGGGGGGGAAGGGGGACGCTTGCAAGCCGAAGAACACCTTCCCAACCGTGAAGCATGGGGTGGCAGCATCATGTTGTGGGGGTGCTTTGCTGCAGAAGGGACTGGTGCACTTCACAAAATAGATGGCATCATGAGGTAGGAAAATTATGTGGATATATTGAAGCAACATCTCAGACATCAGTCAGGAAGTTCAAGCTTGGTCGCAAATGGGTCTTATCAAATGGGCAATGACCCCAAGCATACTTCCAAAGTTGTGGCGAAATGACTTAAGGACAATGAAGTCTAGGTATTGGAGTGGCCATCACAAAGCCCTGACCTCAATCATATTGAACATTTGTGGGCAGAACTGAAAAAGTGAATGCGAGCAAGGAGGCCTACAAACCTGACTCAGTTATACCAGCTCCGTCAGGAGAAATGGGCCGAAACGTTTAACCCAAGTTTAAATTGTTTTTAGGCAATGCTACCAAATACTACTTGAGTGCATGTAAACTTCTGACCCACTGGGAATGTGATGAAAGTAATAAAAGCTGAAATAAATAATTCTCTCTAGTATTATTCTGACATTTCACATTCTTAAAATAAAGTGGTGATCCTAACTGACCTAAGACAGGGACTTGTTACTAGGATGAAATGTCAGGAATTGTGAAAAACTGCATTTATATGTATTTAGCTAAGGTGTATGTAAACTTCTGACTTCAATTGTACTTATGTGTGTATATATAGGGAATTGGAAATTATGCTTACACTTTTTTTTAACCTTTATTGAATTTACATTGATGGAAGCTACAATCTCTATGTAATATTAAAGCTGATCTACCCCCCAAATGTAAAAAACAATGCAAATAAATACGTTTTCAGACCCCTTGACTTTTTCTACATTTTGTTTCGTCACAGCCGTCTAAAATGTATTACATCGTTTTTCCCCCCTAATCAATCTTCACACAATACCTTATAATGACAAAGCAAAAACAGGTTTTCAGAATGTTTTGCAAATTTATTAAAAATATAAAAGTGAAACAAGAAATTTACATAAGTATTCAGACTCTTTACTCAGTACTTTGTTGAAGCACCTTTGGCAGCAATTAAAGCTTCGAGTCTTCTTGGGTATGACGCTACAAGTTTGGCACACCTGTATGTGGGGAGTTTTTCCCATTCTTCTCTGCAGATCTTCTCAAGCTTGGATGGGGTTAGATGGGGAGCGTTATTGCACAGCTATTTTCACATCTCTCCAGAGATGTTTGATCTGGTTCAAGTCCAGGCTCTGGCTTCGCCACTCAAGGACATTCAGAGACTTGTCCCGAAGTCACTCCTGCGTTGTCTTGGCTGTGTGCTTAGGGTTGTTGTTCTGTTGGTGAAAAAAGGTGAAACTTTGCCCCAGTCTGGAGGTCCTGAGTACTCTGGAGCAGGTTTTTATCACACACACAAACACACAAATGCACAGATGCCTCTCTATAATATATTTGATTTCATATATCTGAGTGCCAAAAATCATACTTGAATGTAATGACAATTTCTCTGGATGATGACTGCAATCAGACGTATCGAACGGCACCTGCTCACATATCACATCACAGACATTCCGTTGAGAAATTGCTTTCCCCACTCTCAAATACAGTATCTCTAATCGGAGGAGGAGATGAAGCATGTCCCTTTGCATTTTTTTCCTGGTGTTTTAAACGTTTCCTAATACGTTGTTTCTCCCCCTATTTGGTGTGCAGTGCCAACTCTCGTTGCCATTTCCAACCAGCATCATCAGAGAAAGTAAACGTGCTCTGGGAACATATTTTTTTCCCTGTTCCGTTTTCTTTCCTTCTTAATCTTTCACTCTTGGCCAAGATACTCCAAGATTTGTTTGATCGATCCCTGTATGCCTAGACTTAATTGGAAGGCACATTAGTAACACAAATGTGTATCTAGGCACTCCATTGCAGCTGAAAGATGCTCGTCTCATACATTTTATTATACCCTGGAACATCAAGTGACAGGATAAGCCAAGTTTGAAGGATTCAGATGATCCAGCATGTCTATGGATCAGAAAGTTGTGGAGATTAGACGGTGTATCGGAAATATGCAAAGAGAGATGAGATTTGCTATTTTTAAGTCACACAGCTTGGGTTTACCCACCAAAGGAAGGGAGTATGAACTCTGATGTAATGCTCGGGGCTTCTCAAAGGGAGGATTAACACCAACGTCTGACAAAGAACTCAACTGCTGGAGCAGAAGGGGTTTTAAGTGATAAACACTTCCTGTCAACATATCCCTCCTTCCCTTCCTCCCTCCCTCCACCCTTCTTACTGGATCGAGCACACTCACCTTGTTCGCTGAAGGTGTAAACAGGGTAATGGTTATGTTTTGGCTTTGCATTGTAGGTTGAATTCCCGTCGTGTTGCGCCAATGCATTACAAATGCATGAATGGAATCCGTGACAAAAATGCACTCCAAAATCATATTCTTATCTATTGTAACTGATTTACCTGTGCCTGTTTGGGGCATACAAATAGTTTTTATTAACTGTGACTGCAGTAAATATGTAGCATCCCGAGGCATTCATAAATATTGGGACAACAATGCTATTTTCTTATTGATAGCATCAAATGCTAAGCTAAGTCTTGAGCTACAGTGGTAAGGAAGAAGTCCCCCCCAGTGTAGGAACAGTATGGCCTTGAAGGGGAAGCTGGGCTTTTTACAGGATGACACATCAACTTACTCTGCCTCCTCAGTCTTGCTTTGTTTGTTTGTCCACAACCTATGAATTATTATTTTTATTTTTTTACAGAATGTTCTGTTTTCTAATGTAAAGCACAATCGTACAAAGCTACCAGTTGTGCATGTTATAATAGTAGAGTAAATTACAAATAATAGAGCGAACAATAATGGGTAGAGATGTATTCCTAAGAATCATTCCAGTGTAAAATCTTTATAACATACAGAAAGACTCCAGAATTCACATTTTGGCTAAAACATATTTTTTTCATAAAACAGGAGCGCATTCGCACCAAACTGAAAGCGCGAACTACTGCATTTAACCATGCCTGGGAATATGGCCGAATATAAATAGTGTAGTTATTCCCTCTGCAAGGCAATCAAACAAGCTAAATGTCGGTATAGGGACTAGCTGCGTCCTCAGAACATGTACAGACCAGCTGGCTGTTTACGGACATATTCAATCGCTCCCTATCCCAGTCTGCTGTCCCCACATGCTTCAAGATGGCCACCATTCTTCCTGTATCCAAGGCAAAGATAACTGAACTTCATGACTATCGCCTCGTAGCACTCACTTCTGTCATCATGAAGTGCTTTGAGAGACTAGTCAAGAATCATATCACCTCCAACTTACCTACCACCCTAGACCCACTTCAGTTTGCATACCGCCCCAATAGGTCCACAGACGACCCAATCGCCATCACACTGCACACTGCCCTATCCCATCTGGAAAAGAGGAATACCTATGTAAGAATGCTGTTCATTGACTACAGCTCAGCTTTCAACCCCAAAGTGCCGTCCGAGCTCATCATTAAGCTTGAGGCCCTGGGTCTTGTTAGGGTTAGTTTCCTCGTTTCCTTTTCAATCAGTTACTCATTGGTGAAATTAGCATCATGACAATATCTTTAATTAAATCATTCAAAAACCTTTATTAATGCAATTGCAGACATTGACAAACGGGAACATAGCACGAATCAAACAAAAGGTCTCCAATTGTTTTATTAAACCCCAAGTCGCACCCTGGTGATGTCACTGCTTACGTCACCATCCTCTACTCCTGGGACCAGAACCATGCCTACAAAGCTGTACAAACAGGGCCTTTATTGTTAGCTAAACACTTAGCAGTAAATGTCCCCTCCCCCCAAAGTTGATTCATTGTGGAATGTTTGCCTAGTCTTATCTCCTTCACTTCCCTGCAGAGTTCTGTCTAAGTCACACATTTCTAAGAGGGCCTCTTTATAATGAGAGAGAGAGAGAGAGAACTAAAATACAACTGTAGAACAATACTAAACTTCTATAATGAATATATATATTGTTAATCCGTAGTCTAAAACCCTATAAATGTAAGGAGGGAGGGGTCTTATAACATAAGCATCAATTATTCTAACATATAAAATATTTGTACAGCCCCAAATCATGATTCCGTAGGTGAATCCTGACAGTCTCAACCCCGCCCTGTGCAATTGGGTCCTGGACTTTCTGACGGGCCTACCCCAGGTGGTGAACGTAGGAAACAACATCTCCACTTCGCAGATCCTCAACACTGGGGCCCCACAAGGGAGCATGCTCAGCTGCTCAGCCCCCTCCTGTATTCCTTTTTCACCCATGACTGCGTTGCCATGCACGCCTCCAACTCAATCATCAAGTTTGCAGATGACACAACAGTAGTGGGCTTGATTAACATCAACAACGAGACAGCCTACAGGGAGGAGGTGAGGGCACTCGGAGTGTGGTATCAGGAAAACAACCTCTCACTCAATGTCAACAAAACAAAGGAGATGATCGTGGACTTCTGGAAACAGCAGAGGGAGCACCCCCCTATCCACATCGATGGAACAGTTGTGGAGAAGGTGGAAAGTTTTTAATTCCTCAGTGTACACATCACAGACAAACTGAAATGGTCCACCCGCACAGACAGCATGGTGAAGAAGGCGTAACAGTGCCACTTCAACCTCAGGAGACTGAAGAAATGTGGCTTGTCACTTAAAACCTTGACAACCTTTTACAGATGCACAATTGAGAGCATCCTGTCGGGCTGTATCACCGCCTGGTATGGCAAATGCAAATGCAACGCCCTCAACCTCAAAGCTCTCCAGAGGGTGGTGCGGTCTGCCCAATGCATCACCGAGGGCAAACTACCTCCCCTCCAGGACACCTACAGCACCCGATCTCACAGGAAGACCAAAAAGGACAACAACCACCCGAGCCATTGCCTGTTCACCCTGCTACCATCCGGAAGGCGAAGTCAGTACAGGGGCGTCAAAGCTGGGACCGAGAGACCAAAAAACAGCTTCTATCTCAAGGCCATCAAACCATCACTAACACAGAGAGGCTGCTGCCTATATACAGACTCAAATCATTGGCCGCTTTAATAAATGGAACACTAGTCACTTTAAATAATGCCACTTTAATCATGTTTACATGTTTACATTATACTGTATCTTATACCATCTATTGCATCTTGTCTATGCCGCTCGGGCCATCGCTCATCCATATATTTATATTTACATATTCTAATTCCATCCCTTTAGATTTGTGTGAATTAGGTAGTTGTTGTGGAATTGTTAGATTACTTGTTCGATATTACTGCACTGTCGGAACTAGAAGCATTTCGCTACACTCGCATTAACATCTGCTAACTATGTGTATGTGACAAATAAAATTTGATTTGATTTGGACCAGAGCAGGTTCGTTGGTTAGGCCAAATGGCATGACGAAATACTCGTAGTGATCGCTAGCCGTGTTGAAGGCGGCCTTCCACTCATTCCTCTCCCATTCCCATACCAGGCGGTAGGCGTTCCATAGATCCAGCTTGGATCTTTGAGCCCCCTGGAGTGGCTCAAAGGCCGAGGAGATGAGTGGTAGCGGGTAGCGGTTCTTCACCATTATGTCATTGTGTCCCCAGCAGTTGATGCACGTGCACAGGGTGTTGCCCTTCTTCTCCACGAAGAAGAAACCTGCGCCGGCAGAAGAAGACGAAGGACGTGTAAATCCTGCAGCTAGGGAGTCCCCAATGTAGGTGTCCATAGCCTTGGTCTACGGTCTTGAGTACAGTCGTCCCCAGGGCGGAGTGCTAAGGAGAAGGTCAAGTAGCCCAGGCCTTGATGAACACCTCCCAAAGGTCCTGGTACTCCGTGGGAATGGCGGAGAGGTCCGGGACACCTTCCGAGTCCCCAGCAGGAAAACATCCCGGGGCAGGTTGCGCTGACTTCAGACACTGGGCGTGGCAGAACGGACTCCAGCCCATGATGGCACCAGTAGACCAGTTAATGAGGGGATTGTGTCATTGGAGCCAGGAGAATCCCAATACCATGGGAATCTGAGGAGACTTGATGAGCAGGAATTGAATAGTCTCGCTGTGATTCCCTGACCAATACCATTTGATTTGATTTGAGAGTCGTGAATGTGAAGTCTGAAACTTACCCCGCTCTACCGGACTTAAAACACAGAATTTATTACTGGTGCTTACGGTAATACGTATTCAACCACTCGTCTGAAAAATGACTCCGACGTTGCATGTTGTAATGCATCCAATCTCAATAACACCATGCCGGCCACGCTATTCCATTAAAATTGACTGGGCCAAATCCAAAACTAATGCGGTGTCACGCCAGAGTCCGTGGTCTTTGGGAAGCGATAGTGCTGCTCAATACTCCCCTGACACAGGCTTTGGTTATAAGATCATCACGTTTCAGCACAGCAGGATTAATAAGGACTCCAGGCAGCATTTTTTATTCCCAAAGGCTTTATAATGGCGTCCTTTTGCCGTCCACTGGCAGTGCCTCTATCTTTCTCTGTGACACATGAACCAGGAAAGAGCAGAGTCAGCACTGCACGGGTCAGTGGATGGAGGAAAGCATCCGCCATTGTGAGCGGTCAACTCATTCCCTTGGCACGGCTAAGCCGCTAGCTGGTGTTAGTTAGCGACCGATCACTATAGGGCTGTGTTGAACATCACAGCAGGTGAAGATGTCATTTCAAGTAAAGGGTGGGCTACTTCACCCAGACACTCCATTTGAATGGGGATTAGTTTGCAGAAGTGTTTTGAAAGTTCTATTATGCTTCAAAGCACATTATGATCAGTTTTATAATGAGTGTTTATCTGTATAGAATTGTCTCCTCAAGGCAGGGATGTCAAAATCATTCCATGGTGGGCCAAGTGTCGATGGCGCACTCGGCCCTCTGTGGAAGGAGTTTGACACCTGTGCCTCAGGGGATAAATTATCAAAGTTATTGAGCAGACCTGGGTCCAAATAGGATATATTTATTTTTTGCAAATACTTAAGTGGCACTTAATTGAGATTGTTGCAATGGAACCAATGGAATAGTCCCAAAAGTTTAAACCCTGTCCTTCTGGCACTCCAGGCAGACTCAATCAAATGGTGATATAAGTCATTATCCTTCACATCAACATACAACCACTAGAAACGTTTCTGTAGGACTAACATTGACAGAATAGTTTAAAAGCCCAGATATTATACTCCAAACACATACCCAGCAATTCCACTCTCGCTGTATGAAGTGCATCACTACCTGGTAAAGGGACACTGAAGTATTTCACAGCCCAGCTCTGTGAAGTGCACGGCCAAAAGATAAGTGGGCATGGAGGGAAACCACAAGGAGCGAGTAATGACAACGTGTGCGGATTCGATAAGCCCATACCAGCGGACACTTGAGCTACCCTTGTGAAACGTGCGATTAGACATCTCGGCGGGAGGCTGCCATGTGCAAGGCGGTCGTAAGGAGGACTGTATGTCATTGAGACCCATCAGGCATCATCTGATGTCTCATGCCTGCTAAAGTTTAAGACGTTGTAATGCATGTAGAGGTGCAGCATGTGGAAAGTAAACTGTTATACCCACCACCACTGAGGATGAGCTGTGTGTGCTTGTGGAGATTGTTTTGGTGTATGTGTAGTGCGGCGCGATTATCAGAAATGTTGGGTATTTTTGCTTTTTTAAACAACTAATTCACTGACTTCAGTTTGTTTTCTTTTCTTTTGTGAGCTCGATGTGCAGTTTCTGAAGAGATAAAAAATATCAAGCCTTGACTGTATGATGTAGTAAGGAGACATTGTTTCCAACATACCATTATTCTACTTAATTACCATTTTCTGAGCGAAACAAACTACAATAACCATATAGCATTGAGCGCCGGTCTGTGCGGAGTAGACATGGATACTGAGAGAAGATAGAAAGAAGTTTATTTTTTATTCTGAAAGTGTTCAGACCCCTTGACTTTTTTCACATTTTGTTACATTGCAGCCTTATTCTAAAATGGATGCATTTTTCCCCCTCATCAATCTACACACAATACCCCATAATAACAAAGCAAAAACTGTTTGTTAGAATTTTTTTCCAAAATTATAATAATGAAATATCACATTTACATAAGCATTCAGACCCTTTACGCAGTACTTTATTGAAGCACCTTTGGCAGCGATTATAGCCTTGAGTCTTCTTGGGTATGACGTTGTCCTGTTGGAAGGTGAACCTTAGCCCCAGTCTGAGGTTCTGAGTGCTTTGTAGCAGGTTTTCATCAAAGATCTCTCTGTACTTTGCTCCATTCATCTTTCCCTTGATCCTGACTAGTCTCTCAGTCCCAGCCACTGAAAAACATCCCGGCAGCATGATGCTGCCACCACCATGCTTCACCATAAGGATGGTGCCAGGTTTCCTACAGACGTGACGCTTGGCATTCAGGCCAAAGAGTTGAATCTTTGTGTCATCAGACCAGAGAATGTTGTTTCTCATGGCCAGAGTCCTTTAGGTGCCTTTTGGCAAACTCCAAGCGGGCTGTCATGTGCCTTTTACTGAGGAATGGTTTCTGTCTGCCCACTCTACCATAAAGGCCTTCTGGAAGGTTCTCCCATCTCCACAGATAAAGTTCTCCCATCTCCACATAGGAACTCTGTGGCTTAGTTTTTTGACATGCACCGTCAACTGTGGGACCTTATATAGACAGGAGTGTGCTTCCAAAACAATATAATTGACCATAGGTGGACTCCAATCAAATTATAGAAACGTCTCAAGGATGATCAATGGAACCAGGTATCAGGTTTTAGGTATGACCCAGATGCAGAAGAAGAAAAGTTTATTTCTAGTACAGGGGTAGGCAAACTACAGGTCAATTGCATGCACAGGTCAGTAATCGAGAGAGGGTGCAAAAGGTCCAGAATGGCAAGCAGTCTCAGGGTCAGGGCAGGCAGGGGTCAATAATCCAGTAAAGTGGGACAGGGTATAGAATGGCAGGGTCAGGGTCAGGGCAGGCAGAACGGTCAAAACTGGGAAGGACTAGAAAACAGGAGCAAAAACAGACAGGAGCAGGGGAACAAACGCTGGTAGGTTTCACGAAACAAAAAAAAAACTGGCAACAGACAAACACAGAACACAGGTATAAATACACAGGGGATAATGGGGAAGATGGGTGACACCTGGAGGGGGGTGGAGACAAGCACAAAGACAGGTGAAAAAGATCAGGGTGACACCAGGATGCACCTGAGCTCAATTTCGAGTCTCATCGCACTGGTTCTGAATACTTATGTAAATAAGGTATTTCTGTTTTAATTTTTTTTAAATAAATTTGCAAACATTTCTAAAAACCTGTTTTGGCTTTGTCATTATGGGTATTGTGTGTAGATAAATGATATCGATTCTTTTTTTAATCCATAATGTAGCTGTAACGAAACAGAATGTGGAAAAAGTTGAGGGGTCTGAATACTTTCCGAATGCAAGTGATTGATAGTTTGTATTCAGCAGTCATAAAAGTAGGACTAATGTACTTTGAAGAACTACTAAAATAGTGATTTTGTCTAACACCATAGGCAACAGCTCTATAGAGATGACTTGGAATGAAATAAGGGGCGGCTGGGGTGGGAGGTAGCCTAGCAGTTAGAGCTTTGGGCCAGAACCTGAAAGGTTGGTGGATCGAATCCCTGTGCTAACAAGGTTAAAAATCTGTTGTTCTGCCCCTGAACAAGGCAGTTAACCCACTGTTCCTAGGTCGTCATTGTAAATAATAATTTGCTCTTAACTGACTTGCCTAGTTAAATAAAATAAAAACATGTTTGATTAAAGTAAAGTGATGTGAATAAATTATGGTTGATTAGTGATTTGCAGCAATGGAAAGTCACTATCATGGGACTTTTATTAATTGTTTTATTCTGTGTTGTTACAGCATTCAACTCACATAATGCATAGTGAAAAATGAAAAAAATGAAATAATCCAAACCGAAATTGAACCAACCACAAAAAACGCTCATCGCTCAGCACAAGTTGTGTGTGTGTGTGTGTGTGTGTGTGGGCCAATGCAGTTAAACCTTTGTTTGCAATTACAGCGATCATACATTTCCTGTAGTTCTTGACCAGGTTTGCACACACTGCAGCAGGGATTTTGGCCCACTCCTCCATACAGACCTTCTCCAGATCCTTCAGGTTTCGGGCTGTCGCTGGGCAATACGGACTTTCAGCTCCCTCCAAAGATGTTCTATTGGGTTCAGGTCTGGAGACTGGCTAGGCCACTCCAGGACCTTGAGATGCTTCTTACCGAGCCACTCCTTAGTTGCCCTGGCTGTGTGTTTCGGGTCGTTGTCATGTTGGAAGACCCAGCCACGACCCATCTTCAAAGCTCTTACTGAGGGAGGAGGTTGTTGGCCAAGATCTCACGATACATAGCCCCATCCATTCTCCCCTCAATACGGTGCAGTCATCCTGTCCCCTTTGCAGAAAAGCATCCCCAAAGAATGATGTTTCCACCTCCATGCTTCACGGTTGGGATGGTGTTCTTGGGGTTGTACTCAATCTTCTTCTTCCTCCAAACACAGTGAGTGGAGTTTAGACCAAAAAGCTCTATTTTTGTCTCATCAGACCACATGACCTTCTCCCATTCCTCCTCTGGATCATCCAGATAGTCATTGGCAAACTTCAGACGGGCCTGGACATGCGCTGGCTTGAACAGGGGGACCTTGCGTGTGCTGCAGGATTTTAATCCATGACGACGTAGTGTGTTACTAAGGGTTTTCTTTGAGACTGTGGTCCCAGCTCTCTTCAGGTCATTGACCAGGTCCTGCCGTGTAGTTCTTTGCTGATCCCTCACCTTCCTCATGATCATTGATGCCCCACGAGGTGAGATCTTGCATGGAGCCCCAGACTGAGGGTGATTGACCGTCATCTTGAACTTCTTCCATTTTCTAATAATTGCGCCAACAGTTGTTGCCTTCTCACCAAGCTGCTTGCCTATTGTCCTGTAGCCCTTCCCAGCCTTGTGCAGGTCTACAATTTTTAACCCTGATGTCCTTACACAGCTCTCTGGTTTTGGACATTGTGGAGAGGTTGGAGTCTGTTTGACTGAGTGTGTGGACAGGTGTCTTTTATACAGGTAACGAGTTCAAACAGGTGCAGTTAATACATGTAATGAGTGGAGAATAGGAGGGCTTGTTAAAGAAAAACTAACAGGTCTGTGAGAGCCGGAATTCTTACTGGTTGGTAGGTGATCAAATACTTATGTCATGCAATAAAATGCTAATTAATTACTTAAAAATCATACAATGTGATTTTCTGGATTTTTGTACCTATGATAAAAATTACAGACCTCTACATGCTTTGTAAGTAGGAAAACCTGCAAAATCGGCAGTGTATCAAACACTTGTTCTCCCCACGGTATATAAAACACAGGAATCTTGCACTGGGCCTTTCTTCCCATTCTCAGATTGTAGAAACAAGTACACTGGAAATTGTGTAAGTACTTGCTGATGATGCAAAGCTATGTGTAAAACAATGCACATGAATGTTATGTTGGTTATTGATATGATGTCTTTGGACAAGACATTAGCTCATATAATATCATGCTGCATTAGAAGCTTGCTCTTTGTACTCGTCTCAGATGATACCAGTGGTTTTGACCAACAATCTTGTCTCAGACAACAATTTGAACTTCCATTTTTAATGGCATGTAAGTTTGATATTTGTGTCCCATTATTTTTCTCTGTAATATTGCTCATTATATTACAGTAATGCAGAACAGGCCTTTTTTTATTTATTATTATGGGTTTTAAGTTTCAGTATTGTATTTCAGTTTAATGTCTTTTTTAAAAGCCACCGTATGCAATTGTAGAGGGAGCCGAGATAAATAAATCATAGGCTGCAATTCATTGCATAAATGCCCTAGTATTACTGTGGAATATAAGTAATATGTTCACTATGTGTTGTGTGTTTCAGATTTTCATGCTCTACTTCCAGACTCCAGTATTTGAACCCTCCAACATGAACTATAAGGGTGTCAATTCAATTGCATTCAATTCATTACAGATTTATTTATTTATTCCTACAGAGGCAACATGATATGACTTAACAGATGTTATGAACAGTAATTGAAACTTGGAACAACAGACCTTTTTTTTCGTTGCTTCCATCAATGTAATTGTCTGCATCATTTCCAATAACCCATATCTTTTTTTGGAGAAAAAAAATATCCATATACATACACATATGCATACATATATACACACATACATACATATATATATATATATAGATATACATACTTTTTATATACCTTTATTATTCCCAGCAAACCCCTTCCCCCAATTGGAGTAAACTAATAAACAATAACACTTAAAAAATCAAATCAAATTTTATTTGTCACATACACATGGTTAGCAGATGTTGATGCGAGTGTAGCGAAATGCTTGTGCTTCTAGTTCCGACAATGCAGTAATAACCAACAAGTAATCTAACTAACAATTCTAAAACTACTGTTTTATACACAGTGTAAGGGGATAAAGAATATGTAAAAAAGGATATATGAATGAGTGATGGTACAGAGCAGCATAGGCAAGATACAGTAGATGGTATCGAGTACAGTATATACATATGAGATGAGTATGGAAACAAAGTGCATAATTAAAGTGGCTAGTGATACATGTATTACATAAAGATGCAGTAGATGATATAGAGTACAGTATATACATATGAGATGAGTATGTAAACAAAGTGGCATAGTTAAAGTGGCTAGTGATACATGTATTACATAAGGATGCAGTCGATGATATAGAGTACAGTATATACGTATGCATATGAGATGAATAATGTAGGGTAAGTAACATTATATAAGGTAGCATTGTTTAAAGTGGCTAGTGATATATTTACATCATTTCCCATCAATTCCCATTATTAAAGTGGCTGGAGTTGAGTCAGTGTCAGTGTCAGTGTGTTGGCAGCAGCCACTCAATGTTAGTGGTGGCTGTTTAACAGTCTGATGGCCTTGAGATAGAAGCTGTTTTTCAGTCTCTCGGTCCCAGCTTTGATGCACCTGTACTGACCTCGCCTTCTGGATGATAGCGGGGTGAACAGGCAGTGGCTCGGGTGGTTGATGTCCTTGATGATCTTTATGGCCTTCCTGTAACATCGGGTGGTGTAGGTGTCCTGGAGGGCAGGTAGTTTGCCCCCGGTGATGCGTTGTGCAGACCTCACTACCCTCTGGAGAGCCTTACGGTTGAGGGCGGAGCAGTTGCCGTACCAGGTGGTGATACAGCCCGCCAGGATGCTCTTGATTGTGCATCTGTAGAAGTTTGTGAGTGCTTTTGGTGACAAGCCGAATTTCTTCAGCCTCCTGAGGTTGAAGAGGCGCTGCTGCGCCTTCTTCACGATGCTGTCTGTGTGAGTGGACCAATTCAGTTTGTCTGTGATGTGTATGCCGAGGAACTTAAAACTTGCTACCCTCTCCACTACTGTTCCATCGATGTGGATAGGGGGGTGTTCCCTCTGCTGTTTCCTGAAGTCCACAATCATCTCCTTAGTTTTGTTGACGTTGAGTGTGAGGTTATTTTCCTGACACTCACCTCCTCCCTGTAGGCCGTCTCGTCGTTGTTGGTAATCAAGCTTACCACTGATGTGTCGTCCGCAAACTTGATGATTGAGTTGGAGGCGTGCGTGAACAGGGAGTACAGGAGAGGGCTCAGAACGCACCCTTGTGGGGCCCCAGTGTTGAGGATCAGCGGGGAGGAGATGTTGTTGCCTACCCTCACCACCTGGGGGCGGCCCGTCAGGAAGTCCAGTACCCAGTTGCACAGGGCGGGGTCGAGACCCAGGGTCTCGAGCTTGATGACGAGCTTGGAGGGTACTATGGTGTTGAATGCCGAGCTGTAGTCGATGAACAGCATTCTCACATAGGTATTCCTCTTGTCCAGATGGGTTAGGGCAGTGTGGTTCAGAATGCATCGTCTGTGGACCTATTTGGGCGGTAAGCAAATTGGAGTGGGTCTAGGGTGTCAGGTAGGGTGGAGGTGATATGGTCCTTGACTAGTCTCTCAAAGCACTTCATGATGACAGAAGTGAGTGCTACGGGGCGGTAGTCGTTTAGCTCAGTTACCTTAGCTTTCTTGGGAACAGGAACAATGGTGGCCCTCTTGAAGCATGTGGGAACAGCAGACTGGTATAGGGATTGATTGAATATGTCCATAAACACACTGAAGGCTTCTACCTTCAGTTTATACATCTTATACACATTTTACAGACACAATCTATTTTACAATAGTTATATTTTGTTTGTTTTTAGTCCTGGCCTTTCTCTATTTCTAATGTCCATCCAGTTTGATATCTATTTGTAACTGTGCTATTTCACAACATTTCTGAAGCTATATACATTTTACACACCCCATACAGACCCCTTATGCTTTATATTGGTTATTAGTCCCACCCTTCTGCTCCATTCAACCCCTCCCATCGATCTCTTAACACCATCCATTTTAGATTTCTATTTGCCATATACTTTTCAACTATGCTGTGATGCTTCACAAAAGTACTGAACCTTTCTATTCTCATAGATTCTACAGATTGTAAATTAAAAATAAACATTTTTGCTAAAATAATGATGTTATGGTGCAATTCTTCAGCCATTCCTGGACCTGTGGAACAACTGACTTTACACTGTCATGGAACTGTTGTTTACTGCAGGAAACACCAATAGCCAACCAAATAACTTAGATAACAGCTTGTGTCATGACTGTGTTAATTCCATTACGATAAAATGGATGGTTCAATTCGTATTGCACAGAGACTTTACCTTCCTGAGATGTGAAGTAACCTACTGTCACTCTACCCTGGACCATAATTGTAGTGGTGTGTTGACAGTGGTTTATGGAATAGCTTTTGTTGTGAGGTTGGTTCGAATCCCAGGTCTGTGGTGGCAGGGTGGACTGTGTTCGAGTAGTGCACGTAAGCCTATACTTTATTTTACTGTTTATACTTTATTTTATAAACAAACTGAATTAATATTCCTGGAAATGTCAAGGATTTCCCCTATATTGTACATTATCTGATCAAATGGCACAACCCAGTTTCAGATGGGTTAGGGAAAAATAATACCAATCAGATACCAAAGCTATGATCACTTATTGATGTCACTTGTTAAATCCAATTCAATTAGTGTAGATGAAGGGTAGAAGACAGGTTAAAGAAGGATTTTTAAGCCTTGAGACAATTGAGACATGGATTGTTTATGTACCATTTAGAGGGTAAATGGGGAAGACAAAAGATTTAAGTGCCTTTGAACAGGGTATGGTAGTAGGTGCCAGGCGCACTGGTCTGTGTCAAGAACTGCATTGCTGATGGGTTTTTCACAGACAGCAGTTTCCCGTGTGTATCAAAAATTGTCCACCACCCAAAGGACATCCAGCCAATCTGACACAACTGTGGGAAGCATTGGAGTCAAAATGGGACATGCCCAGACGAATTGAGACTGTTCTGAGGGCAAAACGGTTGCAACTCAATATTAGGAAGGTGTTCCTAATGTTTTGTACACTCAGCGTATAAACTTCAACGTTTTTTGGTAGGCAGGACTTTGGACTTCTTGCTCTGTAGTAAATGACAAGCCTTGTCTTCTTGAAGGGAAATTATGTAATGTCACCATCCATCTGTAGTAATGGAACAACGACTTGTAGAGAAGTCAGCACCGTGTAGATGAAGTTGGACAACATTCTAAACTAAAAAGAAGTATAAAGTTGCACAGTGTGGATGAAGTTGGACAGTACAGAAAACATTTTGAGAACTTTCAACTTTCAAATAAAAAAATACATGTCAAAAAGCTCTACCTCTGTGCCATTTCTGCTCAATAATAGAAGAAACGTAATCTTGAAAGTCTGGTCATTGTAAGGTTATTGAATACCCTGGGCAAGGTTACGGAGGGCTACCAGACTATTATGAGAGTGTTTGTGCTATGACCAGAAAGCTGAGCAAATTCTATTTGTTTTTTTAAACTCAGTGCAGTTTGTTCCTCAGACTCAGTTTCCCCGATGAAAATCTCCATCAACATGGTGAGCACACGGAGTCTGTAAAATAAGTGTGCTGGGCTGTGATCTCCAGTGCAGTGTCAGAAAGCTCTGCCTACAGAAAAATATTCATCTTAATCTTCCACAAAAAATGTACATAGTAGTTTGGTTCCTTTGATAGAATGTGATTACAAATGGAAATTGAATTAGCCTAATCAGCCTGAATCAGCTGTCTTCATTGACCTTGCCAAGGCTTTCGACTCTGTCAATCACCATATTCTTATCGGCAGACTCAGTAGCCTCGGTTTTTCGGATGACTGCCTTGCCTGGTTCACCAATTACTTTGCAGACAGAGTTCAGTGTGTCAAATCGGAGGGCATGCTGTCCGGTCCTCTGGCAGTCTCCATGGGGGTGTCACAGGGGTCAATTCTCGGGCCGACTCTTTTCTCTGTATATATCAATGATGTTGCTCTTGCTGCGGGCGATTCCCTGATCCACCTCTACGCAGACGACACCATTCTATATACTTTCGGCCCGTCATTGGACACTGTGCTATCTAACCTCCAAACAAGCTTCAATGCCATACAACACTCCTTCCGTGGCCTCCAACTGCTCTTAAACGCTAGTAAAACCAAATGCATGCTTTTCAACCGATCGCTGCCTGCACCCGCATGCCCGACTAGCATCACCACCCTGGATGGTTCCGACCTTGAATATGTGGACATCTATAAGTGCCTAGGTGTCTGGCTAGACTGCAAACTCTCCTTCCAGACTCATATCAAACATCTCCAATCGAAAATCAAATCAAGAGTCGGCTTTCTATTCCGCAACAAAGCCTCCTTCACTCACGCCGCCAAGCTTACCCTAATAAAACTGATTATCCTACCGATCCTCGACTTTGGCGATGTCATCTACAAAATGGCTTCCAACACTCTACTCAGCAAACTGGATGCAGTCTATCACAGTGCCATCCGTTTTGTCACTAAAGCACCTTATACCACCCACCACTGCGACCTGTATGCTTTAGTCGGCTGGCCCTCGTTACATATTCGTCGCCAGACCCACTGGCTCCAGGTCATCTACAAGTCCATGCTAGGTAAAGCTCCGCCTTATCTCAGTTCACTGGTCACGATGGCAACACCCATCCGTAGCACGCGCTCCAGCAGGTGTATCTCACTGATCATCCCTAAAGCCAACACCTCATTTGGCCGCCTTTCGTTCCAGTACTCTGCTGCCTGTGACTGGAACGAATTGCAAAAATCGCTGAAGTTGGAGACTTTTATCTCCCTCACCAACTTCAAACATCAGCTATCTGAGCAGCTAACCGATCGCTGCAGCTGTACATACTCTATTGGTAAATAGCCCACCCATTTTCACCTACCTCATCCCCATACTGTTTTTATTTATTTACTTTTCTGCTCTTTTACACACCAATATCTCTACCTGTACATGACCATCTGATCATTTATCACTCCAGTGTTAATCTGCAAAATTGTAATTATTCGCCTACCTCCTCATGCCTTTTGCACACATTGTATATAGACTCCCCCCTTTGTTTTCTACTGTGTTATTGACTTGTTAATTGTTTATTCCATGTGTAACTCTGTGTTGTCTGCTCACACTGCTATGCTTTATCTTGGCCAGGTCGCAGTTGCAAATGAGAACTTGTTCTCAACTAGCCTACCTGGTTAAATAAAGGTGAAATAAAAAAAATAAAAAAAATAATGAAGGTGGTTAATGAAAGTGAGACGTTAATTGACTCTTTTGTAATGAGTCGATATCCCTTCACATTCCAATAAGCGAAGATTGTATTATGAACTCTTATTGCAATCGGAGAGCGCCCAGATTGTGTTTTTTCCAGAAACGACAAAATCTGTTAACCTCTAGCGACGAGCAATCCCGTGTCCGGGAGCGTAATCATAGCCTCAATCACATTACCATAACGCAACGTTTCCTATTCATGAAAATCGCAAATGAAATGAAATAAATATATTCAAACACAAGCTTAGCCTTTTGTTAACAACACTGTCATCGCAGATTTTCAAAATATGCGTTACAGCCAACGCTAGACAAGCATTTGTGTAAGTTTAGCATGGCATAATGCTATGCTAGGCTGTGCTGGCAGCAGGCAACATTTTCACAAAAATAAGAAAAGCAACCAAATTAAATCATTTACCTTTGAAGAACTTCAGATGCTTTCACTCAGGAGACTCCCAGTTAGATAGCAAATGTTCCTTTTTTCCAAAAATAATATATTTGTAGGCGAAAAACGTCACGTTTGCTCATCCTGCTTGGCTGAGAAATCGACAGAAAAATACTTCAACTATAATGCATTAGCATAACGCAACTTTTTCTATTCATGAAAATCGCAAATGAAATGAAATAAATATGTTGAAACACAAGCTTAGCCTTTTGTTAACAACACTGTCATGTCAGATTTTCAAAATATGCTTTTCAACCAAAGCTACACAAGCATTTGTGTAAGAGTATTGATAGCCTAGCATAGCATTAAGCCTAGCATTCAGCAGGCAACATTCTCACAAAAACAAGAAAACCATTCAAATAAAATCATTTACCTTTGAAGAACTTCAGATGTTTTCAATGAGGAGAATTTCAGTTAGATAGCAAATGTTAATTTTTTCCAAAAATATTATTTGTGTAGGAGAAATCGCTCCGTTTAGTTCATCACTTTTGGCAACAAAAAAAAATGAAAATTCATTCACTACAACGCCGAACCTTCTTCCAAATTAACTCCATAATATCGACAGAAACATGGCAAATGTTGTTTAGAATCATCCTCAAGGTGTTTTTCACATATCTATTCGATGATAAATCCTTCGTGGCAGTTGGGTTTCTCCTTCAGTAGCAAACGGAAAAGTACTTGCAGCTGGAGATTACGCAATAATTGCAAGCGACCACCTGGTAAATGTAGTCTCTTCGGGTCAATCTTCCAATGATATGCCTACAAATACGTCACAATGCTGCAGACACCTTGGGGAAAACGTGGAAAAGGTAAGCTGACTCCTAGCTCCTCCACAGCCATATAAGGAGTCATTGCCATGAGGCGGTTTCAAAAAATGCGGCACTTCCTGATTGTATATTTATCTGGGTTTTTTCTGTAACATCAGTTCTGTGGCACTCACAGACAATATCTTTGCAGTTTTGGAAACGTCAGAGTGTTTTCTTTCCAAAGCTGTCAATTATATGCATAGTCGAGCATCTTCTCGTGACAAAATATTTTGTTTAAAACGGGAACATTTTTCATCCAAAAATTAAAAGAGCGCCCCCTATATCGAAGAAGTTAAAGTCTGAATTTAGACAATGATCTGAATTTTATCATGGTCATCAATTTTAACTTGTCACATTTTAGCATTCATGAAGGGATTAAATATTCAAAGCAAGGAGTATTTACTCGACATACGGTGGGTCTCTTGGATGGCTGACTGTCTTCGGTGTTGATGTTGTGAAGGTGTGTGATTGACAGCAAGCCGATTACGAGGGGGCTCCCATGAATAGAGCCTTAGATCTTTCTTCTGTAGGTCCCTTGGACGATAGGAAAACAATGCGGAGAAAGATCTGCAACAGAATTCATAGCACCAATGGGAATGTGCTGCCAACGACCATCCTCAAGTCAGCCTACTCTGCAAGGAGAGAGGGAGGGAGTCTAAAACAGATGGAGGGGGAGAAAGAGAATAACCAATTAATCTTTCCTGGTTCATGTGTCACAGAGTCAGAGATGGGTGGATCGGAACTGTGAGAGTGAGGTGGATCACAAGTCTCTTGTGTGTATGTGAGAAAAGTGAGGATAGGGCGATTGATTTCATGTATAACAAGGAGACAAAGGGAGCACCTCTTAATTTCTCGTGTTCTTGTTTCTTGTTTTTAATTCTTGTGTGTTTTTGATTGCCCTTATGTTATTTTTAGTGCTACTTTGATAATGATTATTACATTGTTGGGTTTGGAGCTTGTAAGAAAGGCATTTCACTGTATTCGTGCATATGACATTAACACTTGAAACTATTGAAACTAATGAGAAAGAGAAGGAGAGTGGAAACCATGACAATGTATCTACGCAAAGGGTAATAAAGTAGGCTATATACTGTATTTTATATCAGGGTAGAATGAGTAAAGCTAACTACTTTCAATAGCCAATGTAGTAATTAATGTGGACACCCAATACCTTTTTGGTAACACTTCATGCAGAAAGGTATAATGCGTTATTATTTGTTATAACATCATGTAGGACAGGACTATTCAAATCTTACCCTATGAGGTCTGGTATACTGCTTGAACCCACCTGGTGTTCAAGGTCTAAATCTAGAGGGGAAGAATGGGGGGGGGGGGCAGTGGAACTGGCTTCGTCGTCCACATTTGAATTTGCCGGATGTAAAAAAAAATAAAAAATTTGGGCAGGATCATTATAAGATGATATTAAGACGTTATGCGTATGCTTATGACAAATGTATCGTATACGCAGGGAATCAGGAAGCAGGAGCAGAGGGAGATTTGAATAACAATGATGCAAGGCAAATTAATAAAACAGGAGATGCATACTGAACTGGAAAACAAACCAATACTGCCTGTTGAGTGAGGCTACTGAGGGCTAAATAAAGGGAAAGTAATCAAGGTGATGATGAGGTCCAGGTGTGCATAATAATGGGGAGCTGATGTGTGTAATAATGTTTCCAAGTGGTTAGTAGACCAGCGATGTCGAGTGCCGAAGAGCGGGAGTAGGCGTGACATCTACAGGACAACGCCGGCCGGAAGGACGGCTCCAAGGGCGAGGACCGGGCCAGAGATGGGGAGATGGAAATCACAGACAATGTTGGGATGTCGGTCGCCGGCCGCAAGAACCCAACAGCACTCCTCTGGCTGTACCCCTCCCAGTCCACCAGGTACTGGAGCCAACCCTCACAACATCAGGGGTCCAGTAGGAAACTGACAGCATAGGCAGGGGTCCTATCGATGTCCAGGGGAGGCGGAGGGGTGTCGCGGAGGACAGCATCAGCCAGGCGATCAGGAACCACTGGCCGGAGAAGGGAAACATGAAAAGAGGGTGAGATATGGTCGTTTGTGGGGAGTTGTAAACAGTAAGTTACCTCATTGACCCTCAAGACCATGAAGGGCCCCACAGAATGGGGGCTCAGCTTCTGGCAGGGCATGCGGGAGATTCCTAGTGGAGAGCCAGATGGGATCACCAGGATGGAAAACGGAAGCCTCACTGCGGTGGCGGTCCACCTGATCCTTCTGACAGCGGACCACTTGTCGACTGCAGGGCCCTGGTCTGGCTTGGAGTCCACGGAGCCAAGGCTGGCTGATATCCCAGGATGCACTGGAAGGGGGTCAGCCCGATGGAGGAGTGATGAAATGAGTTCTTGGCGTAATCCGCCCAGACTGGAACCGGGCCCACTCCCCTATCGGTCCTGGTAGTAACTCCTTAGGAACCTCCCAAACTCCTGGATGGTCCTTTCCACCTGCCCATTGGACTAAGGCCGGTACCCAGATGTGAGGCTGGCCGTGACCCCCAGATTCTCCGTGAAGGCTCTCCATACCCGCGACATGAATTGGGGGCCACGGTCGGAGACAGTGTCCTCAGAGCGAGGGATAAAATGGCAGGATCTGGAGAATCTGTCCACAACAACCATAACAGTGGTGAAACCATCAGACGGGGGAGATCATTAACAAAGTCTATGGACAGATGGGACCAAGGCAGCTGAGGCACGGGAAGGGGAAGTAGTTTCCCTGCTGGAGCATGCTGGGGAGATTTGGATTGGGCACATCCTGGGCCAAGGTGGGCCACCAGTACTTACCGGAGAGGGATTGGATAGTGCGGTTGATACCTGGGTGTCCAGTGGCGATGTACAGTGGGAAAAAAAGTATGTGAACCCTTTAGAATTACCTGGATCTGCATAAATCTTCATCTAAGTCACAACAATAGACAAACACAGTGTGCTTAAACTAATAACACACAAATTATTGTATTTTTCTTGTCTGTATTTATTACATATTTTAAACATTCACAGTATAGGTTGAAAAAGGTATGTGAACCCCTAAGCTAATGGCTTCTCCAAAAGCTAATTTGAGTCAGGAGTCAACAAACCTGGAGTCGAATCAATGAAACGATTTTGGAGATTTTGGTCAGAGCTGCCCTGCCCCATAGAAAACACTCAAAAATGTTTTGTTTGCTATTCACAAGAAGCATTGCCTGATGTGAACCATGCCTCAAACAAAATATATCTCACTGTATGTGTGTGCCCAGGTCGACAGTCAATCTTTTACCCCCGTGGGGACGTAGATGCGTTCTTCAGGGCAGGTAGCAGGAGGGGGTTCCCTCTCCAGAGCCTGGCGAATGTCCACATCTACACTACCGTTCAAAAGTTTGTGGCCACTTAGAATGTCCTTGTTTTTTCCATTAAAATAACATCAAATTGATCATAAATACAGTGTAGACACTGTTAATGTTGTAAATGACTATTGTAGCTGGCTGGAAATGGCATATTTTTATGGAGTATATACATAGGCGTACAGGAGTATATACATAGGCGTACAGAGGCCCATTATCAGCAACCAAAGAGGGAGGCAAGTGGCGACGTGGTCACCGGCACTCCCGAAGAAGGTTATCCAGATGGATGGCCATTGTGATGAGTGCGTCCAAGGATAAGTTGGCATCCCGATATGCCAGCTCCGTCTTGACCTCTTTGTACAGTCCTCTCCGAAAGAGATTGCGGAGCACCGACTAATTCCATCCGCTGGAGGTTGCCACAATCTAAAAGGTGAGGGCGTACTCCCCAGCAGTCTGGGCACCCTGCTGGAGTTGGAGAAGTTGCTCACCTCCCTCTCTGCCCTCTCATAGGAACCCAGCTCCTCCTCTTTCCCAGACGGCATTAGTCCCCTTGAACGCCCACCCGGTCAGCAGGGAAATTACCGTGGTAACCTTTCAGTGGTGGGGGCTCCCGTCTGATGTGCGAAATAGAGGGAGCACTGGTGTAGGAAGCAACGGCATTTTGATGGAGTACCGTCATACTTCTATGGAACGGACAGTCGGGCATCACTGACCAAGGCGGACAGCTGGGTAGGCTGGGGGACTGGCTCATTGTGACGACATATGGTAGTAGGCCCTCAGATAGGAGTATGGAGACCCTCTCTGGTGGTGTCGAGGCTATGTAGACCGCAGAGGACCTCCTCCATGGCTGTATCCAGTTGTGCCAGCTGGTCGTGGTGTTGGTGAAGTAGATGACCCTGTTTCTTGAGTGTCTGGAAGATGTTATTTTTCCTCTACTGCTTCCATATTGTGAGGTAATATTCTGTCTCGTATATGCAGAAGGAGAGTTTAATAACAATGATGCAATGCAAATGAATGAAACAGGAGATGCGTACTGAACATGAAAACAAACCAATATTACCTGATGACAGGCTACTGAGGGCTAAATAAAGGTAAGGTAATAAAGGTGATGATGTCCAGGTGTGTGTAATGATGGGGAGAACGTGTGCGTAATAATGGTTGCCAGAGCCTGTGGTTAGTAGACCGGTGAAGTTGAGTGCTGGAGAGAGGGAGCGGGAGTAGGCATGACAACAAGTTTTATGAAGATTTATAATGGCTTAAAGTTCCACGCCCAAAAAATGATTTCCACTTGGACTGGAGAATCAACAAATAGGGCACTGACAGCTGTCAATGTAGTTAGCATGCCAACGCTAGCTTGCTAACCTTGTCTGTTGTTGTTGCATTTCTTTTTTATACACCGTATTCTAAAGATTAGCCTGCTGGCTAGGCTATGGCTGGTTCTGGATCTGGATTTGTCATAAGCATTTAGTGAAAGCTTCTTTGACTTTGACATGTATTGAGTAAAGTTTTGGCATCTTCCATAAATTGCAACCGCCATATAAATAGTTATAAAGATGAAGCTCCGGTAATATGGATAACTATTGAAAGGTGTGGGATATAGATGCATTTTTCTACATGGTAATATACACGGTGCAACCTTTTGTAGGTAGGCTGCTGGCAGACTTCGGCTGCAGTACAGCAAAGCCAAGGCAGCCCGTGCTCATGGTTCTCACAGGGAAGTGATGTTCTATTGATGTTCTGTATTTTGTAATGTTTTATGTTAGGTGTGGACCCTTGGAAGAGTAGCTGCTGCTTCAGCAATAGCTAATGGGGATCCTAATAGAATAAAATAAAAAAATAAATGATAGGCTACAATGATTTTGCTCATGATGCACAGTATAGATGAATGTTCTGTCGTCAAGGGGATATTAACAGGACTCCAACAACGATTCTCCATAGATCTGGTGTATAATAAATGACACACAAGAAAATCTAAATGTAGTGGATTTAACAATTTTGTAATAATTCCAAATTTACTATAATAAAAATAGTTTTCAAATGTTATCTCATGTGTACAACAGAATATAAACTATCATCCATTTCAGGATACAAAATATATAAAATTAACCTGAAAAGTGACTCGATGTCACACTCTTACCCGTGGGTAAGCAATGCTCATATCAATGTCTCAGGCAGCTTTTACCAGTGTTTTGGCTTACTGCCCTGCATACTGCTTGTATCCACAGCACTAACTTGCCAATTGGTTATCTCACTCTAGTTTAGTAAAGTGCAGCCAGCATCCATACAGTGAGCAAGTTCTACGCTATTTATCGTGCATTTATCGTGCATGTGTGATCAAGTATGTGATCAAGTGTGTGATGTTGCTTGTGTGTGCTTACAATTTCACTGGCTGAACTTGCTTCCTTGGAGGCGGGTTGTGGGTTGTGTTTGCGAACTCATGCTTCCGGACTCAACACCTTCTTTGCTCGCTTTGAGGATAACACAGTGCCACCGAAGCAGCCCACTACCAAGGACTGTGGCCTCTCCTTCTCCGTGGCCAACATGAGTAAGACATTTAAGGATAATATCATCTCTACCTTATCTGACACCCTAGACCAACTTCAATTTGCTAACTGCCCCAATAGATCCACAGACGATGCAATCGCCATCGCACTGCACCCTACCCTATACCATCTGGACAAGAGGAATACCTATGTAATAAAAATGGTCATTGACTATAGCTCAGCATTCAACACCATAGTAGCCTCCAAGTTCATCATTAAGCTTGGGGCCCTGGATCTCAACCCCACCCTGTGCAACTGGGTCTTGAACAAATTTACTCACCTGCTTCAAATTCCAAGAATCCTTAAATAATAAAAGTCAACCAGTGGCAGAGCCCAAGCTGTTTTGAGCACCACATTTTTAGCCCCCAAGAAATAAACATTGTTTTTGGGCTTGCCTGCTTTGTAAAATATTTTGGCATTAATACGTGTCACATATCAGTTTGCAAACAATGTAAAATAAAAATATATAATTGAATTAATAAAGCCACATAATAACATGGTCTCTATCTGACCAAGAAGGAGAGTGATGGAGTGCTGCATCAGATGACCTGGCCTCCACAATCACCCGACCTCATTTGAGATGGTGTAGGATGAGTTGGACCGCAGAGTGAAGGAAAAGCAGCCAATAAGTGCTCAGCGTATGTGGGAACTCTTTCAAGACTGTTCAAAAAGCATTCCAAGTGAAGCTGGTTGAGAGAATGCCAAGACTGTGCAAAGCTGTCATCAAGGCAAAGGGTGGCTACTTTGACGAATCTCAAATATTATATTTTGATGTCTTTAAAAAATGTTTATTTACAGTTTTCAGCTGTGCTAACGTAATTCCAAAAGGGTTTTCTAATGATCAATTAGCCGTTTAAAATTATGAACTTGGATTAGCTAACACAACGTGCCATTGGAACACAGGAGTGATGGTTGCTGATGATGGGCCTCCATACGCCTATGTAGATATTCCATAGCTGTTTCCAGCTATAATAGTAATTTACAACATTAACCATGTCTACACTGTATTTCTGATCAATTTGATGTTATTTTAATGGACAGAAAATGTGCTTATCTTTCAAAAATGACCCAGAACTTTTGAACGGTAGTGTATAATAAAAAAAGGGGCAGAATCTCAATTGGTGGGAATGAAATGTATTTATATAGCCCTTCTTACATCAGCTGATATCTCAAAGTGCTCTACAGAAACCCAGCCTAAAACCCCAACCAGCAAGCAATGCAGGTGCAGAAGCATGGTGGCACTCTTCCCACAAGAGTGGAGCTGTTTTAGCAGCAAAGGGGTACCAACTCCATATTAATGCCCATGATTTTGGAATGAGATGTTCGAGGATATGTCCTCATACTTTTGGTCATGTAGTGTATATAATACAGACTAGCTAAAAAAAAAGTGAAAATAGACAAATGAGCCAATTGATTATGATAATTTTCTGGTAAAAAAGTGGAGTTGCAAAAACATACTTTATTTTGATTTGCTCCATGGCTTAGGCAGCCAATGGAATGCAAGGCTGTTTGGCTCAGCTAAATTGTGAAGAGGAAGAACTATGCAGCTGCTTCTGATTAATAAACAATGCCATGCTTGTGGGTGGTAACATTACAATAAAACCCAGCCCTGAAACAAAACGAAGGCTGAAAACAATTTGCACGTCGTCTCATAGGAAAAGACACGGCATAGACACGGATTTCCACAAATGTCCCACTTCAAGGTCAAATATATCATACTCTTACTAAAATTATGATCTATTGGTGTAAATTCTTGTTCAACATCTTTGGCCAGGTCGAAAAAGTGGATTTCTGCTGGTGTGGGCATTTAATAATGAATTATACCTGTTGTACCACCTTTCCTGTCCTACTTAATCCTAAAAGAGGGATGAAGATACACACACACACACATGCAAACAAAGAAACAAAGAAACTAGCAAACAAAAATGACTCTTCATTACAGTCATCGTATTACAACACAGCTTCTGTGAAACAGGGATTAAGAAGATTTGGATAGAGAAAAAATGCATTTCTGAGATCATAATGTCATTAGGGAACTGTGGCATTGCGTAAATACCCCTGCTGTGTGCTATTTCAATCATTTATAAACCAAAGTAATCTGTCCTTCCTCCTACACCCTGGTTTAAGGGGGTTGTAGTATATATGTTTGAGAAGCAGATGAAACCTTACTGCTATGAATTATAATCACTGAAACCCAAAATGGTAAAGATGACTCAATGCAAACATATATGTATTTCATTTCAACCTGATCCTCAATCAAATGTTTGAGTTGAAATGGTTGTTCTATACTCCGCTGTGTTTGTACTTGGACCGAACTTTTAAGTTGTAATGGTTGTTAGAAAAACTAATTATCCTACAGTTCTTGTTATTATTTGTCTTCTTCTCTCTAGGCTGGCTCTTTGTTCAGAGCTCAAGGTGTGAACTGACAGACCGTGAACGCTTGGTCTTGGGAGTGTATAGTGGACCCTATGGCAGAAAACCACACGATATAGGTAAGAAGGAGACTGTATAATATCATCTAAACCCTTTTGTCGCTGGGATAATTGACATAATCTCTCAAATCAAGACCCTGACCAACTGCTAATCATCATTGACCTGACAATTCTTGGCCCATATTAACAATGCATCCCAGAAAAGTCAAATAACCAAATCGCCCTCTAGTGGCCTCATGGGTGGAACTGTTAATAATACTTTTCATAATTTCATCATATATTTTTTAAGGACTAAAATCCTGTGTCTATATCTAAATATTTGGATGCAAACTGAAAATTTAATCGATTTTTAACTCTATATCTTATATGGTACAAGTGTTTTTCTGATTCAGAGAGGTTGGGATAAATGCGGAAGACACATTTCAGTTGAATACATTCAGTTGGACAACTGACTAGGTTGTCCCCCTTTCCCTTTCTTCTTTTAAAGCCCATAACTATGTGTGTGAGGTGAATACTTTTGTTACAAAGAGATTTGTGCAAGACTACCAAGAAACACTGTGTGACCATGATTTAGCCCATAAAATATGTTAACCCTTGTGTAATCTTATCATTCTGTATACTCCCCTTGTCTTAAGGGTAAAAACTGACCCACCTTCACTAAACCTCTAAAATAAAGCAGCTTAATTGAATTTGAAACCCTAATTCTATTTTGCATGAATAAACAACCTGTCATTCATAACAAACTTTGAATTACTGGGTTTACCCTCTTCACAATGCAGAAAGACTGCATTTAATCAGTGGACACCACTCCTTTTTCTTACAACACACCTGTCATAATTGTTTTCTTTACAAAAGTAGAGGTTTATTATTATTGCTAAAGGTACTGCATAGGTGTAAACATACATTTTTTAGCAAGAGATAGCACTTGTAGAGCCTAAGAAAGTATTAAACATGTGAAGAAAGTAGTTTTGAATGCATTTTATTGAAGGGAAACAAAGTCTTGAACTTTTTTGGCAACATAGTGATATATTCTTATATACTGTAGAATGAGGAATTCAACTACAAAATGCCAGTGTTCTCCCATTTTTTTAAACCATTGTCCCCAGCCAAATAGATGTATAAACAATAAATAAGAATAAGATCATTGATACAAAACAAAAACGTGAAGAACATAAATCAATCAACTTTAATAAGCACATATAGGACAGTATGCAGATGTATTTCTCACATGTTTTACAGTCCTCCTTTGGGAGGTAGAATTGGCATCTCCTCCTCTTGCCTACCACAGCTGCAGGCTCAGGTGGATCTGGACAAGATTCAGCCCCCTGAACAGCTTTCACAAGCGCTGCAGAGGCTGCTGTGCAGGGCAGGCGCTCCCTTCTTTGAATGTGTGTGGTTACAAGTGCCTTTCCCAGCTGCTCCAGGAACACCCTCTTGTAATGCTTATCAGGCATACAGGTAGGGTTGATCTTGTTCCATATCATGAAGGCATTGTATGAGGACACATCAATAATGTTATGGAAGACAACCAGTCATCCTCCTGCAGCTGTAAGTTCCAATCGCCTTGTCCAGGTTGTCCAAGCCTTGTTTGTTGTGGTTGTAGTCCAGGATGATGGCTGGTTTCCTGTCCTCACGATCACTGATCACACCCATTGTGTGCAGTGTGGTCAGGAGGACCACATTCTTGCTTCTCCTGGACATCTGACTTTGTTTTTATCTATGACCTATTGGCCACTGAAACGTGCACTCATAGCTTCAGCAAAGAGAGAACTGGAGGCACTGTCATCTGCAGAACTTTTATAGCCTCTGACTGCATTCCCCATTAGTTAACAATGCTTTCAAAAAATGCTTATTTTGTCTGAAATTGTTTTTATTTTGTCTGTGAACTTGAGTCATGTGTGGGGTCGTGGAGGGGAGATGCTGCACATGCACAAGACAGTTTTAGTTTTATGTGAGTTCAATCAGTAGCACACAATCTCAATTTCTCAATGTGTGTGTGTGTGTGTGTGTGTCTGTGGTTTTTGTGGTGTAAATTATTTTATAACAGCCAGGTCAAAAATGACCCTAAGACAACCTTTTTACCCTGATGGTGTACAGCTTTCATGGAAATATGAACAAAGGCGATGTTTCACTTTTTCTAATGTTGGGGTCAGTCTAGGAAAATACATTGAATTTCAAGTTGAAGAAATATCATTTAGGAGGTTTTCTCTGCTGTTAAACATAGTGTCGGGTCATTTTCTACCCTTAAGACAAGACAACGATCTTTTGGTATTTGTTTCATTAGTCCATTGTTGATACAGTCCCAGAATGGTTTGCATGTCAGCAATCAAGTTAATGTATGTACATTTCAAAATACAGAACTATGGCCCGTATGCTACATTTTTCATTATGGCATTATGGGGTATTGTGTGTAGGCTAATGACAAAAAATCTTAATTTAATCAATTTAAAAATCAGGTTTTATCATACATTTTTTTTAAGGGATATGAATACTTTCACTGTAATCAAAAGAAAACTAGTTTATGATAGGTCTCATGTGAAACCATTTTCAAAAGTACAAGAGATACTGTTGCATTTAGGCCTAGATTATTTATGGACGGATCAAAACAGTATTTGAACATATCCAAAGAATTGCATGTGGCACAGGATTCACTGACTTGCTGCATGTTTCTATCATCAAGACACCTTCTGGTTAATCTTAAAGAGCGACTACCCATAAAAACCAACGAATAACTTTGAAAGCGGCCTATGTCTATATGAGTCAGAAACATTTATTATAGTCTCAAACTTGACGAAGTGTAAATAGGATATTTTCTTTGAGTCTCGTCTAAAATTGAGTTCAAAACCTCAGTGCGTAACGAAGAGTAAATGAAGGTTGGGTTTGGGTTTGATTTTACAATTATGTCAACAAATCATGCCCCCTTTTGCCAAGCTCCACGGGCAAATCCACTTCATTGAATGGGGCCTTGTGTTTCATCGCCCCCCCAACCAATGCAATCAAGAGATCACGGCCATTTGAGACTGAAAATCCCTATTCGGATTGACCATGTAATGCATGCTTCCAGCAGGATGCACTGCCAACAACTATGGTTTGCATGCCCTGCCGAAGGAGCCGATCATCATGCGGAATAAGTGGTTGGAGTTCGTTGGTCCCCAGTGTTGGTGAGTATACCGGTAGCTGGACCATAGACTGTTGGTTATGTATATGGTATGTATATTTTGATAATCATTATTACCATCATCACTAGCATAGCTATGGTTAGCAACCAACTAGCTAGCTACCTAACTACCTCAATATAACTGAGATTTGGCTTGGAAACACAATAACATTTCAAAAGAAGGCAACTATTTAGTAGGAAAACCTTTTGTCATGATTGTGATGTTGCCAGATTGACTTTAGATGCAGTGAAACGCTAGCCAGCTAACTAAGATTGAGGGGAACACTTTATTTTAACTAGCAAACATCAGCAATTCTAACTATTTTTTACGAACTTTGCCGGTAACGTAAACTCACTCACTTTCGTACATCGCCTTGGTCCATACAATTGACCTTATTTTAGCGCCACAAAAACGTAATACTTCCAGATCAATTGTAATGTCAATACCATTGTAAAGCACAATTTCTCCCCTTTCCGACAAAATTAATGACATGACCTCCATGCTGCCTGTTTCTGCATAATTCAAGGTGGCAATGAGCTATGTCAGGTCTTTTTAAAAATGGCGGGTGGGGAAGCGAAACTAATGCGTGATAGTGAGAAGGAGAGATGTGTGGGAAAATAACTTTTTTTCACGTGATCTGTCCAATTTATCACATTATCGCCTCTAAAATGTATATAAAACACTATACAGAGTTTATATAATGTGTCATTACATACCTATTTGAAGGTTGGTGTCGAATTTGAATCGTGTTTTTAGGGCGGTACTAAAGTGATCTTCCGAAGTAAACAGCGGCTTTGAGAGTCATGATCGCTTACAGTGATGACGCAAAAAAATGACTAGGTATCCCCCCGTTACCCCTGTCACTGTCCATTTCTTTTTTAAACGATGAGTGAAGTGCTACACCTGGTGGAGAGAGATTGTAAGACAGAAATAGTTGCTTTATGCGTGCTGTACGTTATGGCATGACACATTACGATGTAACGGAGGGTCCGTTTTTTCAACTTTTCTCCAATACTATAGAGCCATTACCATGTCGATCAACGCTTGAATAGAAACGTAGTTCCCACCCCAGATTTTGAAGTCAACACAGTCACTACAGTCCCATTAGTTTTCTTTGTAGCCTCGTTAAGCAAATTTGTACGGAATGGGGTGAGTTTACATTAATGGCAACATTGCCATCTCTCTAAAGTAAATTTGACGGAATAATATGGCAAAGTTTTTTCCTTCTAATTATTTGCCAACTTTAGGAATGCCATCGTATTTCCATGCCAGTCTTATTTAGTGTAATTTAGACGAAACAGTCACTAGCCTCTGATCTGCAACCCATGTCTAGGTCACAGATAAATATTGGATGCAGCTATGGTGGTACTAGCTAACTCCTGTATGACTACAACAGTTTATTAATTAGCAGCAACAAACTCAACCCAACCCAGGGCCATTGCAAAACATGTCACAATTGGTTGCATAGTGTAACGGCATCACCCGGCCTAAATCTAATCCAATCTGGTTCCAGTCAGTCTTAATCTGTAAAGCATAATATTTGCTTGAAAATGTAGTGGAATGGGACAGTTTTAGCATGTTGTGTGAAGAATCCAATACTTTACCTTGAATGCATTACAAATCACATTATTGTGAGAGCACCTACTCTATGAATTAGGCTGTATGAATTTTTACTGTTAAATATTTAACTTTTACTGTTCATTTAAGTATTTTGTTTCTAATGGAATTAGCGTCCAAACGAGATTACGTTATTTCTCGAGCTATGTTTATGATTAAGGGATGGTGACAATTGTTGAACCTGTTTTTCTGTTATACAAAGTACACAGTTGGGTGTCAGACTGATCCCCTGGTCATGAATGGATGCATGGGACCTACCAGAAGGAGAAAAGCTAGGTATTATAAGATCTCCAGCAATGTGATTGCAATGGTTTAGCAACCTCCAAAAACAATTTAATTCACTGTTCACTTGCTATTTTCACAGCTTGTCAGGCAAGACCTCAGTCTCCCTCTTTAAAAGGACACGCCATCATGAGGCCTATGATATGGACCATAGTTACTGCCCTGATGACACAGACGGCTTCATCAACAGTGACAGGTAATGTGTATTATTTAAAAAGTTGTATGAAAAATACCCAGCTTGATAAAATAGTAGGCTAATTCCCCAGCCAAGCAGATACAACAAGTAGAGTAATTTTGGTTGTGCAGTGCATTAGCAAAAAATGTTGTCCTTTCTTTAAAACAAAATGCAATTTACCTACTTGTTTGTCTATTATATCACCCTGTCACAGGCCCTCCCAGTCAACACCCCTTCATACGATTTCCTGCTGCAGTTGTTTGAAAGATGTCCAGTCTGAAGCCGAGTATGCAGCATCGAGAAGACCAGCAAAGGGGGCAATCATATGCATCATGCCCTCGCTGTGAGCATTACTATGAATGGGACAGTCAGCCACATGTTGGCAAGTTTCTGGCCTGCAACCTTCACCTGTCAGTGGCAACAGCTTTCACAAATACAGAAGGTAACCCACTTCATTACTTTGATACATTTGATAACCCAATTGATAGCGTAATGTTTTTAAACTGACATGATTTGTTGCTTTTTTTGTACTTCTTAGATGTATATAATGTCCAGGGCATAACCTAGCCTGGTGGAACCAGCCTGATTGCTGAGTTCACCGTTCTACTTCCCTTCCTGAAGTGAAATAGAAAGGTGAACGCAGAGATCAGGTTGGTTCCACCAGGTTAATCATAACCACCATTGTAATCAGTGCTCTGTGTGTGTGTGTGTGTGTATTTGTGTGTGACCAACCAGTATCTTTGATGAGGGGCCACGATCTGATCTACGCTGCTATGCTCATCGATGGCATGTAAATGTAAAATGTAATGGGTCTCTGGCAAAGACCTCACCTCTTGCCTGCTCAACAACAGCTGTCGATGGGGAGAAAATAATTAGGTAGGTTTAGTCTGACTTGTTCAAACGTCAACGTTGTACCTGTGTATGTGTCAGATATTACCTATCCTAACTGCCATTGGTAATAGAAACGTAACTGTATATGTTCACAGAAATATGTATGGAGCCAGCACATGGAGACTTGCAAGATGATGTGCTGAAGTCCTGACTGACAGACAGGCTTGATACTGATGCCTCTGAATGGAGTGCATCAAAAGGCACTCAACATAAAAATTTTGCGAGATCATTTTTACTTGTATTGTCTTTTTATTATTGAAATGAATGGTATCAGTCAATATGAGGAGAAACCTATGTATGCACCAGGATCAGATAACTCTAGTTGTATACGAGACACCACACAGGAAGGTATGACCACTCTGACATGTTTGCCAAGGTAGCCCCATTACCACCAGACAAAATGCAGATAGGCACAGTATCTGTATCGGCAGGGAATGACAATGAAAGACTACATGTGCACATTGTTATATTAGCTTCTATGGTAATATGTTAAGGGTTGTTTATTCTACACGAAAGTTATTCCATTTGAAAGTTATCAAAACACTTAGTTTATAATATCTACATAAATTCAGCAATTGCATTCTCCTCATATTACTCTGTTGGCTAAAGACCTATTCAAACCTTTCTTCGGCATTTCACAATACATCTGCCTGTAGTTATTGAACTCACCATGCAGGAGGTTTGTTTGTTGTGATTGAGTGGGGGGAAACAGCTGCGGGCAAGGTCTGACAGATGTTGTGTCTTGGTGGTGGCAAGGACACACCCAAGAAACACCCACATCAAGCCAACTCACATTTGGCTTCTGTCATGTCTGCCAGCATTTCTTGTCGTCTCCTAAATATCTGTTGACTAGGTGTGACTCTTATGACTAAGGAGCCTTCATACATTCAGTAGCTTTTATTTTTACCCCTAAGAGTAAGAGTAGGAGTAAAATGTCTCTATTCTCAGTTTACAACAAATGTGGTACTCTGAGATACTTTGTGGATACGGACCCTGTTCTTGTGTAGCCTGCAGCAGGATATTGCTCAGCTCATCACCCATCTGACTTCACTGTAATGGAATACCCATATTTATTCTGTGTGTTCCAGCAGACAATAAAATGGACTACAAAACAGCTCAGCCCAATGCAGCACAGTTAAAAGCATCCATTGTGTTTACAAGTAAGCAGACACCCCATCTCAACCTAGTACAGTGCGATTAACACTAGTTGCCAAATTAACACTGTAAATCTGTACATTTTATCACAGTGAGTGGATACCCCCTTTAATGGTGCTCAAGATTAAAGGGTGACTGCACCTGATTTGGCATAGTTTTTCATCAATGCTCATTAAGAAATGCTATAGCGGCCATGACTGAAGGCAAACGAGTTATCGTGTGGTTGGGATTTGATGTGGGCGTTTCTTGGATGTGTCTATGCCATTCAATCACAACAAACAAGTGCAGTAGTGAGTACAACATGTAAGAAAAGAAAGCTTTGCAATGGAGAGAACAAAGTTTTGAAGTTGAGGACCTCTCCCTTTGTGACTGCCTCGCCATCTCAAGAAGGTCAGCTAATTCAGTTCTATATGTAGGCTAAAGCCTGCGCTGACATTGTTTAGCCAAAATGACAGCAGCTAGGTAGAATAGCTTGGTGATAGGACAGCCAGCTGCAGCTATCTAGCTGATATTTCTCTGTCAAATCAGTTTTGGCAAGATAGCAAGAGCCAGTGTCTGGAATGTGACTTTGCTACAAATATAGCCTGCAACTTAGTTTCAACATTTCATAAAATCAAAATGTATTGGTCACATACAGTTGAAGTCGGAAGTTTACAAACGCTTAGGTTGGAGTCATTAAAACTGTTTTTTTTCAACCACTCCACAAATTTCTTGTTAACAAACTATAGTTTTGGCAAGTCGGTTAGAACATCTACTTTGTGCATGACACAAGTCATTTTTCCAAAAATTGTTTACAGACAGATTATTTCACTTATAATTAATTAACTGTATCAGAAGTCCAGTGGGCCAGAAGTTTTCATACACTAAGTTGACTGTGCCTTTAAACAGCTTGCAAAATTCCAGAAAATGATGTCATGGCTATAGAAGCTGATAGGCTAATTGACATAATTTGAGTTAATTGGGGGTGTACCTGTGGATGTATTTCAAGGCCTGCCTTTTTTGCTTGACATCATGGGAAAATCTAAAGAAATCAGCCAAAACCTAAAAAAAAAAAAAATTGTAGACCTCCACGTCTGAGCAAATTCCAAATGCCTGAAGTTCTTCTGTACAAAACAATAGTACTCAAGTATAAACACTATGGGACCACACAGCCGTCATACCGCTCAGGAAGGAGACGCGTTCTGTCTCCTAGAGATGAACACACGGCTCCAAAACTGCCATAAAATAGCCAGACTATGGTTTGCAACTGCACATGGGGACAAAGATCGTACTTTTTTCGCACCATGCTGGTGTATTTCCTATTAGAATCCAGCCAGATGTAGGATATCTAACAAGCCTTCATTGAGACTGACTGCCAGGGTAGGGAAGGTTGAATAGTGAGACTACCTCAATTGTCTAAGCTAGAACAACCATCCCAGTAACAAGTGCAATAATTCCAACAATGTATCAACCAATCAATGTACATGCAAAAAAAAGAAGATATTAAAACAAACAATTATGAAAACCACACTGCAATAGAGTATGCTGGGAAATATGATATATGACTATGTAGAATCCTTCTTGCCTATCTAATAAACCATTCTTGCTTCCAAAGAATCATCAAAGAACCCTTTCTTCCAAAAACGTTTTTTAGGATGTAAAACATTCTTAGGTAGAACCAAATCAAATCAAATCAAATTTATTTATATAGCCCTTCGTACATCAGCTGATATCTCAAAGTGCTGTACAGAAACCCAGCCTAAAACCCCAAACAGCAAGCAATGCAGGTGTAGAAGCACGGTGGCTAGGAAAAACTCCCTAGAAAGGCCAAAACCTAGGAAGAAACCTAGAGAGGAACCAGGCTATGTGGGGTGGCCAGTCCTCTTCTGGCTGTGCCGGGTGGAGATTATAACAGAACATGGCCAAGATGTTCAAATGTTCATAAATGACCAGCATGGTCGAATAATAATAAGGCAGAACAGTTGAAACTGGAGCAGCAGCACCCTTTGCCTTACAAAGAACTCTTGTCTTACAAAAAGGATTCTTCAAATCAAAACGGTTCTTGGTAGAACCCTATCCCTTCACATAGAACCCTTTTATCTAAGCGTGTACTTCAAAGCTGCAGCTAGGCATGGCTCACTGTTGGAGATGTAAAGCCAGTGGCCTGAGGAAATTGGGAATGGTATTTACCTTTGACCCTATCCACAGCACTTCTAGCTGAGGGAGTAGTTGAAAGGAGAGAGGGGAAAAGATTATGGAATGAGTCTGTGGTTTCTGGATTACAGTGTCCGTATTAGGACAGATGTCATAATATGGACACCGTATTGGATGTTTTTGGTGCCTAGCTACTGAAGGAATCCCAACATTGCAATGATGTCAGGCTGATTAATTTAGTTACGTTAAACTAATAGTATTGTTTTATATATATTTTTAGCAACCTGAAAAATCAGTGTAATCTGATATGTAGTTGCTTCAACAACCAAAATATGATGTCTTTCCAAGACAAGCTAATGTCATTGTGAAACAGACATCTTTAACTGGTGGAAAATTACCAGAAAACAACTTCATTACAAGTATAGTATATCAGTTTGTTTTAGCAACATTTTCCGTTTTGAAGGCAATGCATTAGTATATTCAGTGTTGTGTGCTTGTGTAAAGCAGATCCCATTATTTTGTATTTTATTAGGATCCCAATTAACTGCAAAAGCAGCAGCTACTCTTCTTGGGCTCCAAACTACACCTGAAACATGACATAATACAGACATTAATAGACAAGAACAGCTCAAGGACAGAACTACATCAATTTTTTTTAAAGGCACACGTAGCCTACATATGAATGCATACACACAAACTATCTAGGTCAAATAGGGCAGAGGCGTTGTGCCGTGAGGTGTTGCTTTATTTGTTTTTGGAACCAGTGTTGCTGTTCATTTGAGCAATATGAGATTGAACGGCGTTCAGGCAATAATGGCTCTATATAATACTGTATGCTTTCTTGAATTTGTTCTGGATTTGGGGACTGTGAAAAGACCACTGGTGGCATGTCTGGTGGGGTAAGTGTGTGTGTCAAAGCTATGTGTAAGTTGACAATGCAAACAATGTAGGATATTCAACACATTAATGTTTCTTATAAAAAAATAAGTGATGCAGTCAGTCTCTCCTCAACTCTTAGCCAAGAGAGACTGGCATGTGTAGTATTTATATTAGCCCTCTGATTACAATGAAGAGCAAGACGTGCCGCTCTGTCCTGGGCCAGCTGCAGCTGAAGCGGATCCTTTGTCCACCACCCAAGACATCTGAACTGATTCCAGAAGCCGACCCAAAACAATGCCGCCGGAGGAGAATGAGTTGGAACGGTCTTCTAGTCAGACTTTGGAGGCGCGCACACCATCCACCGCTTCCGAGCATATTACTCGTTAATGTCCAGTCCCTAGATAACAAAGTTGACGAAATCAGGGCAAGGTTTGATTTCCAGAGAGACATCAGGGATTCACAGAAACATGGCTCTCTCGGGATATGCTGTCGGAGTCAGTACAGCCACCTGGATTATGTGCATCGCGCCGACAGAAATAAACATCTCTCCAGGAAGAAGAAAAGTTGTTTCATGATAAACGACTCATGGTGTAATTGTAAAAACATACAGGAACTCAAGTCCTTTTGTTCACCTGACCTAGAATTCCTCACAATCAAATGCCGACCTTATTCTCCCAAGAGAATTTTCTTTGGTTATTGTCACATCAGTGTATATCCCCCTCAAGCCGATACCATGACGGCCCTCAAGGAACTTCACTGAACTTTATGCAAACTGGAAACTATATATCCTGAGGCTGCATTTATTGAAGCTGGGGATTAAATTCTATCAGCATGTCGACTGTAGCACTCGCGCTGGAAAAACACTGGACCGTTGTTACTCTAACTTCCGCGATGCATACAAGGCCTTCTCCCGCTCTACTTTCGGGAAATCTGACCACAACTCTATTTTGCTCCTCCCTTCCTATAGGCAGAAACTCAAATAGGAAGAACCCATGCTAAGGACTATTCAATGCTGGTCTGACCAATCGGAATCCACGCTTCAAGAATGTTTTGATCACGCGGATTGGGATATGCACGCGCTCCAGCAGGTATATCTCTCTGGTCACCCCCAAAACCAATTCTTCCTTTGGCCGCCTCTCCTTCCAGTTCTCTGCTGCCAATGACTGGAACGAACTACAAAAATCTCTGAAACTGGAAACACTTATCACCCTCACTAGCTTTAAGCACCAGCTGTCAGAGCCGCTCACAGATTACTGCACCTGTACATTGCCCATCTGTAATTTAGCCCAAAGAACTACCTCTTTCCCTACTGTATTTCTTTATTTTGCTCCTTTTCTATCTCTATTTTGCACATTCTTCCACTGCAAATCAACCATTCCAGTGTTTTACTTGCTATATTGTATTTACTTCGCCACCATGGCCTTTTTTGCCTTTACCTCCCTTATCTCACCTCACTTGCTCACATTGTATATAGACTTATTTTTCTAGAGTATTATTGACTGTATGTTTGTTTTACTCCATGTGTAACTCTGTGTTGTTGTATGTGTCGAACGGCTTTGCTTTATCTTGGCCAGGGCGCAATTGTAAATGAGAACTTGTTCTCAACTTGCCTACCTGGTTAAATAAAGGTTAAATAAAATAAATAAATATGTTCAGGGTAGCCTCAGAGAATAATATTGACATAAAGGCTGATTCTGTGAGTGAGTTTATAAAGAGGTGTATAGGAGATGTTGTACCCACTGTGACTATTAAAACCTAACCTAACCAGAAACCATGGATAGGTGGCATCATTCGTGCAAAACTGAAAGGGCGTACCATCGCATTTAACCATGGCGACTGGGAATATGGCAGAATACAAACACGGTAGTCATTCCCCCCTCAAGGCAATCAAACAGGCAACATGTCAGTATAGAGACAAAGTGGAGTCACAATTCAACAGCTCATACACGAGACATATGTGGCAGGGTCTACAGACAATCACGGACTAAAAAAGGAATCCAGCCACGTTGCGTATGCCAACATCTTGCTCCCAGACAAACTAAACACCTTCTTTGCCCGCTTTGAGGATAATACAGTGACACAAGCGAGGCCCGCCACCAAGGACTGTGGGCTCCGACGTGAGTAAGACATTTAAACGTGTTGCAAACCCCTGCAAGGCTGTCCACCCAGATGGCATACCTAGCAGTGTACTCAGAGCATGTGCAGACCAGAACCTATCCCAGTCTGCGGTCCACACATGCTTCAAGATGGCCACCATTGTTCCCACCATTGTTCCTGTACCCAAGAATGAAAAGGTTACTGAACTAAATTACTATTGCCCCGTAGCACTCACTTCTGTCATCATGAAGAATTTGAGAGACTAGTCAAGGATCATATCACCTCCACCTTACCTGTCACCCTAAACCCACTTCAATTTGCTTACCGCCCCAATAGGTCCACAGACGATGCAATTGCCATCACACTGCACACTGCCCTATCCCATCTGGACTAGTGGAATACCTATGTAAGAAAGATGTTCATTGACCGTAGCTCAGCATTCAACACTATAGTACTCTCCAAGCTCATCATTAAGCTTGAGGCCCTGGGTCTCAACCCCTCCCTATGCACTGGGGCCCCACAAGGGTGCATGCTCATCCCCCTCCTGTACTCCCTGTTCACCCATGACTGCGTAGCCATGGACGCCTCCAACTCAATCATCAAGTTTTCAGATGACACAACAGTAGTAGGCTTGATTACCAACAACAATGAGACAGCCTACAGGGAGTAGGTGAGGGCTCTCTGAGTCTGGTGTCAGGAAAATAACCTCTCACTTATCGTCAACAAAACAAAGGAGATGATTGTGGACGTCAGGAAACATTAGAGGGAGCACATCCTTATCCACATCGACGGGACAGCAGTGGAGAAGGCAGAAGGTTTTAAGTTCATCGGTGTACATATCACTGACAAACTGAAATGGTCCAGACAGTGTGGTGAAGAAGGCACAACAGCGCCTCTTCAACCTCAGGAGGCTGAAGAAATTTGGCTTGTCAACCGAAACCCTGACAAACTTTTACAGATGCATAATTGAGAGCATCCTGTCGGGCTGTATCACTGCCTGTATCAACTGTAGGGCTTACCAGAGGGTGGTGCGGTCTGCACAACGCATCACCGGGGGAAAACTACCTGCCTCCAGGATACGTACAGCACCCGATGTCACAAGAAGGCCAAAAAGATAATCAAGAACAAAAATCACCCGATCCACTGCATGTTCACCCCGCTACCATCCAGAAAGCGAGGTCAGTACAGGTCCATCAAAGCTGGAACCGAGAGACTGAAAAATCTTCTATCTCAAGGCCTTTAGACTGTTAAACAGCCATCACTAGCACAGAGAGGCCTACACACAGACTTGGAATCATTGGCCACTTTAATAGATGGAAAAGTAGTCTCTTTAATAATGCCACTTTAATGTTTACATATCTTGCATTACTCATCTCATATGTATATACTGTATCTTATACTATCTATTGCATCTTAGCCTATGCCGCTCTGACATTGCTCATCAATATATTAATATTTCTATATTCTTATTCCATTCCTTTACTTAGATTTGTGTGTATTAGGTATTTGTTGTGGAATTGTTAAATAATACTTTTTTAGACATGTCGGAACTGGAAGCACAAGCACTGTCGGAACTAGATGCACAAGCATTTCGCAACACTCGCAATGACATCTGCTAACCATGTGATTTTATTATGTGACCAATAAAATGTGATTTGATTTGATGAATATGCCATCTGATTCGATTGAAAGATGGAGTTGAATTTGTCTTTGTGCCCATAATTTCATTTAAAGTACGCCAACGTTTTTTTCCCCATCATTCATCATTGATCTTGGCTTCATAATACAGTTTCTTCTTCTTTTTGTTCAGTTACATAATTTCTCAATTTGCAGTTAGTCAGCCAGTCAGATGTGCAGCCAGATTTATTATCCACTCCTTTTGCTTCATCTCTTTCAACCATACAGTTTTTCAAATCCAATCCATTGAGCCTTTACAGACAGTTTCGCAACAAGTGCATGTTTAACAATAATTAGAAGAAGCAATTTCATAAATTCATCTCGTACAATGCCTGGATGCTCCTTTTTAATCACATCAGACCAACAAACATTTTTAACATCATCCACATAAGAGTCACAGCAAATATTTTGTATGAGCTCTTATACACCATTTTAGGCCCAGTTTTTATAGCCACTATATTGTGATCACTGCATCCAATGGGTATTGATACAGCTTTAGAACAAAGTTCTGAAGCTGTTCCTGTAGTGTTTGTAAACATCTTGGTAGGTTGATTAATAACCCGAACCAGATTACAGCTCAGAGTGTTTTCTATGCACACATACTAATCATATGCATATACTATATTCCTGGCATGAGTAGCAGGACGTTGAAAAGTTGAGTGATTTTTAACAGAATGTTCGAAAAAGTAGGCCTAAGCTTAAGAGGTTTAATTAAGCATTACGGTATGTTACAGAATATATACAGCAACCCCATAAGAATTTCTGTCTCTTCTATATATTTGATATTATTGTATTGCTACTGCTGCATCATCAAATTAGTTATCTAAGTGAGTCTCAGAAATAGCTAATATATGAATGTTATCAGATTAAGTTACTGATTTCATTAACATTATTTCTAAGGCTACATATTTTAATATGGGCTATTTTCAGCCCTTTCCTGGGTATCTTGTCAGAGATCGACAAAATATGGAAAGGAGCAAACATGGCAAGAGAAAAATATATATACATTCAGCAGTCAATTAATCATCTGGTGTGTGAAAGTGTAGTTGAAGCTATGAACCCATAGGCTTGGCTCTCTCATCCCTTCCAGTATAATGCAGCACAGTGAGAATTAGCCACTGTTAGAATTATAATAGGAAGAGGGATTGTTGACTGCTATGAAGAGAACAGCACTGCGGCACGTAATGAGAATTTACATTTTAGATCTCAATCAAGCCCAACAAGTTGGAAAACCGTGACGTCTCGTTAATATCTGGAAGCTATCATGTAGTTTTTGAATTGGTTCCCCTTTTATCATTTCTAATCTGTGCGGAGAGAATCTTAATTGATGCATTTTGCACACAGAAGTTAATTATCTCATTAACTGAGTGCATGTCCTGTAATCTATTTGTTGACAGGACCCCTCGTAGCTTTTCTGTTCACTGAGACTTCCAGTCTACTTGGCAAGGGCAGGGCGATGGGGGAGGGAGAGGTGGGGGGGTTGAGAAATCAGAAAATGGTGTAGGGAGATCAAATGTATTTTTCATACTCTTCTGAGATAGAATACCATATACATCATGCCATATAGCAATTTCGCGCTGGTCCCCGACTCGAGAAAATATCAAAGAAGACCGATCAAAGATACAGGGAGAAGTCAGCTTCCAGAGAAGCAGTCAGTAGCAGATTCCTCTGAAAACAATATGAAGTGTTGAGTCATCGCGTGTTCTGTCATTGTTTTTTTTTTGCTTGAGCTATGGCACCGAGCATCTGAGAAACACAGAGAGGGAAGATCAATCAAAATAAACTAGAGTTAGCCTAACGTTCTTTGTCACACTCACTCCAAAACAACTATACAGTACATATACACCATATTCTCTACGATAAAGCCTACACACAAATATTCATAAATAAACAGGTGTCTTGGAATGGTGCTAATGTTTTCCCTTCTCATTCGGCAAGTAAACAAGACAAGGTCCTGGAATAGCTGCATCGAATTACCCAGAGTGCACTTTCCATATGCAGGACCAGAAACAATTAGACTGCACTCAGGGGAGGGGTTGTTCTGTACTGAAAAGTAGCTCTGAGGTAGTGCCCCTGCTGCCCTTTTAACCATGGTCTTAACTATTAATAACAATGTGCAGTGACCCAAGTCCCCACAAAACAAGAAAGATGAATATGGCCTGGTAGACTGAAAAAATACCCAAACCCCCTTGTAAAGGAGAATATAGAATAATTATAACCCTAACCCTTGCAGGTCTTATTACATTCAAAAGGTCATCCAATTATCTGTATTGGTCGCGAAACCTGGAGAGAGACGTCAGCTGTGGAAATGACCCTATAGCAAACAGAGAAATGCTCAGCCTTACAACTCCCCGAGTTCCACTTAGTTTCCCAGAAGAGGTGTGTTCAGTTCATTGGACTATTTTCAGCAGATCCATTCCCCATCTTATTTAGTAGATAAGCCTGTATCTGTTAACTTTCATTTTGAAGCCTCATTTAATAATTAGCCAGTGTTGATTAGAATTATATGCTTGAATATGTATTTAAATTCAACAGAAAATGGTATTGAGTAATGGGTTACACTTTATTCACCCAAAGATCACATGCGATAATGTAAATGTCATAATAACGGCTTGATAATTGATAATTACTTATATAAATCCGTCTTTATTCACTGATGCTGTGTACGCACAATGTACCACAACCACTGTACTCTATGGCCAGTATTCCGGTTATGTGGAAGGCAGGGGAAATAGCTAAATGCCTATTGTTCAGTGTTGAGCACAATTATTATGAAAGCATAAAGCTGATGAAATTGATTTGGAAATGCAATTCGGATTATGATAATCAGCATCATGTTAGCCATTTTTTTGTGCATAATCTGTGACAAAATCTTCAAGTTTAGTTTAGTTATTAGCAAAGAGCAGCTTCTCAAGCAATAATTTCGCTAGGATGGTCTAGGACTGTCTGGGAGTGGAAAGGGGAAAACTAAAAAGGAGCTATTTTTTGGCAGAGAGGTTAGATTTTGTTTTTATTATTGGTCTATTAACTAATTTACCACCTGGTGATGTCAACAGGCATGCCAAAACTCCATTCCACCAAAACAGGCTGACCTTTCAGGCAGTCTTTTCAAACAGATCTTACACTAAAAGGGCACTATCATAATTTTCACAGTATTACTCCAACCTCATAGTGAGGAAATATATGTAAACACAGAAGTCATGTTCTTTAACTTCTGGTATGTAGGTCAGGACACAATAATATTCTAGCCTGCCAATCACCTGTCTTTCCTTTCTGACTTCTATCTTGTTGGTGACAGAGGTAGTGCTAAGGGTTGGAGGTGTTGCTGCTAGGCTGTTCGACACCTGTCAGTCTATACTGCGTGACCTGCAACTCATATCCTAGCCTGGGGAGGTTGCCAATGCAGCTTGGACTTGGGCAACACTTTCCCTCCTGTTATTGTCATGGAGCATAGTAAGGAGTTTCCCTTGTGGCACGATGTGCATGGCACATTATCTTATAAGTACAGTCGGGAAGCTTAGTTGCTAATATGCATGGAAAGTGGATTTCTATTCGTTTTTCAAAGTGGAAGTATTTCAGCTGCAGAGCCTTCCTCAGCGTCATTGGGTCATTGTTATTACCCGATTTTTTAGACGTTATAACTCAAGTCTTTTTAAGTCTGCTTCCTCCAACCCCTAAATCCTAAAGCCTCCAGACCTGAATTCAACAAACCGCTTCTTTTATTTTCCGGCACTGACTAGGCAGGATACCGAAGCAATAATGAGGCTTTTTAAGGCTTTTTCATATCTCAGTTTGTCTTAATTGCTCATTACCTTGAGATTGCTCTGCGTTTTGGTGATCATTATTTCACATGATAATTAATCCATTTTCGAGTCAACAATTGAAATTCCTCCTGTATAGGCCCCATCAGCTGAATAAGCTTAGCGAAAACATCGAAAACTAGGCCACCTCTGATGTTTTGCCGTGTTTCACATAATGCAAAATTCCCTAGGAAGGCACCGCATTGATCTGCGGTAAAGCGGCATAAGTTTTATATCCCACCCAATTCAGTGTGACAAAACCATTGGAGCAGAACTAATGCTGTGAAAACACTGCACCAGCTCCCAACATTATTTGGGTCGGATCTTTTGTTCACTCCCTGACACCTTACACCATGCCATAAGTACATGTGGAGCGGAGTCAAAACCCGAAGTTCTCCACCTCATCAAATAGGAGTCAGCTTATGAACTTGTGCTGCATTTTCTCACATTTTTCACAGGTGTAAAGCCGTCTTCTCCTAAGCCCTACCACAGCTTTATACCGTTAACTTGTGGATATTTATTTATTAATTTCTCCCTCTTGAATTAGACTTGCTGTTTTAGACTGTTTTCATTTTCCTGTTTGTGTCAAGGAAAAAGCTTTTTAGGTGAATTATCCTTAGGTTAAGTATCATTAGGGTCTAGCACTCATCCGTGATCACATTACATTGCATATGATTTTGTATTTTCACCTCATGCAAACATTTTGGGGGTTTGAGAGTCCTCAATTGTTTGTGCTAAGTTTTTTTTGTGCTTATGCTTTGATTTTGGTAAAATACAGTGGCATTTTTCAAAAAAATTGCCTTACAACTTAAAATAGATTTTTTGAGGGTTTGTATCATTTGATTTACACAACATGTCGAACAATTTGAAGATGCAAAATATATTTTTCTCTAAAACAAACAAGATATAAGACAAAAAAGCAGAAAACGTGAGCGTGCATAACTATTAAACCCCCCCAAAGTCAATACTTTGTAGAGCCACCTTTTGCAGCAATTACAGCTGCAAGTCTCTTGGGGTGTGTCTATAAGCTTGGCACATGTAGCCACTGGCATTTTTGCCCATTATTCATGGCAAAACTGATCCAGCTCCTTCAAGTTGGTTGGGTTCCGCTGGTGTACAAGCAATCTTTAAGTCATACCACAGATTCTCAAATGGATTGAGGTCTGGGCTTTGACTAGGCCATTCCAAGACATTTAAATGTTCCCACATAAACCACTTGAGTGTTGCTTTAGCAGTTTGCTTAGGGTCAGTGTCCTGCTGGAAGGTGAACCTCCATCCCAGTCTCAAATCTCTGGAAGACTTTAACAGGTTTCTCTCAAGAATTTCCCTGTATTTAGCACCATCCATAAATTCTTCAATTCTGACCAGTTTCCCAGTCTCTGCCAATGAAAAGCATCCCCACAGCATGAGGAGCATGCTTCACTGGATGGTGTTCTTGGGGTGATGAGAGGTGTTGGGTTTGCACCAGGCATAGTTTTTTCCTTGATGGACAAAAAGCTCAATTTTAGTCTCATCTGACCAGAGTATCTTCTTCCATATGTTTGGGGAGTCTCCCACATTTATTTTGGCGAACACCAAACGTGTTTGCTCATTTTTTCCTTTAAGCAATGACTTTTTTCTGGCCACTCTTCTGTAAAGCCCAGCTCTGTGGAGTGTACGACTTAAAGAGGTCCTATGGACAGATACTCTAATCTCCACTGTGGAGCTTTGCATCTCCTTCACGGTTATCTTTGGTCTCTTTGTTGCCTCTCTGATTTTTGTTTTTTGAAACAAGTTATTTTTTAAATTTCACTTCACCAATTTGGACTATTTTGTGTATGTCCATTACATGAAATCCAAATAAATTGTAATGCAACAAAATAGGAAAAATGCCAAGGGGGTGAATACTTTTGCAAGGCACTGTATTCAGATGCACATTTAGGTAGGGAAGTTCACATTAGTCTTACATATTTCAGAATATAATAATACATTTTATCAATGCATTTGTAAGGCCTAAAAAATTGATTGTTCTTGTGTGTCTCTTGTCTCTGCGCTTCGTAGCTGCCAGCCACAATGTGTGTTAGAGAGAGAGAGAGTGAGACAGAGAGGGAAAGACAGACAAAGAGAGAGCGAGAGAGCATGTGTGTGTGTGCACTTCTGTACTCGTCAGATCGGAGAGGGAGACGGAATCACATTTTGTGGGTGTCAACATCCACAGTTTCAGTGACTCATCAAAATATAAATGTCAGACAGCTACATTAAACAATGCATCCTCCTCAGGTGAAAGGATATTTATATTTTTATGCCTTTATTCAAAATAAATAATGTGCATGCCTACATTGAGAGATTTCTCCTAGCTCTTCCCATTTCACATGGTGTGTCTGTGCCTAGCCTATACAGTATGTTTAAAAATTGATGGATTGGACCTGTAGTGTGTTACTGATATGCATCTTTACCACTATCACACTGACGGTCTGGCACAGAACTGATAGAGCGACAGTCATATACATCAAGTGTTTTATGGTTTTATTTTTATGTTTGTCTCTGTGTGTGTTTTATGAGTGTAGATGTTTATTTGTGTATTTGTGTGTGTGTGTTGTGTGTATGTTTGTGTTGGTTTGCATCAGCTCTCAGAGCTCATGGGAAGAGGAGTGAGTAGTTGGACTACCAATCCTTTTTTCTGGCCTTCTGCTGCTTAACATCAACCCTTCTCTGTTTTCCCCTCAAATGTTCTTGGGCTAGGTGTCTCTCTTTCTCTCTCCCTTTCTCTCTCCTCAATCTCTTTCTCCCACCCTCTGATGTGAGATGCCTTCATGTGGAGGTGCACCTCCAGGCTTTGCGTGGGATGCTGTTGTGGGCTGGAGTCTGGCAGCCTCTGATAAGACGAGGGAGAGAAGAGCCGCTCGCTGCTTCTCGTTTTTACATCAGGGGCGTCGGGGACACCGCCGAGCAGTGTTTTTTTTTTCCTTAAGACGCCGGCGAAGTCAGAGTCTCAAAGACCAATTCCATAGGTCTGGAGCTAGTTTGAGGTTAACCCCAAAAGCCCAATGGGAACAACTTGTCTTTTGAAATGTCTACTTAGCTGGGTCATACTTTTAAGATTACCAGGAAAAGGAGATGAAAGACTTGATTAGGGTCATCATTTTGAACAGCTGCCCCCTAGTGATCCCAAATAAGCCAGTGGTGATACAAAGCTTGAGGCAACGGATGGTTATAAAGTTCCAGAGAGAGCTTCAGTGACAAGCTCTGACTAAGCCATACTAATCAAAGAAGCATCTCCCCTTAGATTTGGAGTGATGTGATTTTCCTCCTCTTTACAGACATCGACATTTCAAAGGAGCTGCTTATCTCGAGTTCCAGAGGTAGCTAGCTAACTACAGCTCCTCTGTCTTAAATTAGAACCAGTTTGAGGCATCACCTTAGCCAACGTGTTTTTTTGTAAACATTTTTTTAAATGCTTTACATTACTTAAACCAGTTAAGCATTAAGGGGGCGCTATTAAAATTTTGGGATGAAAAACGTTCCCGTTTTAAACAAGATATTTTGTCACGAAAAGATGCTCGACTATGCATATAATTGACAGCTTTGGATAGAAAACACTGACGCTTCCAAAACTGCAAAGATATTGTCTGTGAGTGCCACAGAACTGATGTTACAGGCGAAACCCAGATAAAAATCCAACCAGGAAGTGCCGCAGTTTTTGAAACCGCCTCATGCCAATGATTCCTTATATGGCTGTGAATGAGCTACGAATGAGCTTACGTTTTCCACGTATTCCCCAAGGTGTCTACAGCATTGTGACGTCTTTTTACGCATTTCCATTGAAGAATAGCCGTAAGAGACCATATATAGCAAGTGGTCACATGGTGTCTCCCGCAGAAAATCTTGCGTAAAATACTGAGGTAGCCATTTTTCCAATCACTTCTTATGAGAAACCAATTGCCTCGACGGATATATTATTGAATATATATGTTAAAAACACCTTGAGGATGGATCCTAAACAACGTTTGCCGTGTTTCTGTCGATATTATGGAGCTAATTTTGAAAAAAGTTTGGCGTTGTAGTGGTAGCATTTTCCGGTCGATTTCTCAGCCAAGCATGATGAAGAAACGGGAGCTATTTCGCCTACAAAAATAATATTTTGGGGAAAAAGGAACATTTGCTATCAAACTGGGAGTCTCCTGAGTGAAAGCATCCGAAGGTCTTCAAAGGTAAATGATTTAATTTGGTTGCTTTTCTTATTTTTGTGAAAATGTTGCCTGCTGCCAGCAGAGCCTAGCATAGCATTATGCCATGATAAACTTACACAAATGCTTGCCTAGCGTTGGCTGTAATGCATATTTTGAAAATCTGAGATGACAGTGTTGTTAACAAAAGGCTAAGCTTGTGTTTGAATATATTTCATTCATTTCATTTGCGATTTTCATGAATAGGAAAAGTTTCTAGGGGTATTTATGTCCACTGCGTTATGCTAATTCGTTTGAGGCTATGATTACGATCCCGGATCCGGGATTGCTAGTTTCAAGAGGTTTTAAGGTCCAATTTTGTTTTGACTCCGGGGCCCCTTACTGTACTTATTCATCAATAATTTCCCCCCAGTGTGACCCAAGGGAAGGTGCTGCCACAGAACCCAGCCAGATGGACCTAATTATGGGTAATCGTCCCCACGATGGGTACCACATGGGACGAGGCATCCAGGGATATCAACTGGCCCTCTTTGGCACATCCTCCAGAGGGGTGACGGAAGAGGGCGATGTTGAGTGGCGCTGTGATCTGGTGTGACTCGTGGATTACCACCAGTTGTGAGGCTTTTCGGCTCATCGGCAGAGCTTTTTAGTGCTCTCCATCGCCTCCCAGTGCAATATGCAAAGGAAATGTAAAGGCAACAAGAATCTGTAGTGAGTGACAGACATCTCTGTTTGTTGGTTGGTGAACCGCTCTCAGATTGACAGTATGTTGTATTGTTGGGATATGTCGTACTAGGAATCGTAAGCTTGTTTTGTCAAATTTCAATGGTTTGTCAACCTTAAAAACGTACATGTACCCAGCATGAACACAAACATGTATACACATACACACACACACACACACACACACACAAGTACACGCACACACTCTCACACATACAGACACAACAGCCTGATCTCATAGACTAGATATAACATAGTAAATGTTAATCCGGGACATTTAAATTAATATGATATGTTACGTTTGGTATGGTTGCATAAGACACATGGTTACTTAAGGTAAAAATGAAGGCAAAAAACAAAAGTAGGGTGGTTGGTCGGTCGGTGTGGATGAGTGGGCTAGCTGAGCTCAAATCTCATCCCGGACAACTTTAGCATTTTAGCTTTTCACCTACTTACTACTTTTTAGCTACTTTGCAACTACTTAGCCTGTTAGCTAACCCTTCCCCTAACCCTAACTCGCTTTGGATGTTTTTATCAGCTCTACCATGCACCTGCCTGGTAAGGTTGAAAACCTCCTCTCCTACTCATATTATCTTGTTACCATCTGATACACATTCAAATGTCATTAAAAAAAATCTACGTTGCAGAGCTCTCCCTGTTCAACGCCGTGCCCTGATTGTATTACAGCTGATGACATCTAGAAATGTGCATGTACACCCTGGCCCATCTACTGTTGCTAGCCCCAATTCTGACTTGTGCTTTATTTCTGCTTCACTGATTTCTGCTCTCTTAAATGCCTGGGTTTTCTGCACATTCTCAATAGAAGCTTATTACTTAAAATTAGTCAATTGAAAGTGTGGGTTAACAGCTCCAATCCAGATGTGTTGGTCATTACTGAGACGTCGTTAACTTCTTGCGACTCCAAACCCGTATCCGGGAGCATAATCATAGCCTCAAGCTCATTAGCATAACACAACGTTTCCTATTCATGAAAATCGCAAATGAAATAAATATATTGAAACACAAGCTTAGCCTTTTGTTAACAACACTGTCATCTCAGATTTTCAAAATATGCTTTTCAACCAAAGCTACACAAGCATTTGTGTAAGAGTATTGAAAGCCTAGCATAGCATCAAGCCTAGCATTCAGCAGGCAACATTTTCACGAAAACAAGAAAAGCATTAAAATAAAATAATTTACCTTTGAAGAACTTCGGATGTTTTCAATGACGAGACTCTCAGTTAGATAGCAAATGTTCATTTTTTCCAAAAAGATTATTTGTGTAAGAGAAATAGCTCCGTTTTGTTCATCACGTTTGGCTAAGAAAAAAAAACAAAAATGCAGTCAACACAACGCCAAACTTTTTCCCAAATTAGCTCCATAATATCGACAGAAACATGGCAAACGTTGTTTAGAATCATCCTCAAGGTCTTTTTCACAATTCTATTCGATGAAAAATCATTCCTGGCAGTCGGTTTCTCATCAGAAGCAAATGGAAAAATACTGCAGCTGGAGATTACGCAATAATTGCGACGGAGGACACCAAGCGACCACCTGGTAGATGTAGTCTCTTATGGTCAATCTTCCAATGATATGCCTACAAATACGTCACAATGCTGCAGACACCTTGGGGAAAACGTGGAAAACGTAAGCTGACTCCTAGCTCCTCCACAGCCATATAAGGAGTCATTGCCATGAGGCGGTTTTAAAAAATGCGGCACTTCCTGATTGGATTTTTATCTGGGTTTTTTCTGTGGCACTCACAGACAATATATTTGCAGTTTTGGAAACGTCAGAGTGTTTTCTTTCCAAAGCTGTCAATTATATGCATAGTCGAGCATCTTTTCGTGACAAAATATCTTGTTTAAAACGGGAACGTTTTTCATCCAAAAATTAAAATAGCGCCCCCTAGTTATAAAAGGTTAAGTGTTTTGAACACTGATGTTAACCTTTCTGGTTGTAACCTTTTTCGGCAAGACAGATCTTCCAAAGGTGGTGGAGTACCAATCTTTACCAAGGAACACCTTCAGTGCTCGGTTGTGTCCACCAAGTCTGTCCTCAAACGATTTGCAGGTTTTACGCATTAAACTTTCAAATAGCTTTCGTCCTCCACCAGCACCGGCCTGTACCCTACCTGCCCTAAGTGCTCTCCTGGCCCCTTACACTAAGTCTGAATTTGTACTGCTAGGTGACCTAAACTGGTAAATGCTTAAACCACCTGACCAAGTCCTAAAACAATGTTTCTTTTTCTTTTTTTCACCTTTATTTAACCAGGTAAGCTAGTTGAGAACAAGTCCTCATTTGCAACTGCGACCTGGACAAGATAAAGCATAGCAGTTCGACACATAAAACAACACAGAGTTACACATGGAATGAACAAAACATACAGTCAATAATACAGTAGAAAAAATGAAAACAAAGTATATATACAGTGAGTGCAAATTAGGTGAAATAAGGGAGTTAAGGCAATAAATAGGCCATGGTGGCGAAGTAATTACAATATGGCAATTAAATAGGCCATGGCAATTAAATGGCAATTAAACACTGGAATGGTAGCTGTGCAAAAGATGGATGTGCAAGTAGAGATAATGTGGTGCAAAAGGAGCTAAATAAATAAATACAGCTTGAAGGATGAGGTAGATAGATGGGTTGTATACAGATGGGCTATGAACAGGTGCAGTGATCTGTGAGCTGCTTTGACAGCTGGTTCTTAAAGCTAGTGAGGGAGATGGGATTCTCCAGCTTCAGTGATTTTTGCAGTTCGTTCCAGTCTGTGGCAGCAGAGAACTGGAAGGAAAGGCAACCAAAGTAGGAATTGGCTTTGGGGGTGACCAGTGAGATATACCTGCTGGAGCGTGTGCTACGAGTGGGTGCTGCTATGGTGACCAGCGAGCTGAGATAGGCCAGGGCTTTACCTAGCAGAGACTTGTAGATAACCTGTAGCCAGTGGGTTTGGCGATGAGTATGAAGTGAGGGCCAGCCAACGAGAGTGCATAGGTCGCAGTGGTGAGTAGTGTATGGGGCGTTGGTGGCAAAACGGATGGAACTGTAATAGACTACATCCAGTTTGCTGAGTAGAGTGTTGGAGGCTATTTTATAGATGACATCGCCGAAGTCAAGGATCGGTAGGATGGTCAGTTTTACGAGGGTATGTTTGGCAGCATGAGTGAAGGAAGCTATGTTGCGAAATAGGAAGGCGATTCTATATTTAATTTTTGATTGGAGATGCTTAATGTGACGACCCTCCCACACTGTCTGCCGTATTCTCTCTTTGTTCTTGTTTCCTTATTAGGATGCCGGGTGGCGGAGTTGGGAGGGTCGTCGCTACATGGGAAACACCTGGGACCGGTGTGTCCCAGGATAAATAGACCTCTTCCACATTCATGGAAGAGACTCTCTCCATGCAGACACCTTTACAGATTTTGTTGTGTATTTTTGTGGCCTTTTGGTTGTTTGCTTTGGCACCTTTCAACCCTGCATTATCACATTCATGCATGCAAAACACTCACTTACACTACTGGTTCGTGACACTTAATGCGAGTCTGGGAGGAGAGTTTACAGTCTAGCCAGACACCTAGGTATTTGTAATTATCCACGTATTCTAAGTCAGAGCCGTCCAGAGTAGTGATGCTGGATGGGCGAGCAGGTGCGGGCAATAATTGGTTGAATAGCATGCATTTAGTTTTATTTGCGTTTAAGAGCAGTTGGAGGCCACGGAAGGAGAGTTGTATGGCATTGAAGCTCGTTTGGAGGTTAACACAGTGTCCAAAGAAGGGCCAGATGTATACAGAATGGTTTCGTCTGCGTAGAGGTGGATCAGAGAATCACCAGCAGCAACAGCGACATCATTGATGTATACAGAGAATTGAGAAATGAACCCTGTGGCACCCGATAATTGAACCCTGTGGCACCCCCATAGAGACTGCCAGAGGTCCAGACAACAGGCCCTCCGATTTGACACACTGAGCTCTATTAGAGAAGTCGTTGGTGAACTAGGCGAGGCAATCATTTGAGAAACCAAGGCTGTTGAGTCTGCCAATAAGAATGTGGTGATTAACAGAGTCGAAAGCCTTGGCCAGGTCGATGAATATAGCTGCACAGTAATGTCTCTTATCGATGGCGGTTATGATAAGGACCTTGAGCATAGCTGAGATACACCCATGACCAGCTCGGAAACCAGATTGCATAGCGGAGAAGGTACGATGTGATTCAAAATGGTCAGTAATCTGTTTGTTAATTAACTTGGCTTTCGAAGACCTTAGAGATGCAGGGTAGGAAAGATATAGGTCTGTAGCAGTTTGGGTCTAGAGTGTCTCCCCTTTGAAGAGAGGGATGACCGTGGCAGCTTTCCAATCTTTGGGAATCTCAGACGATACGAAAGAGAGGTTGAACAAGCTAGTAATAGGGGTTGCAACAATTTTGGCAGATAATTTTAGAAAGAGGGTCCAGATTGTCTAGCCTGGCTGATTTGTAGGGGTCCAGATTTTGCAGCACTTTCAGAACATCAGCTATCTGGATATGGGTGAAGGAGAAATGGTGGGGGCTTGGGCGGGTTGCTGTGGAGGGTGCCGGGCAGTTGACCGGGATAGGGGTAGCCAGGTGGAAAGCATAGCCAGCCGTAGAGAAATGCTTATTGAAATTCTCAATTATTGTGTATTTGTTGGTTTTAACAGTGTTTCCTAGCCTCAGAGCAGTGGGTAGTTGGGATGTAACGGGGTTCTTCCGTCAAAGGAGAGGCGGACCAATACCCAGCGTGGTTGAAGTTCATGGTTTTTTAATAAGAAAAACTATCCATGAACAAACTACAAAACAATAAATGTGAAAACCCGAAACCAGTCCCGTGTGGTACTGACACAGGAGACAATCACCCACAAAACCCAACACCAAACAGGCTACCGAAATATGGTTCCCAATCAGAGACAATGACTAACACCTGCCTCTGATTGAGAACCATATCAGGCCAAACACAGAAACAGACAAACTAGACACACAACATAGAATGCCCACTCAGATCACACCCTGACCAAACAAAACAGAGAAACATACAAAGCAAACTATGGTCAGGGTGTGACATGGGAAGAGTTGCTCTTATTCTCCATGGACTTTACAGTGTCCCAGAACCTTTTTGAGTTTGTACTGCAGGATGCAAATTTCTGTTTAAAAAAGCTATCCTTAGCTTTCCTAAATGCCTGTGTATATTGGTTCCTAACTTCCCTGAAAAGTTGCATATCATGGGGGCTATTCGATGCTAATGCAGAACGCCACAGGATGTTTTTGTGCTGGTCAAGGGCAGACAGGTCTGGAGTGAACCAAGGGCTATATCTAGTCCTGGTTCTACATTTTTTGAATGGGGCATGCCTATTTAAGATGGTGAGGAAAGCACTTTTAAAGAATAACCAGGCATCCTCTACTGTCGGGATGAGGTCAATGTCATTCCAGGATACTCCGGCCAGGGTCGATTAGAAAGGCCTGCTCGCAGAAGTGTTTTAGGGAGCATTTGACAGTAGGTGGTCGTTTGCTCGCAGACCCATTACGGATGCAGTCAATGAGGCAGTGATTGCTGAGATCTTGGTTGAAAACAGCAGAGGTGTATTTGGAGGGTGAGTTGGTTAGGATGATATCTAAAGCAATGGGACTCCCTAATCTTTCTTAGATGATTACCAATCCCACAAGATATGACTCCGAACACCCTAGAAAGGCTACTCTCCTCGATGTTATCCTCACAAATAATTCTGATAGGTATCAGTCTGGTGCTTTATGCAATGACCTTAGTGATCACTGTTTTACAGCCTGTGCTCGTAATGGCTGCTCAGTTAACTTTTTATGGCTGCAGGGGCAGTATTGAGTAGCTTGGATGAAAAGGTGCCCATTGTAAACGGCCAGCTCCTCAGTCTCAGTTGCTAATATATGCATATTATTATTAGTATTGGATAGAAAACATTATTAAGTTTCCAAAACTGTCAAAATACTGTCTGTGAATATAACAGAACTGATATTGCAGGCAAAACCCTGAGGAAAATCAAAACAAGGAAGTGGCTTCTATTTTGAAAACTCGATGTTCCATAGCCTCCCTTTGCTGGATTTAAAGGGATATCAACAAGATTCCTTTTCCTATCGCTTCCTCAAGGTGTCAACAGTCTTCAGACATAGTTTCAGGCTTTTATTTTGAAAAATGAGCCAGAACGATAACATCGCGTCAAGTGGTCACATGAGTTTTGCTCGCGCAACAGACTTTGGATAGGTATTGCTTTTCCCTCTCCTACTGTGAAAGACATTTGCGGTTGATATATTATCGATTATATATTTAAAAAACAACCTGAGGATTGATTATAAAAAATGTTTGACATGTTTCTGTGGACATTATGGAAACTATTTGGAATTTTTGTCTGCGTTGTTGTGACCGCTCTTTCCTGTGGATTTCTGAACATAACGCGGCAAACAAACAGAGGTATTTTGGATATAAAAATAATCTTTATTGAACAAAAGGAACATTTGTTGTGTAACTGGGAGTCTCGTGAGTGAAAACATCCGAAGATCATCAAAGGTAAACGATTAATTTGATTGCTTTTCGTGACCAAGCTACCTGATGCTAAGTGTACTTAATGTTTATCGTGCGATCAATAAATTTACACAAACGCTTGGATTGCTTTCGCTGTAAAGCATGATTTCAAAATCTGATACAACAGGTGGATTAACAAAAGGCTAAGCTGTGTTGTCCTATATTGCACTTGTGATTTCATGAATATAAATATTTATAGTAATATTTATTGAATGTAGCGCTATGCTATTCAGCGATTGTTGATGACACTTATCCCGATAGGGGGATTGCAGCCATAACAAGTTAAATGACCTGTCCTGATTTGTCATAGACGCTTGCTAAAAAACTTTAATGAGAAAGCCTTTCTTCATGACCTGGCCTCTGTAAATTGGTATAGAATCAGCTTGGTCCCCTCTGTCGAAGGCGCTTGGACCTTCTTTTTTGATATTTTTGGTGATATTCTTAACAAACATGCCCCCATAATAAATGAGAATTATTAACAGGTTCAGCCCCTTGTTTGACCATGATGTGGTCCACCTCAAGAATTGGCAAAAGGCTCGGCACATGCATACTCAGGCTGACTGACTCTCGTTCAGGCACATGAGAAATATGTGCACTCAGGCTATCCTGAAGGCTAAAGTTAGTTACTCTGGAGATCTAAATTCTGGAAAATGGTGAAACCTTCCTCCTCACAGCTGTCCATGTCCCTTAATGCCGATGATGTGGTTGTTACTGACAAGGCGTGTGTGGCTGAGCTCTTTAATCACCATTTCATTAAGTCAGGATTCCTTTTTGATTCAGCCATCCCTCCTTTCTCATCCAACATTTCCTAATCTCCCAGCCCTTCTAATGTGACTAGCCTTAATGCTCATCCCTCTTTCGCCCCTGCCCCGCTACACAGTTTCTCTGAGTCTGAGGTGCTAAAGGAGATCCTTAAACTTGACCCCAAAAAAACATCTAGGTCAGATGGTTTAGATCCTTTCTTCTTTAAGGTTGCAGCCCCTATCATCGCCAAGCCTATCTCTGACCTTTTTAACCTGTCTCTCCTCTCTGGGGAGGTTCCCATTGTTTGGAAAGCAGCCACGGTGAGTCCTTTATTTAAAAGGGGAGATCAAGCTGATCCTAACTGTTATAGGCCAATTTTATATTTTGCCCTGTTCATCATAAGTGTTGGAAAAACTTGTCAATAATCAACTGACTGGCTTTCTTCATGTCTATAGTATGGTGTGCAATCTAGTTTCTGCTCAGGTGATGGATGTGTCACTGCAACCTTAAAGGTCCTACATGATGTCACCATCGCCCTTGATTCTAAGCAATGTTGTGCTGCTATTTTTATTGACTTGGCTTTTGATATGGTTGACCATTCCATTCTTGTGGGCCGGGTAAGGAGTATTGGTGTCTCTGAAGGTCATTAGCCTGGTTGGCTAGCTACCTTTCTAAAATAGTGAGGTGTATAAAGTCAGAACATCTGCTGTCTCAGCCACTGCCTGTCACCAAGGGAGTACCCCAAGGCTTGATCCTAGGCACCACATTCTTCTCAATTTACATCAACAACATAGCTCAGGCAGTAGAAATCTCTCTCATCCATTTATTTGCAGATGATAGTCTTATACTCAGCTGGCCCCTCCCCGAATGTGTGTTAAATACTTTACAACAAAGATTTCTCAGTCTCCAAAAAGCATTCTCCGCCCTTAACCTTGTTCTGAACACCTCCAAAACAAATGTCATGTGGTTTGGTAATAAGAATGTGTGATTACTACCTCTGAGGGGTTGGAGCTTACCACATATAAGTACTTGGGAGTGTGGCTAGACGAACACTGTCCTTCTCTCAGCACATATCGAAGATGCAGGCTTAAATCTAGACTTGCTTTCCTCTATGGTCATTTTTCCTCTTTCACCCAGTTGCCAAAAGGACCCTGATTCAGATTACCATCCTGCCCATGCTAGATTACAGACTTAATTCATAGATTGGCAATTAAGGGTGCTCTCGAGCGGCTAGATGTTCTTTACCATTCAACCATTAGATTTTCCACCAATGCTCCTAATATTACACTTCACTGCACTCTATACTCCTCTGTTTACCCAGCACAAATCCCACTAGTTGATGAGTATTTGTAATACCCTCTTTGAACTCACTCCCCCTATCTGAGATGCCTATTTCAGCCCTCATCCTCCACATACAACACCTGTTCTGCCAGTTAAATTCTGTTAAAGCTCCCCAAAGCATACACATCCCTGGGTCTGTTCCTCTTTTCAGTTCACTGCAGCTAGCGACTGGAACGAGCTGCAACAGACACTCAAACTGGACAGTTTTATCTCAATCTCTTCATTCAAAGACTCAATCATGGACACTCTTACTGACACTTGTGGCTGCTTTGCATGATGTATTGTTATTTCTAACCTCTTGCCCTTTGTTCTGTTGTCTATGCCCAATAATTTTTTAACCATGTTACATTCTGCTACCACCGTGTTGTTGTCATGTGTTACTGCCATGTTGCTGACTTTTTCCACATTTTGTTGTTACAAAGTGGGATTAATTGTTATTTTTGGTCAATGATCTACACAAAATACTCTAATGTCAAAGTGGAGGAAAAATTTGAACAAAAATAAAACACTACTATACAGTATCTTGATTAGCTAAGTATTCACCCCCTGAGACAATACATGTTAGAAACACATTTGGCAGCGATTTCAATCTATTTGGGTAAGTCTTAAGTCTGGATTGTACAACATTTGCCCATTATTCTTTAAGAAAAATGTCAATCTCTGTCAAGTTGGTTGTTGATCATTGCTAGAAAGTCATTTACAAGTCTTACCATAGATTTTTAAGCCGATTTAAGTCAATACTATAACTAGGTCACATTCAATGTCGCCTTGGTAAGCAACTCCAGTGTAGATCTGGCCTTGTGTTTTAGGGTATTGTCCTGCTGAAAGGTTTATTCATCTCCCAGTGTCTGTACAGGCTTCCTTTTCACTCTCTGTCATTTAGTTTAGTTATGTTGTTGATCCAACCTCAGTTTCTCATATCACAAACATTAAACTCTGTAGCTATTTTAAAAATTGGCCTCATGGTGAAATCCTTGAAATGTCCTTCCTCTCAGGCAACTAAGTTAGGACGGACGCCTGTATCATTGTATTGACTGTGTGTATTAACACACCATACAAAACCGAATAACTCAAATCAAATCAAATATATTGGTCACATGTTATTGTGGGTGTAGCGAACTTATTGTACTTCAAGCTCCGACAGTGCAGTAATATGTAACAAGTCTAACAGTTTCGCAACATATACCCAAAAAACATGTAAATCTAAGTAAGGAATGGATTAAGAATATATACATATGTCAGAGCAGCATTGGTCTAAGAGTGGAATAGTATAGAATACACTATATACAGTTGAAGTTGGAAGTTTACATACACTTAGGTTGGAGTCATTGAAACTCGTTTTTCAACCACTCAACAAATGTCTTGTTAACAAACTATAGTTTTGGCAAGTCGGTTAGGACATCTACTTTGTGCATGGCACAATTGTTTACAGTCAGATTATTTCACTAATAATTCACTGTATCACAATTCCAGTGGGTCAGAGGTTTACATACACTAAGTTGACTGTGCCTTTAAAACGTCTTAGGGCTGATATCCCGCTAACGGGATAGATATGACAACAGCCAGTGAAAGTGCATGTCGCCAAATTCAAAACAACATAAATCCCATAATTAAAATTCCTCAAACATACAAGTATTTCACACCATTTTAAAGAGACACTTCTTGTTAATCCCACCACAGTGTCCGATTTCAAATAGGCTTTACGGCGAAAGCACCACAAACAATATTGTTAGGTCAGAAAAACACAGACATTTTTTCCAGCCAAAGAGAGGAGTCACAAAAATCACTAACCTTTGATGATCTTCATCATATGACACTCACAGGACTTCATGTTACACAATACATGTATGTTTTGTTCGATAAAGTTCATATTTATAAAAAAAAATCTCAGTATACATTGACGCTTTATGTTCAGTAGTTCCAAAAACATCCAGTGTATTTGCAGAGAGCCACAACAATTTACAGAAATTCTCATCATAAATGTTGTTGAAAATAGAAGTGCTATACATGGAACTTTACATACACATCTCCTTAATGCAACCACCGCGTCTCATTTCAAAAAAGCTTTACAAACCATGCAATAATCTGAGTACGGCGCTCAGAGCCCAAACAAGCCAAAAAGATATCCGCCATATTGTGCAGTCACCAGATGTCAGAAATAACATTATAAATATTCACTTACCTTTGATGATCTTCATCAGAATGCACTCCCAGGAACCCCAGTTCCACAATAAATGTTTGTTTTGTTCGATAATGTCCATAATTTATGTCAAAATAGCTAATTTTGTTAGCGCGTTTGGTAAACAAATCCAAACTCACGAAGTGTGTTCACTAGGAGCAGACGAAATGCAAAAAAGTTCCGTTACAGTCCGTAGAAACATGTCAAACGAAGTATATGATCAATCTTTAGGATTTTTTTAAACATAAATCTTCATTAATGTTCCAACCGGAGAATTCCTTTGTCTGTAAAAAAGCAATGGAACAGAGCTCGCTCTCACATGAATGAGCATCACAAGCTCAAGGCATTCTGGCAGACCTCTGACTCATTCCCCTCTCGTTCACCCCCACTTCACAGTAGAAGCATCAAACAAGGTTCTAAAGACTGTTGACATCTAGTGGAAGCATGACCAATATCCCACTGTATCTTCAATAGGGAATGAGTTGAAAAACGAGCAAACTCAGATTTCCCACTTCCTCGTTTGATTTTCTTCTCTCAGGTCTTTGCCTGCCACAGGAGATCTGTTTTCCTCACACACATCATTCAAACAGTTTTAGAAACTTCAGAGTGTTTGCTATCCATATATACTAATATTAGCAACTGGGACTGAGTAGCAGCAGTTTACTCTGGGCACTACTGGGCACCTTATTCAGCCAAGCTACTCAATACTGCCCCCAGCCATAAGACGTTAAACAGCTTGGAAAATTCCAGAAAATAATATCATGGCTTTAGAAGTTCTGATAGGCTAATTTACATAATTTGAGTCAATTGGAGGTGTACCTGTGTATGTATTTCAATGCCTACCTTCAAACTCAGTGCCTCTTTGCTTGACATCATGGAAATATCAAACGAAATCAGCCAAACATTGTAGACCTCCACAAGTCTGGTTCATCCTTGGGAGCAATTTCCAAATGCCTCAGGAAGGAGACTTATTCTGTCTACTAGAGATGAAGGTACTGTGGTGCGAAGAGTGCAAATCAATCCCAGAACAACAGCAAGGGAGCTTGTGAAGATGCTGGAGGAAACAGGTACAAAAGTATTTTTATCCAGAGTAAAACAAGTCCTATATCGACATAACTTGACAGGCCGCTCAGCAAGGAAGAAAGTTAAGCTTGGTCGCAAATAGGTCTTACAAATGGACAATGATGCCAAGCATACTTCCAAAGTTGTGACCAAATGACTTAAGGACAACAAAGTCAAGGTATTGGAGTGGCCATCGCAAACCCTGACCTAAATCCTATAGAAAATGTGTGGGCAGAACTGAAAAAACGTGTGCGAGCAAGGAGGCATACAAACCTGACTCAGTTACACCAGCTCTGTCAGGAGGAATGGGCCACAATTCACCCAACTTATTGTGGGAAGCTTGTGGAAGCCTACCTGAAACGTTTGACAACTTAAACAATTTAAAAGGCAATGCTAACAAATACTAAATGAGTGTATGTAAACTTCTGACCCACTGGGAATGTGATGAAAGAAATTAAAGCTGAAATAAATCATTCTCTCTTCTATTATTCTGACATTTCACATTCTTAAAATAAAGTGGTGATCCTAACTGACCTAAGACAGGGACTTTTTACTCAGATTAAATGTCAGGAATTGTAAAAAATTGAGTTTATAAATCAAATCAAATTGTATTTGTCACATACACATGGTTAGCAGATGTTAAAGCAAGTGTAGCGAAATGCTTGTGCTTGTGTTTATATGTATTTAGCTAAGGTGTATGTAAACTTCCAACTTCAACTGTACATATGATGCAATATGATGCAATATTTTCACACAATTAAAGTGACTAAGATACCATAGAATAGTATAGAGTAAAGTTAGAGTAAAGTTTATACATATGAGATGAGTAATGCAAGATACGGAGCCATTATTAAAGTGGCTACATTTTAATTTCCTTAAAGTGGCCAGTGATACATACAGTATATACATACACACACACACACATTTGCAAATATAAGTTTTCACTTTGTCAATATGGGGTATTGTGTGTAGATTGCTGAAGAAAAAAAAAAATTGATACATTTTAGAGTAAGAATGTAACGTAGCAAAATGTAGAAAAAGTCAAGGGGTCTGAATTCTTTCCGAATGCAGTGTACAAATGCAAATGATTGGAAATTATGCAGATCATTGATAGAAGCCACAAACTGCAATATTAAAGATGATTTTACCCCCCACCCAAAAAACAATGCAACTAAAAAATAATACACACAATACAACACAAATAGTGTGTGTAAAGAGTGTGTCTGTGTGTGTGTGTGTGTGTGTGTGTGTGTGTGTGTTGTTTGTTCCCCTCCCCTCACAGTCCCCGCCGTTCCATGATTTGTTTTTTTAATCTGTTTTTAAATGTAATTTTGCTGCTTGCTTGGGTAATTGGAGATGGAAGGGAGTTCCACTTGATCATGGCTCTGTATAAAACTGTGTATTGTTGTGTATTCGTTTTGGACTTGAAGAGACTCCTGGTGGCAAATGTATGGGTGTCTGAGCTGAATGATATTTCATTATGAAGAAAATCTGAAATTTGTCACACTAATATTCTCATTAAAACTAGAAGAGGAGCAGTTAATCTCTTGCCAACCCTCAATCCAGGGGGCTCTAACAGTTCTCACAGTTTCTTAACAGGTACATGCAACTGGCATGAATCATTTTACAAATACCTCCAGTGCTGCTGCATCTGGATTCACTTCCTCATACACATCAGATTAATATACATTTTGTAAATCTTAAACAAAAGAATCCCGAGCAAACATGTTGTACTTGATTGATGAATTAAGCTCATTCATTAGTAAGGAACTCTCTTTACCTGGCTGTCTAGGTCTTAAATTAAAGTATAAACAAAAAACTAGCCAACACTAGGCCCTCCATGAAATTAATTAATGGGATTTGTTACCACCTCAAAGAAAGTGGACTGTCAAAGAAAGGGTCAAAAGGAAAATGATAGAAGTTTTGAGCACTGAATGGCCTTGGCTGTCAATGGTAAGCGACATACTGTGCTTTGCTAAAACTCCAAAAGTAGAGATACATTATCTCCGTTACCCCCTAGGAATAGATTGTCTTAGCTGTGATTGAACCTGACCCTCCTGTATTTCTCAGAAAAAAGCTTGTCAGAATCATCAGATTTTAAATCGCTTTTCTGAGAATGTGTCTGAGAGTTGATCGCCTGCCTCATATCACGCTAGATGGCAATCCAGTATCTACATGGCTCAGACTGAGCTTGTCCCTACTGACGCAAAATGCAGACATTTTCTTCTGCGATTAATCAGATACAGTGGATTCAGCACAGACCTTGTGTGTGTTTGCGTGCGCAAGTTAATGAAAGAGATGATAGCTCTGTTATTTTCTCGAACAATGTAGAAATGGTTGTTTCCACATTTGCATGGTCAATGTTTCCACCCAAAAGTTCTCCATGTGATCGTTGATGCAATCAAGGTTTCATATATCCAAATTAGGTTTTCCATCTCTAATACACCCAACAAAACGATTCATGGGAGAGACAACAGAAGAACCCGAGGGCTGTTGGAAAGAGATAGGGGAAGAGGGATTGACGAATTATAGCACCTCAAATGGTTTACCAGTGTTTGGCGTTGATCTAGGTTTACTAATATGTTTGAAAATCAATGGCTTTGGCCTTGATTGATGGGTGCTGCTAATTGGGTGGTGCCAGGGGAGGACGGAACTGTCAAAATAACCCTCAAGGGCTACCTGAGCCTGAGCTTCATCTAACAGATGGCAATACAGCTGTGCTCAAATGCTCTTCTGAAGGTTATGCTTGTCGAACAAACTCCCTCTCTGGCAGTATTGTTCTCTCTCTCTTCCTTGTTAAGTCACTCTCTCGTTCATTGTCTTTCTCTCTTCGTCTCCCTTTCCTATACTGTCTGTTAGTGACTGAGTATTTGTCTACTATTCTTGCTTCCAAAAGCGGCAACCTTCCATCCAAAATAGCAATGACTTCCTTGTTAATGCACTTTTCTCACATACATTTATTACAAATTGGTGGCTTGCGTGTTGAGATTGCAATGTATGTTTGTGATTTGTACCAGTGTTTCAACATGGGGTAAGCAATGTATACTGTCGATATGTGGCTTTGAAATAACATATGTAATGGATAGAGTTTTGGCATCTATTAAACCATACTCATAATTTCATCAAATGGATAGAAAGGAAATGCATTTGACCTGTAAACCTCGTGTATAACATTTCATCATTCCCACTGATTAGTTCTTCTAAAGTTCTGACCCAGGGTCCTTCATAATAACACAAGATCCAAGAAGCACAGCCCTCTCACATTTCAGACCCTGTTATCATCTGAGGATGAGACAGTTAGCTAAATGTGCCTGCTAGAAATGGTTGGCGGCATTTAAGGGCTACTTTCATTTCACCTTGAATCTAGACATTAACACTGGTTTCAATTAAGGCCCCGTGTCTGGCACTCTCCCACTCCGTTTCATTAGACCCTTTGTTCTGAATGTCCATTAAGGGGTCGCTATTGGGAGCCTGGTGACACTACAGGTCTCCAGTACATTTTCTTTGATACCAGGGGCTCTAACCTACCTTCATCCTGTCTCAATGCCTCTGTGATTGTACCCCCTGGCTTTTGCCTCTCTCCTGAAAAGTCACTCTCCATTTCTCTCGCCTGACTATTTCTCTGTCTTTCTCTTCCTCTCTCCCTCTTCTCTTTATTTTACCTCCTATTGTCTTCTTCACCTCCACAGATGAAGGACACTTTAACTGTAATCTACTTTCCATTCATTAGTTCATCAGGGCCACAGCATTACATTTTTCTGCACTTACATCACTTTACACCAAGCCAGCCCTCTCCATCCTCCATCTTCCTCACCTCCTTTCACCTTCTGTACTTGCAAGCAAACCTGGGTCAAAATAGTTTTTTTTCTTTCACATACTGAAGGTGCACTTGATTTAGCTCACCCAGCACATTGGAATTGTCCCGAAAAGTGCAAACCCCACCAAGAAAGGGCCTCTCGAGTAAGTGCAGTAGTCTAAGGCACTGCATCGTCACTAAAGATCCTGGTTCGATCCCAGGTTGTGTTGCAGCCGGCCGTGACAGGGAGAGGAGAGGAGGAGGAGGGCTTGGCCAACCGGGTTGTCCTTGTCCCATCGTGCTCTAGCGATTCCTGTTTACCGTGTTTCCTCCGACACATTGGTGCAGCTGGCTTCCAAGTTAAGTGAGCATTGTGTCAAGAAGCAGTGCTGCTTGGCGGTATCGTGTTTCGGAGGACACACAGCTCTTGACCTTCGCCTCTGGAGTGGGTCTAGGGTTTCTGGGATAATGGTGTTAATGTGAGCCATGACCAGCCTTTCAAAGCACTTCATGGCTACAGACGTTGGTCGGCCCGTGCTCGCAGTACAATTCCTGGTAATCCGTCTGGCCCCGCGGCATTGTGAATGTTGACCTGTTTAAAGGTCTTACTCACATCGGCTGCAGAGAGCGTGATCACACAGTCTTCCGGAAATACTGATGTTCTCATGCATGTTTCAGTGTTATTTTCATCGAAGCGAGCATAGAAGTAGTTTAGCTAGTCTAGTAGGCTCTTGTCACTAGGCAGCTCTCAGCTGTGCTTCCCTTTGTAGTTTGTAATGAAATGCAAGCTCGCCACATCCGACGAGCGTCAGAGACGATTTAGTATGATTCGATCTTTGTCCTGTATTGATGTTTGATATATACCTGTATACCTGTTTGATGGTTCGTCGGAGGGCATAGCAGGATTTCTTATAAGCTTCGGGGTTAGAGTCCCGCTCTTAAGCTCTAAAAATCAAAGTCAAAAGATTCTCAGTTTTATATAATCTGTCTTTCTCATATGATCAAATAGCAGGAAGATATTGCACACATTAAACTGACTACTCCAGGTGAGAAGCGGTGTCTGTCATCACAACTGACAGCTCTCACAGCGGAAACCAGTCGGGGGTGAACTATGGTGTTCTGAGAGGGTCACGTAGCACGGAGTTCTGCTAATATTTCACCAGATTAATGTAGTACCACTAGAATTTGAAATGAGTGTGAAGTGAAAACTGATAGAGAACGTGATTGATGGCTGGAGAGGAAAAGGGCTGCCTACTGAGTAAATGGAGGGATTGAGTTCACTTTGATTGCATACATCTCTCCTTGCACCTGACAGTCTTGTTAATGAAGGTTCACATACTATAGACCAGAATGTCCATAGACTTAAACATCTGTATCTAATACTGGATAACACAAGACATTTTAAATATGGAGAGAGTACTGCACCTTCCATCTGTCTGCAAAATATTCTACAATGTCAAATTGGAAATATGAGGCCTGAAATGCATTGGTTTATGCAAGTTTACATTTTTTGTTTTATGAAGTAACATCTCAAATGTGCTGCGAATTGGTTTAATTGAATCTCAAATGCACTTTCTCCCCTTAAAACCTGTTATGGCTGCATCCCTTTGTTCTCAATTTCCGCCTGAAGACATACCCTAATCTAACTGCCTGTAGCTCAGCCCCAGAGGCAAGGATATGCATATTCTTGGTATCATTTGAATGGAAACATTCTGAAGTTTGTGGAAATGTTAATTGAATGTAGTAGAATATAACACAGTAGATCTGGTGGAAGAAAAGAGAAAGAAAGAGCATACGTTTTCTGTTTTTTATTGTTGTAGTGTCATCTTTCACATGTACTAGAATAGCCACACAGTCAGATAGGATGCTGGAGATAATTTTGATGGATAACACAGGAGGGCAACTGTAGGTGTGCAAAGTTTCAGACTTCAGACTGATAACTTCAGGAATGGGTGAGCTACATGACATGTAGCATGAAGTCACCCAGGTGTCCTACACAAGTTGCCCAAATGTACCCAAGTGGCCAAATTGGTGAAATTACCTATAACTATATACAGCAGTGCAAATAACTATATACAACATATCAAAAAGCAATTCTAACACACACACACACACAAAAAATGTTTTAAAAAATATTAGAAAATAAATATATTTAAAAAAACAATTCCTTGTTTGTAATCGCACGTGCAGAGAACTCCATTCTCGCCTTGACGATCAGAGGAGTTGCTGTAAGGCTTTTTACGCGCAGCTGAATCATTGAATCAATGATCTACGAGCAAGACTAAACTACCAACGGAACATTAAAAACTGTAATATCTTATGTTCCACCGAGTCGAGGTGGCGGTCTATGTATATTTGTAAACAACAGCTGGTACACAATATCTAAGGAAGTCTCTAGGTTTTGCTCACCTGAGGTAGAGTATCTCATGATAAGATGTAGACTACACTATCTACCTAGCTGTAGCTGTCTACATACCACCGCAGAGGTATGTAGGCTGGCAATCAGACCGTACTCAATGAGCTGTATACCGCCATAAGCAAACAGGAAAATGCTCATCCAGAGGCTGCGCTCCTAATGGCCAGAGACTTTAATGCAGGGAAACTTAGATCAGTTTCACCAAATTTCCACCAGCATGTTAAATATGCAACCAGAGGGAAAAAAAAACTTGAGACCACCTTTACTCCACACACAGAGACGCTTTACTCCACACAGCTCTCCCTCTCCCTGCATTTCTGACCATAATTATATCCTTCCAATTCCTGCTTACAAGCAAAAAATTGAAGCAGGAAGCACCAGTGACTCGGTCAATAAAAAAGTGGTCAGATGACGCAGATGCTAAGCTACAGGACTGTTTCACAAGCACAGAAGGGAATATATTCCGGGATTCTTCTGATGGCATTAAGGAGTACACCACATCAGTCATTGGCTTCATGAATTAGTGCATCGATGACATCGTCCCCACAGTGACTGTACGTACATACCCCATCCAGAAGCCATGGATTACAGGCTACATCCGCACTGATATAAAGGGTTGAGCTGTCGCTTTCAAGGAGCTGGACTCTAAACCGGAAGCTTATAAGAAATCCCGCTATGCCCTCCGACGAAACATTAAACAGGCAAAGCGTCAATACAAGACTAAGATCAAATTGTGCTACACCGGCTCCGATGCTCGTCGGATGTGGCAGGGCTTGCAAACTATTACAGATTACAAAGGGAAGCACAGCCGAGCGCTGCCCAATGACACGAGCCTACCAGACGAGCTAAATTACTTCTACGCTCACTTCGAGGCAAGTAACACTGAAACATGAGAGCACCAGCTGTTCCAGACGACTGTGTGATCACGCTCTCTGCAGTCAATGTAAGAACTTTAAACAGGTCAACATTCACAAGGCCGCAGGGCCAGACGGATTACCAGGATGTGTACTCCGAGGATGCGCTGACCAATTTGGCAAGTGTCTTCACTGACATTTTCAATCTCTAACAGTCTGAGTCTTTTAATACCAACATGTTTCAAGCAGACCACCATAGTCCGTGTTCCCAAGAACACTAAGGTAACCTGCCTAAAAGGCTATCGCGCCCTAACAGATCCACAGATGATGCAATCTCTATTGCACTCCACACTGCCCTTTCCCACCTGGACAAAAGGAACACCTATGTGAGAATGCTATTCATTGACTACAGCTCAGTGTACAACACCATAGGGTAGGTAACAACACATCCGCCATGCTGATCTTCAACACGTGGGCCCATCAAGGGTGCGTGCTTAGTCTCCAACTGTACTACCTGTTGGGCTATGGGCTATGGGCTATGTACAGGTGCAGTGATCTGTAAGCTGCTCTGACAAGTTTTAAGTTCCTCGGCATACACATCACAGACAAACTGAATTGGTCCACTCACACAGACAGCATCGTGAGGAAGGCGCAGCAGCGCCTCTTCAACCTCAGGAGGCTGAAGAAATTCGGCTTGTCACCAAAAGCACTCACAAACTTCTACAGATGCACAATCGAGAGCATCCTGGCGGGCTGTATCACCGCCTGGTATGGCAACTGCACCGCCCTCAACCGTAAGGCTCTCCAGAGGGTAGTGAGGTCTGCACAACGCATCACCGGGGGCAAACTACCTGCCCTCCAGGACACCTACTCCACCCGATGCTACAGGAAGGCCAAAAAGATCATCAAGGACATCAACCACCCGAGCCACTGCCTGTTCACCCCGCTGCCATCCAGAAGGCGAGGTCAGTAAAGTTAGATCAAAGCTGGGACCGAGAGACTGAAAAAAGCTTAAATTTCAAGGCCATCAGACTGTTAAACAGCCTTTCCTAACACAGATAGGCTGCTGCCTACATACAGACTTAAAATCATTGGCCACTTTATTAAGTGGATCACTAGTTACTTTAATAATGCCGCTTTAATGTTTACATATCTTGCATTACTCATCTCTTATGTATATACTGTATTTTATACCATCTACTGCATCTTGCCTTACAGCAGGCCTTCAAGCTGTCCAGTTTCTCTCAGCCTATTGCAGACAGTCTGAACACTGATGGAGGGATTGTGCGAAACAGTGTTGACCATTACAATGCATTGCAGACCATTACAATGAAGATCTGTGAAATTAATTGGATTATTACGAATTATCTTTGAGAGACAGGGTCCTGAAAAGGGATGTTTCTTTTTTTGCTGAGTTTATATTCTTATTCCATTCCTTTACTTAGATTTCTGTGTATTAAATACTTGTTGTGGAATTGTTAGATTACTTGTTAGATATTGCTGCACTGTCAGAACTTGAAGCACAAGCATTTCGCTACACTCGCAATAACATCTGCCATGTGTATGTGAATAACCATGTGTATGTGAATAAAATTTGATTTGAATGAACTTAGAATTCCATATAATATGTTTCTATATCACCTACAATATTTACCATTACATCTGGAGAGAAACATAATGGAGATGCATCCAATTTTGCTTTAAGGCTATACACATTTGCACAATGAGAATGTTGTGGTAATATTAGGTAAAACGTTAATATAACATTCTGAATGTTCTTGAAATGTTCTGAGGACCTCAAAGACAAGGTAAAACATATATTGTGTGAACACCAATGGAATATTATGTTAAATCTCAAACAAATATGCTGACTCATTTCAGAAACTGACTCATTTCATTGTTACAACATGTAATGTGCGTCCTAACTTTAACATTATATGAATGTCATCACAACTGATCATTTTTTTGTGTTTTGAGAATCTCTTGTAATGTACCCACACTGTTCCCACAACCAAAGGAATGTTTTAGGAACTTTTAAAGAATATAGAACATTTGTTCTGGGAATGTTCTTGCAAAAACAGGAAAATGTTTTTTGCAACCAAATAGAAACATTATATACTGAACAAAAATATAAAACGCAACATGCAACAATTTAAAAGATTTTGCTGAGTTACAGTTCATATAAAGAAATCATTCAATTTAAATAAATAAATTAGACCCTAATGGATTCCACATGACTGGTCAGGGGAGCAGCCATGGGTGGGCCTGCAAGGGCATAGGCCAACCCACTGGGGAGCCAGGCCCAGCCAATCAGAATAAATTTGTCCCCAGAAAAGGGTTTTATTACAGACAGAAACACTACTCCACAAGCCCCCCGACCCCCTCTGATGATCCCGCAGCTGATGAAGCCAAATGTTGAGGTCCTGGGCTGGCATGGTTACACATGGACTCTGGTTGTTAGGCCTGTTGGACGTACTGACAAATTCTCTGAAATGACATTGGAGGCGGCTTATGGTCGAGAAATGAACATTCAATTCTCTGGCAACAGCTCTGGTGGACATCCCTGAAGTCAGCATGCTAATTGCACGCTCCCTCAAAACATGAGACATCTGTGGCATCGGAAGATTACATACACATGTTGGAGTCAATAAAACTAATTTTTCAACCACTTCACAAATTTCTTGTTTTGGCAAATTGGTTAGGACATCTACTTTGTGCATGACACAAGTCATTTTTCCAGCAATTGTTTACAGACAGATTATATCACTTATCATTCACTGTACCACCATTCCAGTGGGTCAGAAGTTTACATACACTAAATTGACTGTCCCTTTAAACAGCTTGGAAAATTCCAGAAAATGATGGCATGGTTATAGAAGCTTCTGATAGGCTATTTGACATAATTTGTGTCAATTGGAGGTGTACCTGTGGATGAATTTCAAGGCCTACCTTCAAACTCAGTGCCTCTTTGCTTGACATCATGGGAAAATCAAAAGAAATCAGCCTAGACATCAGAAAAATAATTGTAGACCTCCACAAGTCTGGTTCATCCTTGGGAGCAATTTCCAAATGCCTGATGGTGCCACGTTCATCTGTACAAACAATAGTATGCAAGTATAAACACCTTGGGACCATGCAGCCATCATACTGGTCAGGAAGGAGACGCGTTCTGTCAACAGCCTTCACAAGGACCTTGTGAAGATGCTGGGGAAAACAGGTACAAAAGTATCGATATCCACAGTAAAACGAGTCCTATTTCGACATAACTTGAAAGCCAGACTACGGTTTGCAACTGCACATGGGGACAAAATATCATCCTTTTTGGATAAATGTCCTCTGTTCTGATGAAACAAAAATAGAACTGTTTGTGTTTGGAGGAAAAAGGGGGAGGCTTGCAAGCCGTAGAACACCATTCCAACCATGATACAAGGGGGTGGCAGCATCATGTTGCGTGGGAGCTTTATTGCAGGGGACTTGTGCGCTTCACAAATAGATGGAATCATGAGGTGGGAAAATTATGTGGATATATTGAAGCAACATCTCAAGACATCAGTCAGGAAGTTAAAGCTTGGTCGCAAATGGGTCTTCCAAATGGACAATGACCCCAAGAATATTTCCAAAGTTGTGGCAAAATGGACAACAAAAGTCAAGGTATTGGAGTGGCCATCACAAAGCCCTGACCTGAATCCTAAAGAACATTTGTGTTCAGAACTGAAAAAGCATGTGCGAGCAAGGAGGCCTACTAACCAGACTCAGTTACACCAGCTTTGTGATGAAAGAAATTAAAGCTGAAATAAATCTCCACCATTATTCTGACATTTCACAATCTTAAAATAAAGTGGTGATCCTAACTGACCTAAGACAAGCAATTGTTACTGGGATTAGATGTCAGGAATTGTGAAAACTGAGTTTTAAATGTATTTGGCTAAGGTGTATGTAAACTTCTGACTTCAACTGTATCTCTGTAGAACTGTGATCCACTGTAAACCTGACCCTCACAGGCCAGTAATGACAATGCTGTGTAATCAGCTAATTTGATATGTCACAACTGTCAGGTGGATGAATTATCTTGGCAAATTATTAAATGCTCACTAACAGGGATGTAAACAAATCTATGCCCAGAATGAGAGAAACAAGCTTTTTGTGCGTATGGACATTTTCTGGGATATTTTTTTTCAGCTCCTGAAACATGGGACCTGCACTTTACACATTGTGTTTGAGTGGCGCAGTGGACTAAGGCACTGCATTGAAGTTGCTAGCTGTGCCACTAGAGTTCCTTGCTCTCTAGCGACTCCTGTGGCAGGCCGGGAGCCGACACGATCACCAGGTGTATGGTGTTTCCTCCAAAACATTGGTGTGGCTGGCGTCCGGGTTAAGCGGGCATTGTGTCAAGAAGCAGTGCGGCTTAGTTGGGTTGTGTTTCGGAGGGCGCATGGCTCTCGACCTTCGTACGGGAGTTGCGGAGACAAGACTGTAACTACCAATTGGATACCATGTAACTGGGGAGAAAAAGGGGTAAAGTAAAAAATTAAATAATCAGCTGCTCTGGGAAAGTTCTTGAAACATCAGGTGAATGTTTTTTACAAACATTCTATATACATCACCACGACTGGACAGTTTTTTTGAGAACATTTGCTCTGAGAACCTTCATAGAACCAATTTTGGTTTGCTGGGAGGGCTGCTTAGATATTCACATGAGCATGAAGGGTGTCTACACGGCCTGACACCTGACCAAATTTCATACTGTAGCATCTTCTCAGGGTGAGGGAGAGAGAAGAAGGGAGGGAGAGAGAAAGAGATCAAAGTGAGGAACAGTGTTAGTGTAGAGAGAGAGTTTGAGAGAGAGATTTGCTATTTGACTCCTGCTGGGTGGAATAATATTCAATTATTATGCTCCTCAATTTTTGACTTATCATGTCTAGCATGTTGGGCTAGTGTGACCAGTGCAGTTAAAGGTAGAACTACGGTAGTTGCTCCTGCTCAACAACAGTAATTTAAAACGTTTAGATTCATTTTAAGTGCCTAAACAACATCTTATTAGCAATTGGGTCATTGTAAATGTATAAGCAGAACTAAAAACTACTTTGAAAAAGCAATTCACAACCAGGTTATTAACAAAGTTAATTAAAATGCAGTTGTCTTTGCACTGCAAGAATGGACTAAATTATGAGATTATATAATTGTGAAACAAAATGAGACTTACAGTAACAGTGTATTTATTTAAACATGCTTTCAAACATGTAGAAATAGTATGCATTTGTATGCCCTGGTTACCGATTTGGTTTGAATATTCCCTAGGTATGATGTGACTGGGACTCATGCACAGTACGTACATACTGTAAATTAATAGCTGTGATAGACACAGATAGTTTAAATTGCCTGTAAACCTGCTTACTAACATAGTGCCATTGCAAATAGTAACCAACTGCACATGGTTCCTCTCATATTGGTGGTCCTAATGTGTCTTTATTTTTACTGAATAAAGGTCTGAGTGTGATGAACTTTAGACCACTGATGAAAGTATGTAATTTAATTATCTGTAAGGTCCTTCATCATTATTTGGACGAAATGATCTTACCATGCTCTTCCCTTCTCTCCTCTGTCTTTCGTAGGTCCCTGCATATGATCTACCATGGACAAAGTGCTCAGCAGCCTCCTGCTTCTGGGAACTGCAGTGATGATGGCCCATGCATGCCCCAAGTACTGTGTCTGCCAGAACCTGTCTGAGTCCCTGGGTACCCTCTGCCCATCCAAAGGCTTACTCTTCGTACCACTGGACATAGACCGGCGGACCGTAGAGCTCCGCCTGGGCGGCAACTTCATCCTCAAGGTCACACCGCAGGACTTTGCCAATATGACGGGCCTGGTGGACCTCACCTTGTCCCGCAACACCATCAGTGCCATCCTGCCTTTCTCCTTCCTCGACCTGGAGACCCTGCGCTCCCTGCACCTGGACAGCAACCGCCTGACCGAGCTGGGACCGGACGACCTGCGTGGCCTTGTCAACCTGCAGCACCTCATCCTCAACAACAACCAGCTCAACCGCATCTCCAAGGTGGCTTTTGATGATCTGATGCTGACACTGGAAGACCTGGACCTGTCCTACAACAACTTGCGGGGTGTACCTTGGGAGTCCATCTGCAAGATGGTCAACCTCCACCAGTTGAGTCTTGATCATAATCTCATCTCGCACATCGCAGAGGGAACATTTACGGACCTGGACAAGCTGGCGCGCCTGGACCTCACATCCAACCGTCTCCAGAAGCTCCCGCCAGACCCCATCTTCACCCGTTCCCAGACTAACTTAATACTGACCACTCCCTACGCCCCTCAGCTTTCCCTGAGCTTTGGGGGAAACCCCCTGCATTGCAACTGTGAAGTGCTTTGGCTCCGGAGGCTGGACAGAGAGGACGATATGGAGACCTGCGCTTCCCCTCCCAGTCTAAAGGGACGCTACTTTTGGTCTGTGCGGGAAGAAGAGTTTGTCTGTGAACCGCCCCTGATCACCCAACACACGCACAAGTTGTTAGTCCTGGAGGGCCAAACAGCTAGCCTACGCTGCAAAGCTATCGGCGACCCAATGCCGATCATACACTGGGTCGCCCCAGACGACCGTTTGATTAGCAATTCGTCCAGAGCGACCGTGTACGATAACGGCACCCTGGATATTACCATCACCACGTCCAAGGATTACGGCACCTTCACTTGCATCGCAGCCAACGCAGCAGGGGAATCGACTGCCTCTATAGAACTATCCATCATTCAACTGCCACACCTCAGCAATGGTACCAACCACACCGCACAGCCCAAGTCCCGGCTCTCGGACATCACCAGCTCTACCAAGACCAGTAAGGGGGAGTCCAAGCCTCTACCGGAAAAGGTGGTATCTGTATCGGAGGTGTCTGCATCCTCTGCTCTGGTCAAGTGGACTGTTAGCAAAACAGCACCCAAGGTCAAGATGTACCAGCTCCAGTACAACTGCTCCGAAGATGAAGTCCTGATTTACAGGTAAATAACATTGTGTGACTTTTTTTTTATTAAAACATTTTTTTAAACTTTTCTTTTAATAGACTTGAGGGTTTGATGAGAGGTGGTTGCAATATCACAATACAGTTTAACAAATCCCTAGGGTCCCTATTTGCCTTTAGAACTTTACAGCACTTCAGTTGTACGTAACCAGTCTGTCGCCAATTAATTGTTAACTACATCCGACATGTAGCCTACTGCTCCTATGTGTTATCCAAAGAGTATTGATAGCATGTCCTCTTGACACTTTCCTCAATGTTTGCTTTTGATATCCCAATGCAGACAAGCACTGACCCAGGCACTTCAACTCAATGTTTTTATCAAAGTGAAACCAGCCACAAAGATAATCCAACTATTTAATAGTTTATTCCTGCAATCCTAACAAAGAGGATTTTTCTAAATGTTCTTTCAACTATTTATCTCAATCCCAATTAGGAATATATATAGCATGGAAATAAATCTGTCATCCAAACATTTTCTAGCTTAAAAAAGTAAGCACTTACTTTAGTGATGGAAGATGTCCAAACAACCACAAATGTTCCCACTACAACAAATTAACAGAAAACACACAAAGAAGAATTAGTATAATGATAATTAGCCTGGCAATCCAACACTTTACATTTAGGTTGCCTGTGTAGTAACATTGTAATTACACTAGTAACAACATGTGCAAACCTAATAGCATTAGAATTGCATTAGGAACAGTTACCCCACCCTGTATTTGACTCCATTGCTATAAGAAAGAAAGGGAAAGACATTGGCAGATCTAGACTAGCAGGCCTGGGAATAAACCATATATCTCCCCTGCCTCCCAAGAGCGTGATGTGGTTAAGAATGCTGAGGGACTGTCCCTGGATATTTACTACCCTTACTTTGTTAATAAAATAATTGTGCAGGAATTGGAAAAGCGGGCCACCGGGCTGTTGCTGAATGCATTTACAGTAAGTTATGTGTTTGATCGTAAACCTTCATAAACACATTAAATTGAATACCAATGAGCCCCCTTAGCAATACTTTACCTTTTAATAGCCAACGTGCCATAGCCCTTTGAGATTTACCTCTTATGCAAGTCCCGGGTTCTGAATTGTTTAATAACCGAGAGCGGACACTGTTGCTTATTGGTTTACTGGGGGAATGCGATATTGAAATCATGCTCAGAGTTGTGTTGAGATATGATTCTGCTCAAATGACTGAATAGAACTCATCACCTCTTAAGAATACAATAATAGGATATGTTTATCTGATTAGCTCACCAGGCACATTCAGTGCTAGTTTTTCAACCTGCTCCTTTACAGTCCAAGAAGTAATTTAATTTCCTCAATATAGCTACAGCTTTTCTCTGCCCAATGAATGTGGCGGACGGGTGACTCAACCTTTTTCCACCCACCCACAGTTTATATGAATGCAATCTTATCCCAGCATTTCTACAAATGTGTTTAAATACTGGCGCTGAACATATTGCAGTTCCAAGTTATGAATGCTGTATACAGTGCTTTCAGAAAGTGTTCATATCCCTTGACTTATTCCATATTTTCTTTTGTTACAGCCTAAATTCAAAATGGATTAAATTGTTGTTTTTTTCTCACCCATCTACTCTACCGTTCAAAAGTTTGGGGCCACTTAGAAATGTCCTTGTTTTTGAAAGAAAAGCAAATTCTATGTCCATTAAAATAACATCAAATTGATCAGCAATACAGTGTAGACATTGTTAATGTTGTAAATGACTATTGTAGCTAGAAATGGCAGATTCTATATGGAATATCTACATAGGCATACAGAGGCCCATTATCAGCACCCATCACTCCTGCGTTCCAATGGCACATTGTGTTAGCTAATCCAAGTTTTTAATTTTAAAAGGCTAATTGATCATTAGTAAATCATTTTTTTGATTATGTTAGCACAGCTGAAAACTGTTGTTCTGCAATAAAACTGGCCTTAGACTAGTTGAGTTTCTGGAGCATCAGCATTTGTGGGTTCGATGACATGCTCAAAATGACCAAAAAACAAAGAACCTTCTTCTGAAACTCGTCAGTCTCTTCATATTCTGAGAAATGAAGGCTATTCCATGCAAGAAATTGCCAAGAAACTGAAGATCTCATACAACGCTGTGTACTATTCTCTTCACTGAACAGCTCAAACTGTCTCTAACCAGAACCAGATATGTGCCTCGACACATTTGAATACTTATGTAAATTAGGTATCTGTTTTTAATGTTTTATACATTTGCAAACATTTCTAAAAACCTGTTTTTGCTTTGTCATTATGGGGTATTTTGTGGAGATGGACGAGGAAAACATGTAATGTTATCCATTTTAGAATAAAGCTGTAACGTAACAAAATGTGGAAAAGGTCAACGGGTTTGAATACTTTCTGGATGCACTGTATATACAAGAGTCAATGTACATGGGTACGGGTTAGTCAAGGTAATTGAGGTAATATGTACATGTAGGTAGGGGTAAGTGACTATGCAGAGATAATAAACAGAGATGAGCAGCAGCGTACAGTTGAAGTTGGAAGTTTACATACACCTTAACCAAGTACAATTAAACTCTGTTTTTCACAATTCCTGACATTTAATCATAGTAAAAATTCCCTGTCTTAGGTCAGTTAGCACCACCACTTTATTTTAAATATGTAAAATGTCAGAATAATAGCAGAGACAAGAATTCATTTCAGCTTTTATTTCTTTCATCACATTCCCATTGGGTCAGAAGTTTACATATACTCAATTAGTATTTGGTAGCATTGCCTTTAAATTGTTTAACTGGGGTCAAACATTTCGGGTAGCCTTCCACAAGCTTACCACAATCAGTCCTGAGAATTTTGGCCCATTCCTCACGACAGAGCTGGTGTTTATACTTGCGTACTATTGTTTGTACAGATGAACGTGGTACCATCAGGCGTTTGGAAATTGCTCGCAAGGATGAACCAGACTTGTGGAGGTATACAATTTTTTTTCTGGGGTCTTGGCTGATTTCTTTTGATTTTCCCATGATGTCAAGCAAAGAGGCACTGAGTTTGAAGGTAGGCCTTGAAATAAATCCATACGTACACCTCCAATTGACTCAAATTATGTCAATTAGCCTATCAGAAGCTTCTACAGCCATGACATCATTTTCTGGAACTTTCCAAGCTGTTTAAAGGCACAGTCAACTTAGTGTATGTAAACCTCTGACCCACTGGAATTGTGATACAGTGAATTATAAGTGAAATAATCTGTCTGTAAACAATTGTTGGAAAATGACTTGTGTCATGCACAAAGTAGATGTCCTAACTGACTTGCCAAAACTATAGTTTGTTAACAAGAAATCTGTGGAGTGGTTGAAAAACGAGTTTTAATGACTTCAACTGTATGTGAAGAGCATTTTTAGATTCTGGGTGAAACTTGGAACAATGTTATATTCAGAAGCATAGTATAAAGGAGTGTCAGAGACTGTTTTTTTAAATCAGAAGTTCATGTTTATCTGTAGGAAACATATGGCTTTGGAATGTGCTGGTTTGATGGGAGGAAGTCGCAGGATTGCTATAGGGGAAGTGGATGGACATCTGTGGATTAGGCGAAGGAGGGGTTGAGGTCCGGTCAGATCCCCTGAAGAGATAAATTAGTACCCTATTACCCTTTTCCTGTCGAACCATAAGATGTAAGGATTGGAGAGAAGGAGGAGTGCCTAATTTGGAGGATATATGTATACTTGTGGTGGTGGAAACATGTTTTTGTCTGGGTGCAGCTGTATCGACCCTTTGGGAAGAATTAAACTTGGCTAACCTGACTGGGGTCTGTGGGACGCTAACGACCCACCTGGCCAACATCCAGTGAAATTGCAGAGCGCCAAATTCAAAACCAGAAATTCTCATTATATAAATTCATAAAACATACAAGTGTTATACATCGGTTTAAAGATTAACTTCTTGTTAATCCAACCACAGTGTCAGATTTCAAAAGCCTTTAAAAAAGGCGAAAGCATACCATGCGATTATCTGAGAACAGTGCCCAGCGGACAAATCATTACAAACAGTTACCAGCCAAGTAGAGGAGAAACAAAAGTCAAAATATTGATATAATTAATCACTTACCTCTGATGATCTTCATCTGTTTGCACTCACAAGACTCCCATTTGTTAGATAAATTCCCTCTTTATATTCAAAAACCTCCATTTTGTTCGCTCGTTTTGGTAAGTAATCCACAGGCTCAAATGCAGTCACAACAGGTAGAAGAAAAATTCAAATAGAATTCTTAAAGTTTGTAGAAACATGTAAAACGATGTTTATAATCAATCCTCAGGTTGTTTTTAGCCTAAATAATCAATAATATTGCAACCGGACAATAACGTCATCAATATTAAAAGGTAAACAAGGAAGGCGCACTCTGGTCCGCGCGCATGAAAAACCTCTGGGGCACAGTAGTGTCCACTCATTGAGTGGTCTTACTCTCTCATTTTTCAGAATACAAGCCTGAAACAATTTCTAAAGACGGTTGACATCTAGTGGAAGCCATAGGAAGTGCAATTTGAGTCCTAAGTCAATGGATACTGTAATGGCATTCAATAGAAAACTACAACCATAAAAAAATCCCACTTCCTGGATGGATTCTTCTAAGGTTTTTGCCTGCCAAATCAGTTCTGTTATACTCACAGACATTATTTGAACAGTTTTGGAAACTGCATATCCTAGCTTCTGGGCCTGTGTAGCAGGCAGTTTACTTTGGGCACACTTTTCATCTAGAGGTGAAAATAGTGCCCCCTACCCTAGTGAAGTTAAGCTTCTCTAGTGTCCGTTGAGTTATTTACTCAAAAAATAATAATAACCAAACAGTGTGAAGGAATTTGAATGTATGTTTGTGTGTGTGTGTGTGTGTGTGTGTGTGTTTGGTTGAGTCCAGTGAGTGTACATCGAGCTTGTGCAAGAGAGTTAAATAAATAATAATTCAATAAGGGGGTCAATGTAAATAGTCAGTGTAGCCATTTGATTAACTGTTCAGCAGTCTTATGACTTGAGGGTATTGGTTGTTTGGAGCCTTTTGGTTCTAGACTTGCCTCTCCGGTACCACTTTCCATTCAGTGCCAACGGGAACAGTCTATGACTTTGGTGTCTGGAGTCTTTGACAATTGTTTGGGACCCTCTGACACTGCCTGGTATAGAAGTCCTGGATGGAAGGAAAGATCGGCCCCAGTGATGTGCTGGGCCATACGCACTACCCTCTGTAGCGCCTTATGGTTGGATGCTGAGCATATCAAATACAATTTTATTGGTCACATACACATGATTAGCAGAGTGTAGTGAAATGCTTGTGCTTCTAGTTCCGACAGTGCAGTAATATCTAACAAGTAATAACAAATTACACAACATACAGTGCCTTGCATAAGTATTCACCCCTTTGGCGTTTTTACTATTTTGTTTCATTACAACCTGTAATTTAAATGGATTTTTATTTGGAATTCATGTAATGGACTTACACAAAATAGTCTAAATTGGTGAAGTGAAATGAAAATAATAAAAAAATTCTAAAAAATAAAAAAGGTGGTTCGTGCATATCTATTCACCCCCTTTGCTATGAAGCCCCTAAATAAGATCTGGTGCAACCAATGCAATCGAAGTGTCACATGATCTGTCACATGATCTCAGTATACCTGTTCTGAAAGGCCCCAAAGTCTGCAACAACACTAAGCAAGGGGCACCACCAAGCTGGCGGCACTATGAAGACCAAGGAGCTCTCCAAACAGATCAGGTACAAATTTGTAGAGAAGTACAGATCAGGGTTGGGTTATAAAAAAATATCAGAAACTTTGAACATCCCACGGAGCACCATTTTATCCATTATTAAAAAATGGAAAGAATATGACACCATACCAAACCAGCCAAGAGAGGACAACCCACCAAAAATCACAAACCAGGCAAGGAGGGCATTAATCAGAGAGTCAACAAAGAGACCAAAGATAACCCTGAAGGAGCTGCAAAACTCCACAGCGGAGATTGGAGTATCTGTCCATAGGACCACTTTAAGTCGTACATTCCACAGAGCTGGGCTTAATAAGCAAACAAGTTTGGTATTCACGAAAAGGCATGTGGGAGACTCCCCAAACATATGAAAGAGGGTACTCTGGTCAGATGAGACTAAAATGTTGCTTTTTGTCCATCAAGGAAAACACTATGTCTGGCGCAAACCCAACACCTCTCATCACCCTGAGAATACCATTCCCACAGTGAAGCATGGTGGTGGCAGCATCATGCTGTGGGGATGTTAATAACCTCTTAGAGCTACCCCCTACTTTTTTTCAATTTCCACCTGAAGACATACCCAAATCTAACTGCCTGTAGCTTTGGCCCAGAAGCAAGGATATGCATATTCGTGGTACCATTTGAAAGGAAACACTCTGAAGTTTGTGTAAATGTGAATTGAATGTAGGAGAATATAATACAATGAAAAAAACCATTAATTTTGAATTTTTATTGTTGTATCATCTTTAAAATGAACAAGATAAAACAAACATTCAGTTAGGATGATGGGTACAATTTCAGTGAAAAATATAAGAGGGCAACAGTACTTGTGCAACGTTTCAGAATGATAACTTCCAAAATGAGTGTGCTACATGACATTTATCATGAAGTCACGCAGGTGTCCCACACAAGTAGCCAAATAACTATATACAAAATGCCAAAATAGTATTCTAACACACCCCCAAAAAATGGAGAAAAAAAATATGAAGAAAAAAATATACACATTTACAAAATAACATGGGTAACTATTTACACACTTTCAATATTCAGAAGACCCTCAGTCATCTATCAAATAACATTTCTTTATATAGCCCTTCGTACAACAACTAATATCTCAAAGTGCTGTACAGAAACCCAGCCTAAAACCCCAAACAGCAAGCAATGCAGGTGTAGAAGCACGGTGGCTAGGAAAAACTCCTTAGAAAGGCCAAAACCTAGAAAGAAACCTAGAGAGGAATCAGGCTATGAGGGGTGGCCAGTCCTCTTCTGGCTGTGCCGGGTGGAGATTATAACAGAACATGGCCAAGATTTTCAAACGTTCATAGATGACCAGCAGAGTCAAATAATAATAATCACAGTAGTTGTAGAGGATGCAACAGGACAGCACCTCAAGAGTAAATATGAACAGTTTAGGGTTCCATAGCCGCAGGCAGAACAGTTGAAACTGGAACAGCAGCAAGGCCATGTAAACTGAAGACAGCAAGGAGTCATCATGCCAGGTAGTCCTGACGCATGGTCCTAGGGCTCAGATCCTCCTCCGAGAGAAAGAGAGAATTAGAGAGAGCATACTTAAATTCACACAGGACACCGGATAAGACAGAAGAAGTACTCCAGATACAGTATAACAAACTGAACCTAGCCCCCCGACACATAAACTACTGCAGCATAAATACTGGAGGCTGAGACAGGAGGTGTCAGGAGACACTGTGGCCCCATCCGATGAGACCCCCGGACAGGGCCAAACAGGAAGGATATAACCCCACTCACTTTGCCAAACTCTACACAATATTGTGCTGCTTATGCCAGGTGCCATAGCAGTCTCTTTCTGCTGTAAAGCAGAGGGTCACCAAGCATGTGATGCAGGTGATGGGGGACATCATTTTGCAAAGAACACAGCGACGCCTCCATGCTGTGCCCTTTTGGCCCTGAGGCACATCCATGCCTGCAGAAATACATTTGGGCAGATGAACACCACTTGTGGCAGGAGCTGGATGAACCAGCTTCAGTGGGGGATGGTCACCTTGGCACTGGGGGCTCCCATTCGGAGTCAGTGTCACTGTGAAAGAAAATGTTCAGTTAGAATAGTTTCACATATGAGCCCTGTATCAACAGATATAATAAACATATATATATAATAAACATGTATATATATATATATATATATATATATAGAGTACAGGGAACATAAGGTTGAATATATTATTATAGACCTGCTAAATCTACTGTCTCTTTTATATTATGACATTTCAGCTGGATCTACTGTCTCTATTATATTATGACAGACCAGCTAGATCTACTGCCTTTATTATATTACAGCAGACCAGCTGTATCTACTCTCTCCATTTCACTTTGGCCATTGTTGTGGGCCTGCCCTCCCCTCAACAGCCTCAAATAGGCTATTTCATGTGGGTTGGGGTGGGGCGGCAGACACACGCATCTCACATTTCATTACATTACATTTTTAAATATTGCTTCTGAAATTTAAAAAAATCACAAATAATATTTTATATTATCAATTTCAAACAAGGGCATTAGCATGAGAAGAACTTACCAGTCCAAAATGATGTCCTCTCCTTTCAAAAAATATTCCTCCACTTGGGAATCGCTAAATGAATCGTCCTACAACAATCTCTGTCTCACTTTCCCGATCAATTTATTCTAAAATTGTGTGTACATCTGTATATCTAGACTTAGATTTAGCTTTCCCTGACTTAGTCGCCATACTGATTGACATTTAAACAGCTGAACCTGCGCGTTTACCAAAACAAGGCTGTGCGTAATATGCGTCTCTTTAAGCCGGAGTTTACTACATGGGTTGGTCTTCCAACACATAAACATGACATATTGCCGTTTACCACATCTCATTGGCTATCTACCCAGCTAGATTTCAAGATGATCAGTGGTCATTGGGTTAAAATACAGTCAATCAACAAAACAGCGGTCTTATCATTGGTGCACAATGATGTCATTACTTGTTGTCTTCAAATCGGTTTCTTTCAGTCAATACTTCCAGCGAAATCACCCGAAAATCCCAGTGGCTAGATGTGCCAAGCTTATAGAGACATACCCCAAGAGACTTGCTGCAAAAGGTGGCTCTACAAAGTATTGACTTTGGGGGGTGAATAGTTATGCACGCTCAATTTTTTTGGGTTGTCTTATTTCTTGCTTGTTTTACAAAAAAATTACTTTGCATCTTCAAAGTGGTAGGCATGTTGTGTAAATCAAATGATACAAACCCCCCAAAAAACTGTTTGAAATTCAGGTTAAAAGGAAGAAAATAGGAAAACTGTCAAGGGGAGTGAATACTTCTGCATGCAAATGTGTTCCCAATACACACAAATCTAAGTAGGAATGAATTAAGACTATATACATATGGACGTGCGATGTCAGAGCGGAACGGACTACGATAAAGTAGAATAGTATAGAATACAGTATATACATATGAGATGAGTAATGCCAGATATGTAAATCTTATTAAAGTGACTAGTGTTCCATTCCTTAAAGTGGCCCTTGATTTCTTGTCAATGCCTATAGGCAGCAGCCTCTATTGTGCTAATGATGGCTGTTTATAAGTCTGATGGCCATAAGATAGAAGCTGTTTTTCGGTCTCTCGGTTCCAGCTTTGATGTACCTGTACTGACCTCCCCTTCTGGATGATAGGCAGTTTCCCGGGTGGTTATTGTCCTTGACAATCTTTTTGGCCTTCCTGTGACATCGGGGGATGTAAGTGTCCTAGAGAGCGAGTAGTTTGCCCCCGGTAATGCATTGGGCAAACCGCACGATCCTTGCGGTTGCGGGCGGTGCAGTTGCCGTACTACGGGGTGATTCAGCCCGATGCTTTCAATTGGGAAACTGTAAAAGTTTGTGAAGGTTTTATGTGACAAGCAACATTTCTTTAGCCTCCTGAGGTTGAAGAGGAGCTATTGCGCCTTCTTCACCACACTGTCTGTGTGGGTGGCCCATTTCAGTTTTTCAGTGATGTGTACGCCAAGGAACTTTCCACCTTCTCCACTGCGGTCCCGTTGATGTAGATAGGGGGGTGAACCCACTGGGAATGCGATGAAAGAAATAAAAGCTGAAATAAATCATTCTCTTCTTTTATTCTGACATTTCACATTCTTAAAATAAAGTTGTGATCCTAACTGACTTAAGACAGGGAATTCTTACTATAATTAAATGTTAGGAATTGTGAAAAACCTGAGTTTAAATGTATTTGGCTGAGGTGTATGTAAACTTCCGACTTCTACTGTATATGCTTTCTTTAAGGCAAGTAACACTGAAACACTGCACGCGAGCATCAGCTGTCTCCATAGCCAATGTAAGTAAGACCTTTAAACAGGTCAACATTCACAAGGCCGCTGGATCAGACGGATTACGAGGACGTGGACTCCGAGCATGCGCTGACCAACTGGCAAGTGTCTTCACTGACATTTTCAACCTCTCCCTATCTGAGTCTGTAATACCAACATAGTCCCTGTGCCCAAAAACACTAAGGGAACCTGCCTAAATTACTACTGACCCGTAGCACTCATGTCTATAGCCATGAATTGCTTTGAAAGGCTGGTCATGGCCCACATCAACACCATTATCCCAGAAACCCTAGACCCACTCCAATTTGCATACTGCCCCAACAGATCCACAGATGATGCAATCTCTATTGCACTACACACTGCCCTTTCCCACCTGGACAAAAGGAACACCTGTTTAAGAATGCTATTCATTGACTACAGCTCAGTGTTCAACACCATAGTGCCCTCAAATCTCATCACTAAGCACTCTGCAACTGGATCCTGATGGTAAGGGTCAGTAAAAACACATCCGCCACGCTAATCCTCAGCACGGGGGCACCTCAGAGGTGCGTGCTCAGTCCCCTCCTGTACTCACTGTTCACTCATGACTGCATGGCCAGGCACGACTCCAACACCATCATTAAGCTTGCCGTTGACACAACAGTGATCACTGACAAATATGAGACATTCTATAAGGAGGATGTCAGAGACCTGGCCGTGTGGTGCCAGGACAACAACCTCTCCCTCAATGTGATCAAAGACAAAGGAGTTGATTGTGGATCAAAGACAAAGGAGATGATTGTGGACTACAGGAAAAGGAGGACTGAGCACACCTCATTCTCATCGATGGGGCTACAGTGGAGCAGGTTGAGAGCTTCAAATTCCTTGGTGTCCACATCACCAACAAACTCTCATGGTCCAAGTACACCAAGACAGTTGTGAAGAGGGCACCACAAAACCTATTCCCCCTCAAAGTTCTACAGCTGCACCATTGAGAGCATGCTAACTGGTTGCATAACTTCCTGGTATGGCAACTGCACGGCCTCCGATTGCAAGGCACTACAGAGAGTAGTGCATACGCCCCAGCCATCCAGGACCTCTATACCAGGTGGTGTCAGAGGATGGTTCTAAAAATTGTGAAAGACTCCAGCCAACCAAGTCATAGACTGGTCTTTCTGCTACCGCACGGCAATCAGTACCGGAGCGCCAATTCTAGGCCCAAAAGGCTTCTCAACAGCTTCTAGCCCTAAGCCATACGACTGCTGAACAGCTAATCTAATGGCTACCCAGACTTTTTGCATTGCCCCCCCCCCCACCTGTTACGCTGCTGCTATTCTCTGTTTACTCTTTATGCATAGTCACTTTAATTCTTCCTACATGTACATATTACCTCGTACCTATTGTAGCTGGGGATTTTAACAAAGCAAATTTGAGGGAAACTCTACCGGATCTGTTCACGACTCCATTTTGCTCCTCCCTCCCTATAGGCAGATACCCAAACAGGAAGTACCCATGCTAAGGACCTTTCAATGCTGGTCTGACCCATCGGAAACCATGCTTCAAGATTGTTTTGATCACACGGACTGGGATATGTTCTGGGTAGCCTCTGAAAATAACATTAAAACCTACCCTAACCAAAAATGTGGAAAGATGGCAGCATTCACGCAAAACTGAAAGCGCGAACCACTGCATTTAACCATGGAAAGGTGACTGGGAATATGGTCGAATAGAAACAGTGTAGTTATTCCCTCCGTAAGGCAATCAAACAGGCAAAACACCAGTATAGAGACGAGTGGAGTCGCAATTCAACGGCTCAGAAATTAGACGTATGTGGCAGGATCTACAGACAATCAGACTACAAAGGGAAAACCAGCCATGTCACGGACACCGACATCTTACTTCCGGACAAGCTAAACACCTTCCTCACCCACTTTGGGGATTACACATTGCCACTGACGTGGCTCGCTCCCAAGGACTCTGGGCTCTCCTTCTCTGTGGCCGATGTGAGTAAGACATGCAGGGTTCTCCAGAGGTTGGTGCGGTCTGCCCAACGCATCACCAGGGGAAAACTACCTGCCTTCTAGTACACCTAAAGCAACCGATGTCACAGGAGGGGCAAAAAGATCATCAAGGACAACAAACACCTGAGCAACTGCCTGTTCACCCCGCTTTCATCCAGAAGGCAAGTTCAGTACAGGTTCATCAAAGCTGGGACAGAGAGACTGAAAAACAGCTTCTATCTCAAAGCCATCAGACTGTTAAATAGCTATCACTAGGCGGATTCCACACGGTTACGTAAATCTGCATCTTAGAGGCTGCTGCCCCATATACACTCACTGGTCACACATGTTTACACATTTTTGCTTTACTCATCTCATATGTATATACTGTATTTTAGTCTATGCCACTCCGACATTGCTCATCTTAATATTTATATATTATATAATTTTATATTCCATTCTTTTACTTTTAGGTTGTGTGTGTTGTTAGATATTACTTTACTGTTGGAGCTAGAAACACAAGCATTTTGCTACACCAAGCAATAACATCTGCTAAACACAATTTGACTTGATTACATACATTTGACACTTCATTAGTTTGCGGCATGTAGAATGCTTTGTGAAAACTGGCCAACATTCAACTCTTACGAACTTTTGTGGAACTTTATAGGAAATTAAAAATGATATGTGTTTAAATGTTTGACTACATCCATAAAACAACCCATCCTTTGATATTGAGCAGGGCCCCTTGGAAAATGACCTCTGTCACCTGAAAAAACATCCCAGTAGTCTCGGAATGGAGTCTCTTAGTTAAGTGACATTTCTAGAGGGTTCAATTTCTCTCAGAATATCCAAAGTGCTGTGTTAACCCAAGGTAGCACATCATTAAACATTTGATCAGTGTGTTGTGTGTTGAAAGCTCGTATAGATTTCACGAGGCAACGTGCTGTCCTCCCGGTTATGGAAAAGGAAATTAAGAATGAATAATGTACACCACCAGTAGTGCTGAGTGAAAACGCAAGTCTTCTGATGTGGAGGTAAACTCTCTGCACTATATGATCAAAGCTATTAATTTATGTACGGTCACAGCAGGGAAGTATTGATGATTGGGGTCTTAGAAAAAGGACAAATAATAACAATGTTTGATTATTAAAGCTGCTTCAACACTTTGAGTATGTGTTTTCTCTCTCTCGTGTAAAGGAGGAACTTTTTTCTGCTAAGTTATAATATTTGATTGGATTTATTTAGTCTAGTAGCTCAAAGCTCTTTGCATAGTAAGGGAGAAGTCACTTCATTCACGACCAATGTGTAGCACCCACCTGGGTGAACCAAAGGTATGATTAGGTGGCCATGATGGAACGAGGCCAGGTTGGGAATACAGCAAGGATAACACTACTGTTACGATAAGTGCCATGGGATCCTAAATGATCGCAGAGAGTCAGGAAATCCGTTTAACACTAGCAAGCTGTGATGTTAAATTTCCATGCACTTCTGTGCCATTGGTGAATATTCAAATCAAATATTAGTTGTGCTTGCTTTGTGTTCCTTGAGTCATGATTGCCATTCCATGAACACACAGATCCTCCTAGCTAACTAATGCAATGAGGTTGAAATAATCAATAATCAATATCATCAATGAACACATAAAATTGAGGGATTTCAAAGTACTCCAACCTACTGTACACGGAGCAATACTGATAGACTGTAAGACTTCAATATGGATATTGGGTAATGAAGGTCATCATATACTGTAGATACACTACATGACCAAAAGTATTGTATATGGACACCTGCTCGTCGAACATCTCATTCCAAAATCATAGTTATTATTATGGAGTTGGTCCCCCCTTTGCTGCTATAACAGCCTCCACTCTTCTAGGAAGGCTTTCCACTAGATGTTGGAAAATTGTTGAGGGGACTTGCTTCCATTCAGCAACAAGCGCATTAGTGAGGTTGGACACTGATGTTGGGAGATTAGGCTTGGCTCGCAGTCGGAGTTCCAATTCATCCCAAAGGTGTTCAATGGGGGTAAGGTCAGGGATCTATGCAGGCCAGTCAAGTTCTCCCACATCGATCTCGACAAACCATTTCTGTATGGACGTCGCTTTGTGCACAGGGGCATTGTCATGCTGAAACAGAAAAGGGGCTTCCCCAAACTGTTGCCACAAAGTTGAAACCACAGAATTGTATAGAAAGTCATTGTATGCTGTAGCACTAAGATTTCCCTTCACTGGAACTAAGAGGCCTAGCCCAAACCATGAAAAAAAGCCCCAGACCATTATTCCTCCTCCACCAAACCTTACAGTTGGCACTATGGATTTGGGCAGGTAGTGTTCTCCTGGCATCCGCCAAACCCAGATTCGTCTGTCAGACTGCCAGATGGTGAAGCTAGATTCATCACTCCAGAGAACGCATTTCCACTACTCCAGATTCCAATGACGGCGAGCTTTACAACACTCCAGCCGATGTTTGCCTTTGCGCATAGTGATCTTAGGCTTTTGTGCGGCTGCTCGGCCATGAAAAATAATTTTATGAAGCTCCCGACGAACAGTTATTGTGCTGACGTTGTTTCCAGAGGCAGTTTGGAACTCGGTGAGATTACAGAGGACAGACAATTTTTTAACCCTATGCGCTTCAGCACTCAACGGTCCCGTTCTGTGAGCCTGTGTGGCCTACCACTTCGGGCTGAGCCATTGTTGATCCTAGATGTTTCCACCTCGCAATAAAAGCACTTACAGTTGACCGGGGCAGCTCTAGCAGGGCAGATATTTGACGAACTGACTAGTTGGAAAGGTGGCATCCTATGACAGTGCAACATTGGAAGTCACTGAGCTCTTCAAGGGAAAGGGAAGACCCCCATGAAATGGACAAAATTGAATGGCAGCTTATTGGCATTGGGTGAACCATACACACAATCGCAAATAGCACTCAAATTAATGGCAGTTCATCAAAACCATATTGCAACTGGAACATTACAAATGCCAAGTGAAATAAACCAAAAATCTTATAGGGGGTGATCGCGCTCCATCGTCGATTTTATATGGGAAATGGTCACATTGTCAGGTCCCAAGGGTGAATAAAAAAATAAATAATTGGTCAATTATATATATATAGTAACCGTATGGACAAACATTTGTCTTATTTTATTGAGTTTGTCCATAAGGTCTATGTTTTGTCCATTTTGTCATATATGATCATAGGAAGTCGGCTTCCGAACCCAAAAGTCAGTGACCCATGTCCAAATGGCATATACCACTGTGTTAAGCCCTGAATCAACCTAGAAGGTCTATTTGTCATGTTTGATCATAAGAAATAAGAATTTCTCTTTGATGTTGGTTCACCATGTCCATTTCGTAATGGGAAGTCCTTATGGACGCAGTCAACTTGCAGAAGAGCATGTTCACACTGACAATATAGCATATGTGTAATGGACACTGTCCAATTTCTCGTTGGTGTTGATTTCAGCCTGTCCATTTGGTGATGTTAAATCCCCCGTTAAATATATTGGAAAGTTACAATTGTACACTGTCCATTTGCAATGTCTTACAATGGATATTTACCATCACAAATTTGACATGCTCTAATGTACTACAGAAATGTCCAATTGACTGGCTCGTTGAATTCGGGATGGCCGAGCAGTGATAGTGGTTCCTCTTCATCACTCGTTGGTGTTGATTTCAGCCTGTCCATTTGGTGATGGTAAATCCCTCATTAACCATCATCAAACAGACGTTGTATGATTTCTCTTACTTTCCTCTTAAATTACTATAGATAAATGGCTGGTTCTATTTTTCCTCACACTGTAGGTTTATGTACTTTAACGTGAAGTGGCCAAATTAGCGCTGTATTACCATTTTTGACCTTTAATCCCAGAAAATGTGCATTAACTCAAAGAGCGTTGAGGCTTCAAAGCAATCTTGTTTGGCCAAACCTGTGAGTTTCGTCTTTGCCGTTTATGAGAAATGGCCATGTCCATTTGGTGATGTTTTGTCCATTTGCCATAAGCAGCCAGTCGCCATCTGGTGGAATTTTCCGGTACAACAGAAAAATGTCACAAAAAATGTATAATGCGGAAACCAAATGTCCTAGAGACTTTATTTGATGACTTTCCGGAAGACCGGGCCCTTGGAGACAACCTGAGGCCATCGGCCTATTTTAATAACACCGTCAGATGTCTAGTAAGGGACCGCAAGTTCAAAACCCCCGAGCTGACAAGGTACAAATCTGTCGTTCTGCCCCTGAACAGGCAGTTAACCCACTGTTCCTAGGCCGTCATTGAAAATAAGAATTTGTTCTTAATTGACTTGCCTAGTTAAATATAGGTAAAAAATAAAATAATAATAAGATTCTCTGGTCTGATGAAACCAAGATTGAACTCTTTGGCCTGAATGCCAAGTGTCCAACCTGACAGAGCTTGCAAGAACTCCCCAAATATAGGTGTGCCAAGCTTGAAGCGTCATACCCAAGAAAACTCAAGGCTGTAATTGCTGCCAAAGGTGCTGCAACAAGGTACTGAGTAATACTTATGTTAATGGGATATTTAAGCTTTTTATTTCTAATACATTTGCAAAAATGTTTTTGCTTTGTCATAAAAAATAAATACAACTGTAATTATAATACGGCTGCAACGTAACAAAATTTGGAATAAACCAGGGGGTCTGAATACTTTCCGAATGCGCTGTATACTTAAAGGATACAATTAGACAGAATACCATCCAGAAAGAGATTTCATCTGGAACAATTGGAGCCACTAGCTTGCCTTTGGCTTTGATACACATTTAGCAAGTCTCGCATAATTACGGGGAAGGTTTGGGAGACAACGGGGCGTCAGTGACCATGGATTGGAACATGTGTTGCTAGACAGTTGCTGCTTGTATGAGTGTTTTTCCGTTTGCAATGCAATGCAGGTGTGTTGTAGGTTAGTCGGTTGCTTTTAGTACGACTGCATTTTTTCCGTCTGCAATACCATACAGATATACTGTAGATACAAATGGCTTGTTTGTGAGGAGGTGCGAGTTGATGAATTGCCTGCTGTAATTACAATGGTTTATTCAGCCACCATGTTTCATTACCGATTTCCACACTAGCGTTACATGGTCTTGTCCTTTGGGCGTTAGTACAAGGTCAAACCAAATAAAGATTGCTCCACCACGGCTTTCAATCTCTCCCTAACCTTTGTGATTTAATTAGGAGAGGGAGGTGTATTGATATTGTCAGACACATTTGAATATCAACATGGCTTTATATATTTTCAGCAAGAGCAAGTTAGACTCAATTGTAAAACAAAGCACAAGGACCATTGAATAGTTCACTTTAAAAAGTATGGGCCTTTGCATTTTTAATCACTCAGTGTGAGTAATATTTCTAAATGACTATGTGCATTTAAATAGCTACTTTGCCTCATTTTGACTGTTAAATTGATCTATCGTGTTTCAGTAGAATGACTAATTGATATTTACTACTCAAAAGTGCTTTAGCCTCTTCTTGAACTCCCCTTGCAGTGGGACAAATTATTAACGCTAAATTATGCTAATCTAACTCTTCACTCTTGTTTCTGTTTTTGTCTTTCCTATATAGGATGATTCCCGTGGCCAGCAAAACCTTTTTAGTCACCAACCTGGTCCAAGACATGCAGTACGACCTATGTGTCCTGGCTATCTGGGACGACACCGCCACCACCCTAACTGCCACCAACGTAGTGGGCTGTGTGCAGTTCATCACCCGTGACAACTACCCGCAGTGCCAGTCCCTCCAAAGCCAGTTCCTGGGCGGCACTATGATCCTGGTGATAGGTGGCATCATCGTGGTCACGCTCCTCATCTTCATCATCATCCTCATGGTTCGGTACAAAGTGTGCAGCAGCCCCCATTCCAGTAAGCTGCCAGTGGTTAGCAACACGTACTCCCAGACCAACAGTGGGAGTACGCAGGTCAAACCTCAGATCACAACCACAGTGGTGGTAATGCGGGATGAGATGGTGGAATTCAAATGTGGCTCGCTCCAGAGCAGCCTCTCCTCGTCTTCATCTGACTCGTTGGACAGTCGCAAAACTAGAGGCAGATTAGGAAACGAGGACCAGTACAGTCTTCGAGACATCGAGTTCAGCACACTCCCCAGCACCAGTAATTGGAGGAGGGACAGGGGGCCATCATCATCCAAGGCTAGGCCCAACTTGGACAACCTTTTAGGGGCTTTTGCCTCACTGGAGCTCCGGAGCTCGGCTACGACTAGGGACCAAGGGGCATCTTGTTCCTCCACCACCACCTCCAGTGCATTGGTGGCTGTGACCATGGCCCCTCCATCTGACAAAGAACCCTTGCTGGGCCGAGCCGAGTCCACCACCATGCTGGGGCGTTTTCTAGGCCTGCCCCAGGAAGGGAAGCCCAAGAGGAGCCACTCATTCGACTACGGCCACGTGGGTAGCAGCGGTGGCGCACAGAGCATCAGCAACTACCCTCGTCACATCAGCAACATCTGGACTAAGAGGAGCCTGTCGGTAAACGGGATGCTACTGCAGTACGACGACAGCGAAGACGGTGAGGCCGAAGAGGTGCCATTCGAGAGCTCAGAGTGGGTGATGGAGAGCACTGTTTGAGCACGGGTTTGTGTTGGATTATGAGGTCAAAGGTCAAAAGAGAAACAGACTTTACAGAAAAAAAACAAAGGACCGAAGAATTATTTGGAATAATACCTCTGGGTCATCCACAGCGCTGTACTGCATGAAGTTCATCCATGTGAATACTATTTATTGTTCTTCTGTCCATGTAATTCTACCGAAACAAACACCCAAGTTGGTTGTTCCTAAGACCGTACAAATCAATCGACAGGGTTGGCCACGCTCTCAATTCGCTGGCAGGGAAGACTGTCCTTAACCGCATTTGACAAAATGTATGCATTATGGAACAAAGCTCCTATGGAATTGTGTAGATACAGCATACAGTATATGGAATAATGCCGAACCCTGGGAATTAATGTGGGAGTATCTTTGAGAAACAGGGGAAATAAAGGCAAGGAATTCAAAGTGGATATCCCGTGTCTTTATCTTTCGAGCTCTTTGCCAAGGGGATTTTCCTGAGACTGGCGAAGTAGATGTGCATCACAATGCTTTAGACCAGGGCTCTCCAACCCTGTTCCTGGAGAGATACCCTCTGTTGGTTTTCAATCCCACCCCATTTGTAACTAACCTGATTCAGTTTATCAACTAGCTAATTATTAATAAGGTGCACTAGATTAGGGGTGGATTGAAAACCTACAGGACGGTAGCTCTCCGGGAACAGCATTGGAGAGCCCTGCTTGAGACTCTCAGCATGAAAATGGGACTTCTTCAGTAGAAGCAATGGGAGAGCAAATGTGTAACAAAATGAATAATTTTTCATGTTTCCTTTTGTTGTTTATATAATTTGTACTATTTATTTTAGAGGTCACCATTGAGAGTTCCACTTTATGAATAAAGAAACAAAACAATATAAATGATAGTCAATCAAGAATAATATACTATATCGTTACCCAGTCCCCTCAGAAAGACAACATTTCATAACAGCCTAGTTTCTATTTTGGCACAAACATAGAGGAAATCTTAGATATACACTATCTGAAAACCCTGGTCATTTATTTCAAAACATCAATGGTTGGTTCATTAGGGGAGTTGTGATAATAAAATATGTAGAGGTTGACTTTCAAACAGGTCACATATTCTACCTCAGGTTCTAAATTATATGAAATACATAGTCTGAATGAAGTGGATTATTTCAGAAATAGCATATCATATGAAAATAATCTTCCTTATGTCAATTTTCCGGGGAATTACTCAATACAATTATCAATCAAAATCCCTTTTGGTGTATCGGCCATTGATATGTGTTGCCCCAGGATGATACACGAGCCATGTGTTACACAGTAGAGACTTATTGAGAACCCTCAACAATTTAAATGAATGTCATCATGCTGCTATAATCCAATACTAAAGGGAAAGAGAACGATATTCATCAACAAATGTATAAATAATTATACAGTGTCTGTCTGAACACACAGAACCATGTTGGTTTGTTTAAGTTAAAATATCAAACGTCTGAATTTATTGTATTAATTTGGAGTTTGGTTTATTTTCTCATTTCATCCTCTAATATTAGTCTATTGTCTCCACGCTACAGTAACAGACTGTGACCGGATATGTATGAAGTTGCATAGGAACGTGATGAATTATAAAATGAGTTTCTATCTGAACTACTGCCTATGTGATCAACTCATAATGATGATTCCTCTCGGATCGTGTGCAGATTCTGATGCCTTTTAATGTTCTCTTTGACTCTCTGCTGCATTACAATATAGTTTTTTTTCATATTTTTTTATTTGTTACTTCTCTTGGTGTATACTGTTCCATATATTGACATTTTTTGTACAATAACTATGGGTGAGAATGTAAAAGGGAAACTGTGCAGTAGTGCTTTTATTTTGTGGTTCAGTAAAAGTGAGAAGGTGCTTTACTGTGGTTTATAACATGGAATGTGTTTAGTTGGCGCAATGGAAGGTGACGCTGTATAACGGAGCAAATAGAAATCTGGAATAAACCTGTGTCTGTTATAGATATTACAATTCTACATTCAATTTTGCGCGGTCACCTTCCATTTTGCTAATCAACAACAACCCTATAAGTGTGTACATGGCGTGAGAAAGTCATGATTCTGACCTGAGGTTGTAAAAAAATAATAATAATAATATGTGTTTAAACATTTTTGCTACTAAAGATAAAATATGAAGAATTCCTAATAACCAAATGGTGTATATTCTTGTGTTTGCATTGCATCCGGTACAGTTTGAGAGTTGTTTTTCCCTCACAAGTTTCATCGAGTCATGCAATGACTTTCCTGGAGCTACATTATATTGTGCCTAAACAATTAACATGGTAAGACATTTTGCTAACATAGCTCTCAATGCTTTAGGCTGGGCAACAGACTGCCAGTTATGTTAGTTGTGAAGGCTATCAATTTAGCCACAGGGAAATTGTTTGTAAGCAAACATTGTGGAGTGTTCAGTGCTATAACCGTGACAAGTGAAAGTTTTTGTGCGCAAGAGATTGTAGCAATTGCTAAATTGAAATGTAGGAAATAATTACTGCATTGCAGACAACTCCGGTCTATGATTATTGTTGACCTTATTACATTGGTAACTTATTACAGTACAGTGTGCAACTAAACATTCATCTTCACTGCTAACTAGCAACACTGGCCACTTCAACAAACATGTCACATAATGGAATATATTATCACTGGATAGATTTAATCAGGAATTTAATCAGGAATTCATCAGGAATTTAATCAGGAATGAATTTTAATCATATCTCCAACAACCATCTCATATCCAAATATGTGCAACATACACTGAGTGTGCCAAACATTAGGAACACCTTTCTAATATTGAGCTGCACCCCGTTTTGCCCTCAGAACAGCCTCAATTTTTCGGGGCATGGACTGCAAGGTGTCGAAAGCTTTCCACAGGGATGCTGGCCCATGTTGCCTCTAATGCTTACCACAGTTGTGTCATGTTTGCTGGATGTCCTTTAGGTGGTGGACCATTCTTGATACACACAGGAAACAGTTGAGCATGAAAAACCCAGCAGCGATGCAGTTCTTGACACACTCAAACCGGTGCGCCTGGCACCTACTACTTTACCCCTTTCAAAGGCACTTCATTCTTTTGTCTTGGCTATTCACCCTCTGAATGACACACATACAAAATCCATGCCTCAATTGCCTCAAGGCTTAAAAATCTGTATGTAACATGTCCTGTCCCCTTCAGTGGATTTGAAGTGGATTTAACAGGAGACATCAATAGGGGATCATAGTTTCACCTGGATGCACCAGGTCAGTTTATGTGATTGAAAGAGTTCCTAATGTTTTGTACACTCAGTATATTGCCTTAATCTGACCGTTATAGCGATATAGTGGCACATGCTAGCCATGTGCCACTATAAGTTTGTGTTGCATATTGGGGGGTTCGGGGTCAATACCCTTCTGGTTGTTACACAATATTGTATAAGAACTAGATAATAACTTAAGAAGTAAAGTTGTGGGGCTTGCTAAATATCTTTAAAAATAATTGTGGTAGTGACAGAAGTTTACAAATGGGTACTTTGATTAAATTATTAAAAAAGTGTAATAATTTTTAATTCTCATCAATAGTCAGTAGATTTGGTCAGAAGTTGTGGTCAGTAGTAGTGGTTAGTAGTTATGTGGTTCAATAGTTGTGGTCAGTAGTATTGTGGTTGTGGTCAAAAGTTGTGTGGATATAGTCAGAAGTTGTGTGGTTGCGATCAGTAGTTGTGGTCCCTAAATGTGGTCAGATGTTGTGTGGTTGTGGTCAATAGTTATGTGGTTGTGGTCAATAGTTGTGTAGTTGTGGTCAAAAGTTTTCTGGTTGTGGTCAGAAGTTGTGTGGTTGAGGTCATTAGATGTGGTAAGCAGTTGTGTGGTTGTGTTCAGAATTTTGTGTGGTTGTGTTCAAGATCAGAAAAAAAATTTGTTGTTCAAATGCCAGATTTGAGAAGCAGAGAAGTAGACGAAGATGTGAATGCTCTGACTTTTTGTCTAAGTCGTTGCAAAGTGGAATAATTAGCTAAATTGTGTCAAAAGTGACATGATTTCAAGTAGAGACAGGCAGTTGGAAGTGATGATAACACAATGGGGATCTTTAGAATCATGATGAAATGCCATGAAAGTGGGTTTGGGCCCAAGAAAATTGACAAAAATGTGTGCAAGTCCCACAATAAAACAATTATTCCAATTTAGTGAATAAATTAGCCTTTTACTCATCAAGAAACAGTACATAAAAACACCAGTACCTGATTTCACTTCCATATTAAAATCAAGAAGAAAACATTTATGAAGGGCTCCCCCTTTGCTGCTATAACAGCCTCCACTCTTCTAGGAAGGCTTTCCACTAGATGTTGGAACATTGCTGCGGGGACTTGCTTTCATTCAGCCACAAGCGCATTAGTGAGGTCTGGCACTGATGTTGGGCGATTAGGCCTGGCCCGCAGGTGGTGTTCCAATTCATCCCAAAGGTTTTTTCATGTTTTTTTACCCCCTTTTCACCCCAATTTTGTGTTAGTCTTCTCCTATCGCTCCAACTGCCGTATGGACTCTGGAGGGGCAAACCCGGAAGACGCTAGGCCAATTGTGCGCAGCCTCAATGGACGCTGGGCCAATTGTGCGCCGCCTCAATGGTCTCTCAGTCGCGGCCGGCTGCGACACAGCCTGGGATCGAACCAGGATCATCCCAAAGGTGTTTGATGGGGTTGAGGTCAGGGCTCTGCGCAGGCCAGTCAAGTTCTTCCACACGACCTCGACTAACAATTTCTGTATGGACCTTGCTTTGTGCATGGGGTATTGTCATGCTGAAAAATGAAAGGGCCTTCCCCATAGGGCCTTCCCCCCACAGAGATGGGAAGCACAGAATCGTCTAGAATGCCATTGGATGCTGAGCGTTAAGATTTCCCTTCACTGGAACTAATTTGAACGGCTGATCTCGGCATGTGTGGTTCCCACCATGATGCATGGAGGAGGAGGTTTGATGGTGTAGGGGTGCTTTGCTGGTGACACTGTCTGTGATTTATTTATAATTCAAGGCACACTTAACCAGCATGACTACCACAGCATTCTGAAGCGATATGCCATCCCATCTGGTTTGCGCTTAGTGGGACTATCCATGTGTTTTGCAACAGAACAATGACCCAAAACACACCTCCAGGCTGTGTAAGGGCTATTTGACCAAGGAGAGTGATGAAGTACTTCATCAGATGTCCTGGCCTAAACAATCACCCGACCTAATCCCAATTGAGATGGTTTGGGATGAGTTGGACCACAGAGTGAAGGAAAAGCGGCCAACACAGCATATGTGGGAACTCCTTCAAGACTGTTGGAATAACATTCCAGGTGAAGCTGGTTGAGAGAATGCAAAGAGTGTAAAAGGCTATCATGAAGTCAAAGGGTGGCTACTGGTAAGAAAAGGACCGACGACTATGTATTTTTGTAAATAACAGCTGGTACACGATATCTAAGGAAGTCTCTAGCTATTGCTCGCCTGAGGAAAAGTATCTCATGATAAGCTGTAGGCCACACTATCTACCTAGAGACTTTTATATGTATTTTTGTAGCTGTTTACATACCACCACAGTCAGAGGCTGGCACTAAGACAGCATCGACTTTCCTGCTATGCCCTCAGACGAACCATCAAACAGGCAAACTGTCAAAACCAGATGAAGATCGAATCGTATTACACCGGCTCTGACGCTCGTCGGATGTGGCAGGGCTTGCAAAACATTACAAACTACAAAGGGAAGCACAGCCGAGAGCTGCCCAGTGACACAAGCCTACCAGACGAGCTAAACTACTTCTATGCTCGCTTCGATGAAAATAACACAAACATGCACGAGAGCATCAGCTGTTCCGGAAGACTGTGTGATCACGCTCTCAATGTAGCCAATGTAAGTAAGACCTTTAAACATGTCTACATTCACAAGGCAGCAGGGCCAGACGATTACCAGGACATGTACTGCGAGCAAGCGCTGACCAACTGGCAAGTGTCTTCACTGACATTTTCAACCAAACCCTGTCTGAGTCTGTAATACCAACATGTTTTAAGCAGACCACCATAGTGCCTGTGCCCAAGAACTCTAAGATAACCTGCCTAAATGACTACCGACCTGTAGCACTCACCTCTGTAGCCATGAAGTGCTTTGAAAGGCTGGTCATGGCTCACATCAACACCATTTTTCCAGAAACCCTAGACCCACTCCAATTTGCATTACTGCCCCAACAGATCCAGAGATGATGCAATCGATAATGCACTCCACACTGCCCTTTCCCAGCTGGACAAAAGGAACACATATGCGAAAATGCTATTTATTGACTACAGCTCAGCGTTCAACACCATAGTGCCCTCAAAGCTCATCACTAAGCTAAGAACCCTGGGACTAAACACCTCCCTCTGCAACTGGATCCTGGACTTCCTGACGGGCTGCCCCCAGGTGGTAAGGGTATGTAACAACACATCCGCCACGCTGATCCTTAACACAGGGGCCCCTCAGGGATGAGTGCTCTGTCCCCTCCTATACTCCCTGTTCACTCATGACTGCTTGGCCAGGAACGACTCCAACACCATCATTAAGTTTGCAGATGACACAACAGTGGTACGCCTGATCACAGACAACGACGAGGCAGCCTATAGGGAGGAGGTGAGAAACGTGTCAGGACAACAACCTCTCCCTCAATTTGATCAAGACAAAGGAGATGATTGTGGACTACAGGAGAAAGAGGACCGAACATGCCCCTATTCTAATCGATGGGGCTGCAGTGGAGCAGGTTCCTTGTTGTCCACATCACCAACAAATTAACATGATCCAAGCACACCAAGACAGTCGTGAAGAGGACACGACAAAACCTATTTTCCCCCAGGCGACTGAAAAGATTCAAAAGATTCTACAGCTGCACCATTGAGAGCATCCTGACTGGATGCATCACTGCCTGGTATGGCAACTGCTCAGCCTCCGACCGCAAGACACTACAGAGGGTAGTGCGAACAGCCCAGCACTGTGGCCAAGCTTCCTGCCATCCAGGACCTCTATACCAGGCGGTGTCAGGGGAAGGCCCTAAAAATGTCAGACTCCAGCCACCCTAGTCATAGACTGTTCTATCTGCTACCGCAAGGCAAGCGGTACCAGAGCGCCAGGTCTACATCCCATCCAAGAGGCTTCTTAACAGCTTCTACCCCCAAGCCATAAGACTCCTGAACATCTAATCAAATGACTACCCAGACTATTTGCATTGCCCCCCCCCCTTCCCCTTCTTTTACACCGCTGCTACTCCCTGTTGTTATCATCTATGCACAGTCACTTTAATAACTCTACCTACATGTACATACAGTGCCTTGCGAAAGTATTCGGCCCCCTTGAACTTTGCGACCTTTTGCCACATTTCAGGCTTCAAACATAAAGATATAAAACTGTATTTTTTTGTGAAGAATCAACAACAAGTGGGACACAATCATGAAGTGGAACGACATTTATTGGATATTTCAAACTTTTTTAACAAATCAAAAACTGAAAAATTGGGCGTGCAAAACTATTCAGCCCCCTTAAGTTAATACTTTGTACCGCCACCTTTTGCTGCGATTACAGCTGTAAGTCGCTTGGGGTATGTCTCTATCAGTTTTGCACATCGAGAGACTGACATTTTTTCCCATTCCTCCTTGCAAAACAGCTCGAGCTCAGTGAGGTTGGATGGAGAGCATTTGTGAACAGCAGTTTTCAGTTCTTTCCACAGATTCTCGATTGGATTCAGGTCTGGACTTTGACTTGGCCATTCTAACACCTGGATATGTTTATTTTTGAACCATTCCATTGTAGATTTTGCTTTATGTTTTGGATCATTGTCTTGTTGGAAGACAAATCTCCATCCCAGTCTCAGGTCTTTTGCAGACTCCATCAGGTTTTCTTCCAGAATGGTCCTGTATTTGGCTCCATCCATCTTCCCATCAATTTTAACCATCTTCCCTGTCCCTGCTGAAGAAAAGCAGGCCCAAACCATGATGCTGCCACCACCATGTTTGACAGTGGGGATGGTGTGTTCAGGGTGATGAGCTGTGTTGCTTTTACGCCAAACATAACATTTTGCATTGTTGCCAAAAAGTTCAATTTTGGTTTCATCTGACCAGAGCACCTTCTTCCACATGTTTGGTGTCTCTCCCAGGTGGCTTGTGGCAAACTTTAAATGACACTTTTTATGGATATCTTTAAGAAATGGCTTTCTTCTTGCCACTCTTCCATAAAGGCCAGATTTGTGCAATATACGACTGATTGTTGTCCAATGGACAGAGTCTCCCACCTCAGCTGTAGATCTCTGCAGTTCTTCCAGAGTGATCATGGGCCTCTTGGCTGCATCTCTGATCAGTCTTCTCCTTGTATGAGCTGAAAGTTTAGAGGGACGGCCAGGTCTTGGTAGATTTGCAGTGGTCTGATACTCCTTCCATTTCAATATTATCGCTTGCACAGTGCTCCTTGGGATGTTTAAAGCTTGGGAAATCTTTTTGTATCCAAATCCGGCTTTAAACTTCTTCACAACAGTATCTCGGACCTGCCTGGTGTGTTCCTTGTTCTTCATGATGCTCTCTGCGCTTTTAACGGACCTCTGAGACTATCACAGTGCAGGTGCATTTATACAGAGACTTGATTACACACAGGTGGATTGTATTTATCATCATTAGTCATTTAGGTCAACATTGGATCATTCAGAGATCCTCACTGAACTTCTGGTGAGAGTTTGCTGCACTGAAAGTAAAGGGGCTGAATAATTTTGCACGCCCAATTTTTCAGTTTTTGATTTGTTAAAAAAGTTTGAAATATCCAATAAATGTCGTTCCACTTCATGATTGTGTCCCACTTGTTGTTGATTCTTCACAAAAAAATACAGTTCTATATCTTTATGTTTGAAGCCTGAAATGTGGCAAAAGGTTGCAAAGTTCAAGGGGGCCGAATACCTTCGCAAGGCACTGTATTACCTCAAATAACCAGTGCCCCCGCATATTGACTCTGTACCGGTATCTCCTGTATATAGTCTTGCTATTGTTATTTTACTGCCTCTCTTAAATTACCTGATACTTTTTTTTCTTATTCTTATCCAGATTTTTTCAACTGCATTGTTGGTTAGGGGCTCTAAGTAAGCATTTCACTGTAAGGTCTACTACACCTGTTGTATTCGGCACATGTGACTAATAAAATGTGATTTGATATGTTTAAAACTTTTTTGGTTACTACATGATTCCATATGTGTTATTTCATAGTGTTGATATCTCCACTATTATTCTACAATATAGAAAATAGTAAAAATAAAGAAAAACCCTGAAATGAGTAGGTGTGTCCAAACTTTTGATTGGTACTATAGTTTGGGATAATTAACAGTAGCAGCAGTGTATGTGATGAGTCAAAATAATTTGTGCAAAAAGTGTCAACCGGACAGTTAAATAGTTAACCAATAGCTATCTGGACTAACTATTTATCAGTCTTATGGCTTGGGGTTAGAAGCTGTTCAAGGTCCTGTTGGTTCCAGATTGTTGCATCAGTACTTCTTGCCTTGCGGTAGTAAAGAGAACAGTCGATAACTTGGGTGACTGGAGTCTTTCACGATTGACACTTTCCTGGTTTAGAGTTCCTGGATGGCAGGGAGCTTGGCTCCAGTGATATACTGGGCCATACGCACTACCCTCTGTAGCGCCTTGCGGTCAGATGTCAAGCAACTGTTGTTTACGAAGCATGTGACAAATACATTGTGATGTGATTTAATTTTGACATAGGGCTGAGGTTGAGGGTACATATGGCTGAGGGATCATAGGGTGGACCCCCACAGATACTCAGACGAACTGGAAGAAATAGAAATGTTGGGACCAGCACCATTGTGGAATAACACCGCATAACATCGAGTGGCAAGATACTGTATCTAGCTATGGCTATGCCACATGACTTACTCAAAGGCTTTTGCGGCAGCATTTCTCGTACCAGTTAACATATTTTCCCGGGAGGTTCGCCACTGAATTAAATGTTTGGTATTGTCATCAGACCTTGCAACAGTAAGAAATCCTTTCCACCATTCTGGGGGAGACAGAGAGCAGGGACCAGAGAAGGGTGGATTGCTGTGTTAATTTGTCTTGAGAAGGCAGAGCCATAATTTCCTACACTGGCACTGATCTCGCAGTAATGAATGTTCTCCTGGTAATATTCTACAATGTTTACACTTGTTTCATGAGAGCAAAGAATCATGATAATGAAAATATTGCCCTGGCATTATGCATGCACGGAGCTTTTGATCACAATTTAAACATCCCCTAGACCCACACACGCACACACACACACACACACTCAATGTCCATCTCTCTCACACACACCTGAACTCTATATATGCAATTATGTCTCTTTTTCTTGTTAAAGCATATAGCTAGGGGACTTTTGCCTGGGCTAAGGAAAGGATCAGTGCCTGTACTGCTGTTCTAAAGTGAGCCTGCAACTTAATCCAAGACTGAGGCCTCCAGGGTACCAATAGAGTCTGTAAAAGGACTACTGAGAAGTACCAAGGTTGCATCCCAAATGGTACCATTTTTCCTATAAAATGCCCTGGTCAAAAGTTGTGGGTGGGACACAGCCCATGTTCTTAGAAATATTAATCTAATTCCTGGATATGGAAAAGGGGAATCAAAATTGTATTGAAATTATGTATTGTAACTCTTTTCAACTCGTTCAGTCAATAGTAAAAATATTTCTAATAATTTCGTTCATTTGATTCAGTAATGATCAAAGCATGCAAGACCCCAATGAACTAACAACTCGAAACAATCATGATTCTACAAGCCTCTCGTCCACCATAGGGGGCTTATTGGAGCTGTCATGCGAACTGCACATTATTAATTCAGATTGGGCCCATCTGCTAACCTGGACCTCTAATAGACTTTCTTTGAATTAAATGCAACTTTTGATCCCTGGGACATTGGCAAGTGGGCTAACAGCTGGGCGTTGAGTTGGTTTAACAGTGAATGTTAGTTGACAACATTCACCTTTATTTCACAAATCACCTTTGGCAAATGTTTTATAAGCCAATGTGCAGTATTTCTCTGAAAGCATAAGCATAAACTTGGCCAGAATCGTGGCACTGCTGAGATGAAAATGGCAGATGCTAGCAACAGGCATGTGAAACTGACAAAGCACCCGGCAAACATGACCCCATTGGCCTAGTGTGATGACTTGGTATAGGGTGCGCGATACAAGTAGGGCTAATACCATGAGCTCATATTGGGGCACAAATAAGACCAATCAGGGCAGCCGATCCAAAGGGTGGGCTTTTTTCAGGCAAAGTGAGGGCTGCCCTTACCTGAAATGGGCTGTCTACACAGGGCCAAAACCTTGGGGCCATGAGCAAAGTCACATCAACCCAATGTGGGCAGCTCAAATGGGGGCAATATTTTTACCTGCATGTATGCTGGGAAATACTATTTTTATCTCTTCTTGAGGTAAGGCAACTTGTCTACAAAACTGAACATCATGCCATTTTCACACTCCACTGATGTGCATAACCATTATTACATACAGTGTATCATGAAACAGCATATTCTTCTGTAACAACATGCTTTTGAACTGTCTTATATTCTCATGTTATTTCAACCCACACCCGAGTGTTAAGTCTACTAATGCCAAAATAATGCTAATAATAACTTAACATACTAATTACTATGGTAATAACTATACCAACTAAGTAAATACTAATATTCACAAATTACTATTTGGCCAAGTTTGCTTAACATAGATCGTGATTATGCCGTACTTAGCATAAGAGATCTTATTGATGTGTTCAGATAAGTTTATCATACAGTTAAAATTATAAACCGTAGAATTTATTCAAAACATCTGCAGGCAATTTGGGATAAAGGAGATCTTACAGTCAAGATCAAATCCAAACAATTGCAATTTAGAGTAATTAGAAAGCAATCATAACACTATTTCTCATATCGAGTCTTAACATCCCAATGAAGCTACAATTGTTTACGGGGTGCAGAGTATGAAATAGCAACCTCTGTTTATTACCAATAAAACTGACAAATGGAAAGATGAGACATGGTATTGAATGATAAAAAACGTACGTTTAATGCAGTATTAGTATCATAATGAGTGGAATAGGCCATATGGAAGTCAGAAATCTTAAGTTATAATAGTGTCATAATTTCCACATTAGAAACAAGTTATGATATTGATTTGTTGCTGGTACTTGTCATTGGGTGCATTCATTGTAGTTCGACCAGGGCACTGGGTGGTCAAAATGTGCACATGCTTGCCGTTGGTCCTGAAGTGAAATGTCCACCTACCCAGGCCTCCTCTGGAGATAAAAACAAATGCACCCAATGGCCAAGACTTAGGTGGTAGGGCTTGTTGCAAATTATTTTTGAGGTAGAGATTTACGTATTTTTCCAACCAAGGTATCACATGCACAGTATTCCCCCGAAAAGGATAAATAATCACAAGACCTACATTATAACCCAAAGAGTTCTAGTGATATTCTGCCACACATAATACAACAGGTTTCTTAAATCCTAACAAGCTTGTCTGTACTGCTAAAATCCAGCTGGTCCCAAATCTGTAGCCCATACACTTCATGGGGGCAGTCCGTTTTTGTTACACAAACATTCCTTGATGGATGAAGGGCTTTTGTAGGTCTTCTCCTCTCTTTCCATCTCTCTTTCTTTCCCTTTATCAATACCCGGGGGAAGCGATTAGATATGGTAAGATTTCACCGGACTTGTTTTTATTGAGTTCCCATGAGTCTTTGCTGCATCAAATGAGCCAATAAGAAGCTGCAGTCACCACCTCGGCCTTGCGTGGGTGCTCTGCTTATGTCGGATTGGACAGTCCAGTGGGAGGTTGGGGTATGGACACATGTTCACCAAAGATGGTGGATAAATGAAGATGGTTCACTCAGGCCATTTACCATTGAAAAAAAGTCAATCATTTCGACTGCTCATGAATTTAATTTGAGTAAATAAGTATATATAACACATTGCCATTGTTAGAATCGTAATATCACAAACAGAACTGCAGTTATAACCATTTTAAGGCTGGCATTTTTTATGTTTTTTTTTCCATTGCCCCTCCTTCTCCCGACAGTAGGGCCTGCTCCGCTCCTTCTCCCAACAGTGGAAGGTGCTCCGCTCCTTCTCCCAACAGTGGAAGGTGCCACGCCCAGTTAATAATCACCCAGGTAATTGCCTCGAAACTGAACCTAAACTTTACCGTAACTAATTTCACGCATATAACAACAGATTAAATAAATTAAGTAAAGTATGATGGGGAGCAAGTGGGAGAATGGGTGAGTTGATGAGCAAAGGGAAGCGAACAATGCATAATCATGAAATCACCAACTGTGAATGAAAAACAGGGCAGGCCAATCTATTGTATTGGTACAGTACATTTTAATTATAATCTCAAAATGCAATGTCCCTATATCAGTCTCCAAAATTAAAGCAGTCTTATTAGTTGACTCTGTCCTGCTTGGAGTACACAGTTAGAGCGTGCACATAATTTACAATGGCAAGAAGACCAAGACGAATGGTTGCACATGCTGCGTTAACGCTGCTACAAGATCTGAATTAACCAGACTCAGATGGTGGGGAAGAAATTCATTATGATATCTCTGATTATTCTTCTGATTATATACCTCCGAGGCCTAAGAGCAAAAAAGTCAGGCAGTACGCACTGAGCACACCACCAAATGAAATTGTGAGACAGAAAGGGATGGCACCGTTTGGATAGGACAAGCTGGTGACAATGCAACGGGCCGATTATCAGCACGAAATGTCATCACTGAGAGAGCAGGCCCTACTAGAGTTGCAAATGTATACTAAATATGAATAATTCTTTACAAAGTAATTCAAGTATAAATTACCTAAAATACGATAGATTGCCATAGATTTTCTGTTAATTACCAAATTCTGTCAATTGATGTGTCTTTGGCGAAACCATGTCACGTGATCGCTTCAGAGAGATCATGCGTTACCTCTGTTTTTATGACAAGGAAACGAGAACACGACGCCTGGAAACAGACATTCACTATGGTATCCAAAATTTAAATAATTGACTATTTGTGACTGCTATCATATGGAGACATTCATTATAATCCCATTATTGCTTTTGTGCAGATTTTTCCTATTTATCTAGCACACTTGGCGCTGATAATGATGTTTAGGCTAAAGTTTAGGCTGAACCTGCACTGTATGGATTTTAAAATCAGATGTGCAGCCTATCCAGCCTTGACGCACAGTGCCCATATGCACATGGAATAAGAGAGATGTGCTTTTTGTGCATGTATACCACGTATTAAGAAACACACACAAAAAAATCCCCATTTTGCCACATTTGATTAGAAACCAAGCAAATCCTCCCCTCCTGTCAATGAAGGTTGTTTTTTGTCTTTTACAATGCATTTGCTAAGTAGAGAGACTACTTTAAAATAAATCCTAATCACCAACTCTTTATTATAAAAGGAGCATCATTATTGGGAGCATCCCCTTTTTAATCTGTAGGCTATTGTACATTATTTTAGCCAGCTCCTGTTATTATTTTGGTGTGTGTAAAACACTCTCCATGTAGGCTATGCCCATCATGGAACGAGAGGTGAAATGATCCGGTGACACTTGTATTTAGAAACAAGTTATTTTCCTGTAACAATTGTTTTTTTCCCATTACTTTGATTCAAAAAACATGCTGACTAGACCAGGACATGTGTGCGCGCATGTTGATTTTGTATATCCACATCAGACGCGCTCCGAACACGCAGGTTGAAATATCAAAATGAACTCTGAACCAACTATATTAATTTGGGGACAGATTAAAACTCAGGAAACATTCATGGACATTTAGCTAGCTGCTGTTGCTAGCTAATTTGTCCTAATTTGTCTTGGGATATAAACATTGTGGTTGTTATGTTATCTAAAATGGATAAGGTCCTTTTTTCTGGATCTGTGTAGAATTTTGAGTCTACTCTACTCCGACAATTATTAATCCACAGATAAAAGGGGAAACCTAGTTAGTTTCTAGTAATCTCTCCTTCTTCAGTAGTCTTCTTCTATGGGCTTTATATTGCAGTTGGCAACCAACTTTAAGGTGCATTTTTACCACCAACTGGACTGGAGTGTGGACCTCAGTTCATCTTTCAATCACCCACATGGGTATATGCTCCTAAAAATCTATGAGGATATGGGAGAGGCGGGACTTTGATCAAAGTTCTATTTCAGCACCTGACTCCGCAGACGCTCGTTGGCAAATGTGAGCATTTTAGATGAAATTATTGAATAATATGTATGTGTACATTTTTTTTCCAACGCTCGTAATCACCCCACTCTCTCCCAATCCGGCAGTGGATACAGTTACTATTAGAAGTGTTAGCAGCTGATGTTATTCTTCAATAACACAGACACCAAAGCAAATCAGTGGGAGAAAAATAGGTTTATTCAAAGAGAACAAATCAAAGTTGTTATGCTCGGAAATAGACGACAGATGTTCCTTATTCCCTGTCCTCAGTGATTCTCCACAGAACAAAGTAACATGATGACATTTATAAACCAACCCTATTCTGTGGTTGACCACTTAGAATTCCTTGCAGTAAAATTGGGCCAATGGCCAAAAAACAAGTATCCCATTTCAGGCTCAATGTATAGACCAATCGAAGCAATGAGAACTTGCCACGTGTAGCTTTGAGTCTAGGACTGAAACCCCTACACAGATTCTAATCAGATGTTGAACTGAAAAACAACTATTTCCACTGATCGTTAATTCCCTATTGACCTCTAGTCCTCTGCGTTGTGTATTATCTTAAAATACTCTTACAGAAGTTATAACATTAGAATTATCAACAAAGCGATTTAATGGTGGTAGTCAAGGAACAATTGAGGCCTGGACAAATATAATTGATTCTGTAAAGATAATCTCAGCTAAAGTCCACATACAAATAAACAAACAATATATAAAGCTCAACACATGCATTGCTACAAAGACTACAAAGACTATTGACTGTCTGTGATTTGAACCCCCCTAAAAAAGGAAATTAAAAAAGGTTGGTAAAATCTTTTAGGCTACCCTTACCCTACTATAATGAAAGCTGGTTCAACAGAAATGCATCTGGTGTAGGGTTGCAAAGCTAAGTTAACCAAAGTTACCGGAATCTTCATAATTTTTGGTTATTAACAGAAAATATTTGGTAATCTATTGTAATTTAGGTAATTTATACTTTTAACAACTTTTAAAAAATTGTATTCATATATAGTATCCATTTTTTATCTGTGTCAATATTGTACATGAATGTGTAGTAGATAGACCATATGGTTCAAGAGAAAATAGCCTAATTAATGAAAAAGAAATCTAATCAACACTTCCAACTCCAGACATTTTTCACAACTGTTACCAGTTTGACACCAAAACATTGACAGCAAATACATACTGACAGAGTAAAATAAATACAATTGTGTGAAATTAAACATAAACCCTCACATTGGGCAGCAGGGTAGCCTAGTGGTTAGAGTGGTGGACTTGTAACTGAAAGGTTGCAAGTTCAAATCCCTGAGTTGGCAAGGTATAGGCAGTTAACCCACTATTCTGAAAATAGGAATTTGTTCCTAACTGACTTGCCTAATTAAACAAAAGTAATAATAAATATTAAAAACCAATGGTATTTAGTTGAGCTAATGAGATGTGATTTTGCCTGGCATAGATAATGTGCTCACTCGTCAGGACACTGTTGTTTAGAGGAGCTAGCCAACAACACAGCAAACACAATAACTTCAAGCTGGAAAAACTGCAAACTAGTTGCACTTTATTTTGTTTGACCTTTTTTCAATTTACATTTCTTTGTATATATCCATAAAAATGATACCAGCTGATTCATAACTTTGACTGGCTGAAAAACGCTGCCTGCCCGTCTGTCTCGTCCCAACTCCCAACACGTTCATTACTATGGGACAGCTGGAGATCAAATTTGAATATTGGAACAATGTTGCAAATGTCGGAGAAACAGACACCAAGGTTTATACAAATCTCTGCTGTTGAAAACTAAATGTTAGACAAAAAGAAATGTAAAGATAAAGTCTTGATGCTTTTTATAGTGGAGATCAAGTTCATAAAGTGCCTGGCTAGACTGATGAGACAGCGTATTGCGCAGTCAGATGGAACAGAGTAAACAGGCATTTTACCATCATAGATTTAGCCGGTGGTAACTTGTGGAATAGACACCAGCTGGAATGCGGTTTTAACCAATCAGCATTCAGGATTAGACCCACCCGTTGTATAAATGTTTTACAGCTTTGTCATTCTATTTTTATTTAATTGTCACATATTTTACATATGTTAAGGCCACACAGAGGGCCAGAGATCATTGCAGTCACCTGTAAAATCTGAAGTACCCAAAAGGGCCACTAGATGTCGTGTGATAGATTACATTAAATTATTGAAAGATACCAACATTCTGGTAGTCTACTAGTATAGCTAGAAAGTTTACAGTAGTACACATTCCCTTTGCAACACTAGTCTTCTTATCTTATCTTTCTTATCCTGGCCATGCATTAGCCAAGTAGCCTATCCATAAAAGGTTTCTAAATATGACTAATTTCAGGAAACTAGGTGTATTTTATTTTTATTTTTTTATTTCACCTTTATTTACCAATAGACTATGTACAGCTGCAGCGATCGGTTAGCTGCTCAGATAGCTGATGTTTGAAGTTGGTGAGGGAGATAAAAGTCTCCAACTTCAGCGATTTTTGCAATTCGTTCCAGTCACAGGCAGCAGAGTACTGGAACGAAAGGCGGCCAAATGAGGTGTTGGCTTTAGGGATGATCAGTGAGATACACCTGCTGGAGCGCGTGCTACGGATGGGTGTTGCCATCGTGACCAGTGAACTGAGATAAGGCGGAGCTTTACCTAGCATGTACTTGTAGATGACCTGGAGCCAGTGGGTCTGGCGACGAATATGTAACGAGGGCCAGCCGACTAGAGCATACAAGTCGCAGTGGTGGGTGGTATAAGGTGCTTTAGTGACAAAACGGATGGCACTGTGATAGACTGCATCCAGTTTGCTGAGTAGAGTGTTGGAAGCCATTTTGTAGATGACATCGCCGAAGTCAAGGATCGGTAGGATAGTCAGTTTTACTAGGGTAAGCTTGGCGGCGTGAGTGAAGGAGGCTTTGTTGCGGAATAGAAAGCCGACTCTTGATTTGATTTTCGATTGGAGATGTTTGATATGAGTCTGGAAGGAGAGTTTGCAGTCTAGCCAGACACCTAGGTACTTATAGATGTCCACATATTCAAGGTCGGAACCATCCAGGGTAGTGATGCTAGTCGGGCATGCGGGTGCAGGCAGCGATCGGTTGAAAAGCATGCATTTGGTTTTACTAGCGTTTAAGAGCAGTTGGAGGCCACGGAAGGAGTGTTGTATGGCATTGAAGCTTGTTTGGAGGTTAGATAGCACAGTGTCCAATGACGGGCCGAAAGTATATAGAATGGTGTCGTCTGCGTAGAGGTGGATCAGGGAATCGCCCGCAGCAAGAGCAACATCATTGATATATACAGAGAAAAGAGTCGGCCCGAGAATTGAACCCTGTGGCACCCCCATAGAGACTGCCAGAGGACCGGACAGCATGCCCTCCGATTTGACACACTGAACTCTGTCTGCAAAGTAATTGGTGAACCAGGCAAGGCAGTCATCCGAAAAACCGAGGCTACTGAGTCTGCCGATAAGAATATGGTGATTGACAGAGTCGAAAGCCTTGGCAAGGTCAATGAAGACAGCTGCACAGTACTGTCTTTTATCGATGGCGGTTATGATATCGTTTAGTACCTTGAGTGTGGCTGAGGTGCACCCGTGACCAGCTCAGAAACCAGATTGCACAGCGGAGAAGGTACGGTGGGATTTGAGATGGTCAGTGACCTGTTTGTTGACTTGGCTTTCGAAGACCTTAGATAGGCAGGGCAGGATGGATATAGGTCTGTAACAGTTTGGGTCCAGGGTGTCTCCCCCTTTGAAGAGGGGGATGACTGCGGCAGCTTTCAATCCTTGGGGATCTCAGACGATATGAAAGAGAGGTTGAACAGGCTGGTAATAGGGGTTGCGACAATGGCGGCGGATAGTTTCAGAAATAGGGGTCCAGATTGTCAAGCCCAGCTGATTTGTACGGGTCCAGGTTTTGCAGCTCTTTCAGAACATCTGCTATCTGGATTTGGGTAAAGGAGAACCTGGAGAGGCTTGGGCATGGAGCTGCCGGGGGGGCGGAGCTGTTGGCCGAGGTTGGAGTAGCCAGGCGGAAGGCATGGCCAGCCGTTGAGAAATGCTTATTGAAGTTTTCGATAATCATGGATTTATCGGTGGTGACCGTGTTACCTAGCCTCAGAGCAGTGGGCAGCTGGGAGGGGGTGCTCTTGTTTTCCATGGACTTCACAGTGTCCCAGAACTTTTTGGAGTTGGAGCTACAGGATGCAAACTTCTGCCTGAAGAAGCTGGCCTTAGCTTTCCTGACTGACTGCGTGTATTGGTTCCGGACTTCCCTGAACAGTTGCATATCACGGGGACTATTCGATGCTATTGCAGTCCGCCACAGGATGTTTTTGTGCTGGTCGAGGGCAGTCAGGTCTGGGGTGAACCAAGGACTGTATCTGTTCTTAGTTCTGCATTTTTGAACGGAGCATGCTTATCTAAAATGGTGAGGAAGTTACTTTTAAAGAATGACCAGGCATCCTCAACTGACGGGATGAGGTCAATGTCCTTCCAGGATACCCGGGCCAGGTCGATTAGAAAGGCCTGCTCACAGAAGTGTTTTAGGGAGCGTTTGACAGTGATGAGGGGTGGTCGTTTGACTGCGGCTCCGTAGCGGATACAGGCAATGAGGCAGTGATCACTGAGATCCTGGTTGAAGACAGCGGAGGTGTATTTGGAGGGCCAGTTGGTCAGGATGACGTCTATGAGGGTGCCCTTGTTTACAGAGTTAGGGTTGTACCTGGTGGGTTCCTTGATGATTTGTGTGAGATTGAGGGCATCTAGCTTAGATTGTAGGACTGGCGGGGTGTTAAGCATATCCCAGTTTAGGTCACCTAACAGAACAAACTCTGAGGCTAGATGGGGGGCGATCAATTCACAAATGGTGTCCAGGGCACAGCTGGGAGCTGAGGGGGGTCGGTAGCAGGCGGCAACAGTGAGAGACTTATTTCTGGAGAGAGTACTTTTCAAAATTAGTAGTTCGAACTGTTTGTCGCATGTTACTACTTCCTAGAGTCTTTTGAACATAAACATGTATGTTTTATCAAAATTAGTTTTTGGGCAAAATCCCATCTGTAACATGTGAACTTTCCTGTGCCTTAATAACAAACTTGCATGCCATCTGTAAATACGAATAAAACATTTAAATTACGAGCCTAGTTGGTTTAGCCACGGAAAAAGAGAGGGACCTTCCCATTAGCCATGATTGGCTGAGATAATGGATGGGCAGGACATGCCGAGAGATGAGTTCGGGTTGGTCTTCAATGTAGCACGCTTCTATTTATAGCATGAGTTGCTCAGTATCTGTAGGTAATCATTTTTTTAATGCAGCTTTTTTTTATATCCCAAAGAACTGTATAAGTGTTGCTAATGCTGTCCACTTTCTGGAGGACCGAGTTTTGACATCAGTGAAATGCCCAGTGGAAGCAGAGTATGATAGCTAAGGAGATGGAGACAATTGTTGTGTTTGATTGCAAATAATGCAGATGGAGTCGAAAAAAGAACATGCAGAAGAAGGCTGTTGTATTAAACACCTGTCTCTGGATTATTTCTTCAAACTAAGGGCAACCATGGCAGGTAGCCTAGTTGTTAGAGTGTTGTACTAGTAACCAAAAGGCTGCTAGATCAAATCCCTGAGCTGACAAGGTACAAATCTGTTGTTCTGCCCCTGAACAATAAAAAATTAAAATGTATGTGACAGAGAGGGAGAAGCATTCATCCATGTATACGGGTAAGAGAGTCTAGCTAGCTACATTTCCAGATATTTTAAGTTTCAAATTTAGTCAGAAAGTCGTTTTCATTGCTAGCTAGCTGACGTTACATCTATGATCTGTGTAGTAATATTATTTGCATCTCAGAACCATTTGCTTTCCTAGTTATAGCCTAATGTTAGCTAACATTGAACCTAGCTAGTTGGTTAGCGTTAGCTACCAGCATATTCTTGCAGGGTACTAATATTATCAATTAGGATTATGGTTCATTGTTTAGCTAGCTCATTTCATTAAACTTTTTATTTGATAGTGTTTGTTTACCAGAGATGGTAATGTGAAGAAAAACATGACCTGCACCGAAGTCAAATTAGGATATAACGTTAGGGAAATGAGATAGTGTCCAAGTTCTAAAATTCTCCAGTAAAATGCCTTGCTTTTATTTCATCACACTCACAACCATAAGCTATATTTGTAATTAGCTCACCATTAACTTGTAAATAATGATTGTGTTGTAAGTGTATTTTCTTGTAATTACAAATTAGCTAAAGTTAAGATGTTGTTAGTTATGATATGATCATTTATTGAACTGGCTAGCCAGCCAATTTAATATTAGCTAGATAGCTAGCTAAAAAGCTAGATACAAAACATTGTTTTGAATGTTGATTTTAGCTGCCTAGTTAGATTGTCATATAATTAATAAATTTTTAAACAGATGGGTTTATTGGTTATAAGTACAGCAGGTATGCTTTTCTGGACCACTAGAATGCTGATATCATGCAGCCTGTTATTTTTTTGTGTTAATACTTTTTCATAATGACAATGACATGTTTGTGTAACATTAGTGCTAGTGTGAACTCGGACCCAGGCGCAGAGCAACACAGCAGGCAGAGGTAAGGGTAAATCCAGAATATTTACTTGAGGCATTCATAGCAACTGGCCCAGTCCACAGAGGAACCTAAATAGTCATCCAGCAGATGATAAAAATAAGCCCAATCATGGCCACCTGGATACTAGAAGTAACCCAAGGGTGCGCTCCAGTGGCAACCTCAGGTAGTAGACTCAAGGGAGAAAACCTGACTTGTGACAGTTTGTTGGACGACAACTGTCTACAGACATGTAGATAGACGTAGTATAAACCAGCCTTTAGTCTTGAAATCTTTGGTTGTTTAGTACACGATTATACTCACTCTGTATATCACTTGGCTTCACACGAATCCTTAAAAAGAAGAGTGGGGCTAAGGCTTAAGAGGGTGTGAACGATGCAGACAAAGAAGAGCTCTCCAGTAGGTGGTCCAAATGATTCTAAAGCCATTTTCTCAAAAGTGGGGTTACAAATGTATCAACTTTCAAAGCAGAATTCCTTTCCCATTGTTCCTCAACTGTAGAGTATGATATACTATTTTCTAGTCTCTACTTTTATCCAACGTAAAAAACACCATTTCAAATGTTGCTACATAAGACCAAATCGAGCCGGTCGGTCACAAATGGTCTACTCATGAGGCTTTTGGCCTCATGCTTCTGCATTATTCACAATTCACATAATCCTACCTGCTGTGGATAGGCTACTCCATTTGGTTTGTATCCATCTCCATTTCCAAAGAATGCCTCTAGTCCAGTTACCAAAGATGCGCCCCCCCCCAAACATATTCAAATGATTCAGTCCTATAATGCAATATCAACAGTAGGCTTAGGCTATTTGCTAATTGGGAACGTACCTCACACATACAATACAATTTACGGGAGCCTAGTATTTTTTATTTCAGGAGAAATGTGATGCGTAAAGGCCAATATTTGTTGAAGCCAATTACAACAATGTTGACTGTCAAGACTCCAAACATATTGAGCAAACACTGGATGTTTTTTTTCTCCTGTTGCTATTACTCGTTACTGTAGCCTATGCAATATAATAAACTGTATCAATCCACACTAGACTAGGTAGAGAATATTCCATGCCCCCAGCTGAATTGGAGTTGATGACAATCCAAAGACCATCAATAACCTACAGAACTTGAGACAACTGCATGCAGTATTAAGCCATGAAACGCTCATCACACCTATAATTCATCAAAACCCAGCTCTTTCATGCCACCGCCAGTTATTGCACTCATTATTCCCGCAGTGAAAATAGCAAAAATATTTGACACACCCCCAAACTATAGCTCTTACCACCGGCACTAAGATTTACAATTGCATTAGCTTTATTAAAATAGAGCTTTAAGTCTCTTCTCTGACTGATGATCTTGGTAATGAACAATACGATGTGTGCAACATCAATCTGGATTTCTCTTCAACCTCCCATTCCCGTCATGTTAATCATAATGCTTTCACTGATGTCTTCCTCTTGTGCCATTATGATTACGTGTGTGAGAAATCCCCAGTCTATTTCTGTCTGGGAATTCAATAGAGCATAGTCTGCCGCCTGATTGAAATGGATGTGTCGGGGGATGAGGAAGTAATAACCACATCACCACCAGAAGTTTTCTGAGGGGTATTACTTTTGTTGGATTGGATTTAAACATTTTTTACCAACCATTGAATCCAGAATATTGAGTCAAACTTTTTGGGAGGTTACTTCATAATAATCTCTGAATTTAGTTTTAGTAGCTGTCAATTGATGATACAAATATGGCAACATCATACTTGATATAATGATTTGAAAACACTGAACAACAATGTTAAAATAGGGTAAATATTAAGGCCTCTATTTTAACAAACCTAACAAAACTGTAACTCTAAACCCTGTTGGTAGCACTATAGGTTTGAGGGTGTGTCAGAAATATTTTTGCTAAATTCACAGCTGTTATTATGAGCCAAATAGCTGGCGGTGGAGCGGAAGGGCTGGGTTTTGATGAATAAACAAGTTGTAGGTGTGACAAGGGCTGAGCCACTCAATGGGCAATCAAGACGTTCCATGGCTTAATACGTTTTGTCTCGTTCTATAGGATATTGAAAGTCTTTGCATTGTCATCATCTCCAACTGGGTGCATGGAATATTCTAGTCCTAGTCCATTGTGGATTGATCGTACAGTAAATAACAGACTAGTAATAAGACTAGTAATGACTAGGTACAGACTAGTAATGAGTAATAAGAACAGTAAAATAGAGCACTGCAGGTAGGCAAAAGCGTCACCAGTAGACCATTGAGAAACCATTTATGGATAGGCTACTTGTGCATGGCCAGGATAAATCTTCTTCAGACTAGGGTCTATTTTTCTCCACTTCCTGTCTGAGTGACATGCCCAAAGTAAACTGCCTGTTACTCAGGCCCAGAAGCCAGGATATGCATATAATTGGTACCATTGGATAGAAAACACGTTGAAGTTTGTAGAACTGTTAAAATAATGTCAGTGACTCAATGTGAGAGACGAAGACTCGGTCTCAACCTTTAAGTCTTTACTGAAGACTCATTTACTGACCCTATTACGGGGGCTGACTCACTGGCTATATAGTGCACTTCCATGCCGTTTCTCTGAGGGGTGCATCACTTGAGTGGGTTGAGTCACTGACGTGAACTTCCTATCCGGTTTTGCTCCTCCTCGGGCTCATGTGGTAGAAGAGATCTCCATGGGCTATACTCAGCCTTGTCTCACGGTAGTAAGTTGGTGGTCTGATGAAATCTTTCTAGTGGTTTGGGGGCTGTGCTCTGGCAAAGTGGGTGGGGTTATATCCTGCCTGGTTGGACCTGTCTGGGGGTATCGTCGGATGGAGCCACAGTGACCCCCGACCCCAACTTTTAATAAAGCTTTGATTTATTTCAAAATAGTTTCACGAGCCAAACCCTTTATCAATAGTCTTGACAACTTGGTGAATCCATTAGGCATGACTAAACAAATTGCCTTCATTGAGGCAGGTTGATGTTTATTGTAGTGAGTCTTGTCCTGGAGATAGAACTGAGTAATTTTCTCCTTAGGTCAGCGGCAAAAAAAAACATTTCGCTTTTTGATCTTAATTTAAGGTTAGCGTTAGACATTATGGTTAGCAGTGCGGTTATGGTTAGTGTTAGGGTAAACATTTTTAGATTTTATGACTGGCGTACCAGCAAGTTACCACCCTGCAGAGCTGCCTCCAGAACGAGATTTATGAAGAAAAATGCTAACCTGCTTCATTGAGAGGACTAGAGTTATGCTTGATTTTTAATCAAATGAAACAAAATGGGCAAAAACATTAGTTTGTTATGTTTATAAATACAATGTTTATGGGAACAAAAAGCACACCTCTACTGTTCTATGGGCATTGTGCATCAGGGCTGGATAGGCAGCCACTGCCTGTTCACCCCGCTATCATCCAGAAGGCAAGGTCAGTATAGGTGCATCAAAGCTAGGACCAAGAGACTGAAGAACAGCTTCTATCTCAAGGCCATCAGACTGTTAAATATCCATCACCAGCACAGAGGCTGCTGCCCACATACTAAAGTGGCCAATTGAAATCATTGGCCACTTTAATAATGTTTACATATTTTGCAATACTCATCTTGTATGTACATACTGTATTCTATACTATCTATTGCATCTTAGCCTATGCCGCTCTGACATTGTTCATTGACAAATTTATATATTCTTATTCCATCCCTTTACTTAAATTTGTGTGTATTAGGTATTTGTTGTGACATTGTTAGATATTGCTGCGCTATCAGAACTAGAAGCACAATAATTTCACTACACTTGCAATAACATCTTCTAAACACGTGTCTGTGTTTAAAATTTGATCTGATGATTTGTTTTGACCTTCTGTTGTTGAAATCCATGCCATATCCAACCACGTTACCGCTAAGACCAGCTTTCGATTGGTCTTAAATATCCCTACCATCGCGTACTGAAATGGACACTTTAGTGCATGTTTTTAAGGACACAACTCAGATATTACTCCCCTCCTACCTCAGCGCAAGCGAGCTCATTTAAGGCAGGTCAATTACAAATCCTGGTGCTATGGTTTGAAAATAGAAGAGCACCAGCTTTAACAGGCTGAAATTGCAAATGAGCGTGCATTTGACAATTGCGCTGGCTTAACGCCAGCCGACGATAGAGTTAAGAAAGGATTAAAGCTTCCCATTGGTCAACAAATTTTCACTGCTCAAACCGTTTACAAGTGGCCACAAAATCAATGGGAGAACATTTTTTAAATTCAAAGCAAGTCCCACTCCCATACCAGTAGAAAATGATGTTGTTTCGCTCAGCAGGAAACAGTGAGGAGGTACAGTATGTTTGCCCATGATGGGAACCAATAGGTTATACCTCGACTCGGATCATGTTAGGGGATCTGCTCTGTGTCTCGACAAATTAATTCCCATCACTGTCTCCGGCCGCCAACCGCCTGTCCATCCATCCTAATAAGAAATGGATTATGCCTTAGTGAAACAATCTCCTCAGACAAATTAGGCGGAAAATGTATTATAATGTCGTAAAAACACGCTGCAGGGGAGAAAAGCCTTTCCCCATTCATTCCAACATAGCCTGAGTCGATCAATAATAAGGACTGTGTTTATGATAATTATATTTATAATTCAATGAAATGAGTCGAGATTTGGTCGTTGGTCAAACCTGCAAAGCTAATTAAGTGTCAGAGCCTGAACTTTCCAATACAATAATCCACAAACCTTCAGACTATTACAGACAAGATTAAATGGTTCACAGTTAACCCTGAGGCTTTCACTTCAAATCGAACTTCTAGATCGCTAAAGTGCACAAAGGGGATTTTGCAAGCAAATGAGAATTGAGATGGTGTTGCACATGCTGCTTTCCTGAACATGATGATACGCTCTCTCTCTCACTGTGAAGAAATTATTCATTTATAATCCTCACTGAGACAGGATTTTTAGTAACTGTGAATTGTGTAGCAAATGACTTCAACAGATAACATCATCAACTAACAAAAAAATATGCTCATGTACTTCAGTTTGTATTGACTGCTATGTGGGTATAATAAAAATACATTTGATCATAAATCTGTGATATTGTAGCAACTTTGCTGGTGGCTGGGAGCAGGGCACAAACACAGGTCCTAACATGCTATCTATTAAACCAAAGAGCCCTGACACATTGTTTGGGTCAATATGGAGCATTTACAGACATGGTCACTGGTTACTACATTTCCCCTCCCTCCAGAAACTCGTTCTCATACGTCAACCTTCTATCTCAAGCCCCTTCTCACCACTTTGTGGGTGCCCATTTAATGTTTTGACCACTGCCTCACTGAATAATATATTGCCTGGATTAAATTAGGGGTGCTCTATCGATCTCTCCATACACCCGTCTGAACCTGCTATCCTAGAAGTCGTTTGAGGTCAAAATGGCGTGATTCATGATTTGGGTACATCGACTCTGGCCCAACCCATTGGTTTCTGGGACCAGTCCAAATGGTTTGAATGTGTTCGCATTCAAGTCATCGGGGGGAAGCAAATCCAGACTCATCATCAATAGCGTTTGGCCAGATCGATGTGGATGGGTAGGCAGGCAAATGGGTATACCTACAAACTGGTTGAGTCAATATTATTTCCACGTCATTTCAAAAACAAAAAACATTCTTCTTCCTTCCTTCTTCCATGGAAAACTGACTCGATTTGCAAAAAAAAATGAAAATCACCCAACGTTTAACATAATTCCAACGACACCTGGTAAAAACATTTTATATTTTACTTGAAATTCAAATTAGCTAACAACTCAATCAAATGTAAATCAAAACTAGACGTTGAACTGATGTCTGTGCCCAGAGGGATACTTGAACTTTACATAATTAGATACAAGTCAGTGGGCACTGTACAATAAACTGTTAATAAAAGAAGCTGCATAAGGCAGGCATGATAACATGTAACTTAATGTGACTGACTCAAATGTGTCTGTGAATTCACCACCCAGTAACTAATTAATTAAAGTACTGTACATTATTTTAGGGCCATCTTTGTCAGTTCTGTCTGGCCATTTCCTCATTGTTACATCTGCTCCTGCCACACCCTTCTACTTCTCATCCTGTGTCTCCCTAACCTGCCTCCAGCACAGGCAGAGCATTTCCCCACCAGCTGCAACCTGTTCCATAATCAAGATCTCTACAAATACTCAGCCCTGCCACTTCCATGCTGCCAAATTGTAGCCTCTGCTCAGTCAGTCTGTGGTTCAAGCCATTTGTTGCGTCATAGATCTCATTATCCAGTTGAGCTTGTTTTTCCTTAGCTTGACAATGCTTTTCTCTCCGCTATAGTGCCGTCTGCTCTGACTCTGGTCCCTGTCTCCAGTCCCTCGTCTCGTCTGCCCTGCTTCCCTGCCCTGGACCCCGCTCTACAGCTTCCTTGGATTCTGCTCCGAACCTGCTTACCCTGCCCCTACTCCCTTGTCCCAGCCTCAGTTCCTGGTTCCCTACTACCAGCCTGAGCTTCCCCTGGCCTTGCACCCCATCTCCCCCCAGCTTTTCAATAAATACCTTCGTTACCTTGTCCCGGTCTCCTCGTCCGCCACACATAACACTCATGGCCTTACATGGAATTAATAAGATGTCGTAGTAGGTATCTACTGTACTTCACTGAGTAAAATAGTTTTGCATTATTCACCAACAATCCTTCATCGCATTTGAGGGCATGAAGGTCATGACTGTGCGAAGTTGCTGGATATTCGTAGGAACTGGAACAAGCTGTCGTACACGGTGATTCAGAGCATCCCAAACATGCTCAATGGGTGACATGTCTGGTGAGTATGCAGGCCATGGAAGATCTGGGACATGTTCCACTTCCAGGAATTGTTTAAAGATTCATGCGACATGGGGCCGTGCATTATCATGCTGAAACATGAGGCGATGGATGAATGTCACAACAATGGGCCTCAGGATCTCATCACCGTATCTCTGACTTAAAATGTATATTGATAAAATGCAATTATGTTCATTGTCCGTAGCTTATGCCTGCCCATACCATAACCACACTGGCACCACGGGGCACTCCGTTCACAACATTGACATCAGCAAACCGCTCGCCTACACAACGCTGTCTGCCATCTGCCCGGTACAGTTGAAACCGGGATTCATCATGAAGACCACATTTCTCCAGTGTGCAGGTGGCCATCAAAGGTGAGCATTTGTCCACTGAAGTCTCGGTTCCAGGGGAGGACAACGAGCAGGCAGATGAGCTTCCCTGAGATGGTTTCTGACAGTTTGTGCAGAAATTCTTCGGTTGTGCAAACCCACAGTTTCGTCAGCTGTCCGGGTGGCTGATCTCAGACGATCCCGCAGGTGAAGAACCCAGAAGTTGAGGTCCTGGGCTGGCATGTTTACACGTGGTCTGCGGTTGTGTGTCCGGTTGGACGTACTGCCAAATTCTCTAAAATGACGTTGGAGGAGACTTATGGTAGAGAAATTAACATACAATTATGTGTGCAAAAGCTCTGGTGGACATTCCTGCAGTCAGCATGCCAACTGCATGGTCCTTCAATCTGTGGCATTGTGATGTGTGACAAAACTCTACATTTTAAAGTGGTCTTTCATTCTGCCCAGCACAAGGTGCGCCTGTGTAATGGTCGTGCTGTTTTTTCCGCTTCGTGATATGCCACACATGAAATATATTGGCAAAGGAGAAATTCTCACTTATGTAAACACATTTGTGCACAAAATTTGAGAGAAATAAGTTTAGTGTGTATGGAAAATTTCTGGAATATTTTTATTTCAGCTCATGAAACTATACACATATATATTTTTGTTCAGTACATTTCAATCTGTGGCAATATCTATAGCCACTAGTGGCAAACGGTTTACCAGAAGCCATTTCTGTTGAAGAACAATCAGATGGATTAAAAACATGTGTTGGAAAATGGAAACCTAGCTGCCTCACAGTCATCCTGTGAGTGTCTTCACATGAGTATCTAATGAATTAAACTTCTTAATAAACTTTAACATTTTATTAGCTAAATGATACCTAGCCAGCAATGTCTTGTTTTATGGGATAGAGTTAAACTAATTTAGTTTATACCAGGTTAAATCTGACTGGCTAGCGCTTAGCTACAGTTGAATGTGGACGTTTACATACACTTAGGTTGGAGTCATTAAAACTTGTTTTTCAACCACTCCACAAATTTCTTGTTAACAAACTATAGTTTTGGAAAGACGGTTAGGACATCTACTTTGTGCTTGATACAAGTCATTTTTCCTACAATTGTTTAAAGACAGATTATTTCACTTATAATTCACTGCATCACAATACCAGTGGGTCAGAAGTTTACATACACTAAGTTGACTGTCCCTTTAAACAGCTTGGAAAATTCCAGAGAAGATGATGGCATGGCTTTAGAAGTTTCTGATAGGCTAATTGACATAATTTGAGTTAATTGCAGGTGTACCTGTGGATGTATTTCAAGGCCTACCTTCAAACTCAGTGCCTCTTTGCTTGACGTCATGGGAAAATCTAAATAAATCAGCCAAGACCCCAGAAAAAAAGTGTACCTCTACAAGACTGGTTCATCCTTGGAAGCAATTTCAAAACGCCTGAAGGTACCATGTTCATCTGTACAAACAATAGTACACAAGTATAAACACCATGGGACCACACAGCCGTCATACCACTCAAGAAGGAGATGTGTTCTGTCTCATAGAGATTAACGTACTTTGGTGTGAAAAGTGCAAATCAATCCCAGAAAAACAGCAAAGGACCTTGTGAAGATGCTCGGGAAAACAGGTACAAAAGTATCTACATTGGGGCAAAAAAGTATTTAGTCATCCCCCAATTGTGCAAGTTCTCCCACTTAAAAAGATGAGGGGCCTGTAATTTTCATCATAGGTACACTTCAACTATGACAGACAAAATGAGATAAGAAAATCCAGAAAATCACATTGTAGGATTTTTAATGAATGTATTTGCAAATTATGGTGGAAAATAAGTATTTGGTCACCTACAAACAAGCAAGATTTCTGACTCTCACAGACATGTAAGAAGCAAGAACAGGGGGTGAGTTTAATAATACAATTAACATAGACTGTTAAAAACCAAGAGTAGCATCTGGACACGAAACACAACCAATACTGCCTGGGTAATGGAACTAAGGGAGTGACATATATAGATGAGGTAATCAGTGAAGTGATGAAGTCCAGTTGTGTCTCATGATGAGTCTCAGATGCGCCAGGTTGTGCCTGGCTCCCCACTCTGTGCTCTGCGCTCGTGGGGCAGAGCAACCCTGCCAGCCACCGGCGAGGCGTATGCCGTTGAGTGTAGAGAGTCTGCGAGAGAGGCGAGGTTGTGCCTGGCTCCCCGCTCTGTGCTATGCGCTCTCTGCTCGTGGGTCAGAGCGACCAAGGCCCTGTGTTTCCAGGGGTCCCGCTCTGTGCTCTTGGGTCAGAGCGACCCTGCCAGCCACTGGCGAGGCGTATGCCGTTGAGTGTAGTAGAGAGTCTGCAAGAGAGGCGAGGTTGTGCCTGGCTCCCCGCTCTGTGCTCTGCGCTCTTGGGTCAGAGCGACCCTGCCAGCCACTGCACAGGTCCATACATGTTTTTTTTTTTTACCTTTATTTAACTAGGCAAGTCCAACGCTCTAACCACTAGGCTACCCTGCCGCCCCGTGTGCTAGAGAGAAGCCAAGTGTTATTGTTGCTCGGGTGGGGTGGGTCAACTGCACACGGCTACACACAAGCGCGCAAGCGAGCCTCGTGCATTTTCAGGTCTTGGTCTCCCGCGTAAGCCGGCTGGCTGGCCGGCCGTACGTAGAGAGGATACTAATATTGTCAGCGGCACACACACCCACACACACACCCCCACACACACAAAGTGACCGGCGCCCCACCCGTGCCAAGTGCACTCTTCCCCGCCGCTCAGTGGACACAATCAGTTGACCCGAGCGGCCATGGCCGTGCGTTTTACGGCCGCGCAGGTTCTAGAACAGATCTTATCCAGCGTGGACCAAGAAGACTACTCCAATTCCCAGGAGGAGGAGGAAGAGGAAGAGGTTTCGGAAGACGAAGACTGGATGGAATAAAACTCAGAGCATCGCGAGGTCGACGATGCTTCTTCTCCCTCTTCTGAGGAAGAGCCCAAGGAAGCACCCGAGGACGAGCACGAGGACCAGGGGGAGACGCCGGACTAATGCTCTAACCACTAGGCTACCTGCCACCCCTGCTGCCACATGAAGGAGACCACGATCCAGAGGGCTCAGTGGACCAGACAGAATGGGGCTAAGACAATCGTGATAGTCTGAGAGTATTCACGTCTGTTGGATACTCCATTCATGATGGATTATATTTTTTTATGTTTTGGATTCTGTTTGTTGTTAACTAGCCTAGCTGATGCAACCCACGTGACTCACAGCACTGTGACCACATTGGTCTGAAAAGGAGGCTGAGTGCAATATTCACTCATAAATTGTGCGACAGGGTTTGATTTGTTCTCAAAAAAAATATTATTTGGTTGGGACCTCTCATTGTTTGGATTTGGAAATCAAATTGTTGCATTAGATGGAGGCGGCACTTGTGAGATAAGTGTGGCTGCGAGTGAAGGTGTTTGAGTGAGAAAGACAGGAGAGCCAACCAGTAAAAGCACAGCCCACTTCCTTATCTACGTATTGTGCTGACAACATCAAAGAGCCTTTCCAGACTGAGGTCAGCAGGACTTCGAGAGTTAGGTGTTATCCAGACTAATGATTAACTGCAACCCGAAAAGTAATTGCTTGTCTACTTTACTACAGAGTGCTCAGGACTTCTCCATTTTAAACTCACTGGGAGTTTGTGGTCTTCAAGGACAAAAGACATTGCTTCTCCAGCTGAGAGAAACAGGCCCAATATCTTCTCTTTGAAGAGTTCGAAATGACCATGCTGGTGGTGCCTCAGATATTCATAAACGTTTTTCCTGAAACAAATAAGTTATTCACTAAACATTCTATTCTCCAGATCCACAAGGTAATATTGCTTTAAGACTTCTGCCAATGGTCCTCCCAACACCAGTCTACAAGATTGGCGGGAAGACATACTGACGCAGCTTCAAAGAGACCAGAAAGTCCTTCATTGACTTAAATAGTGCAAAGGCATGGGCAGATTGATGGGGAAATTAGATGATAGCATTCCAAAATCTGTTATGCATAACTGCACACTCCAAGACATTGTTGTGTAAATTAACCTATCAGTCCCAGACCCAAATTAATGATTCAAACAAGGATTGGGTATTTTATATTAATCTAAATAGCTATATTGTATTCCAAATAGATTGTGTGTGATTGTATTGGGAATGGTGGATACCCATAGAAATAAATTTGGGCAGATGAACACCACTTGTGGCAGGAGCTGGATGAACCAGCTTAAGTAGGGGGATGGACACCTTGGCACTGGGGGCTCCCATTCGGAGTCAGTGTCACTGTGAAAGAAAATGTTCAGTTAGAATAGTTTCACATATGAGCCCTGTATCAACAGGTATAATAAACATATATATATATATATATATATATGAGTACAGGGAACATAAGGTTGAATATATTATTATAGACCTGCTAGATCTACTGTCTCTATTATATTATGACAGACCAGCTAGATCTACTGTCTTTATTATATTACAACAGACCAACTGTATCTACTGTCTCCATTTCACTTTGGCCACAATGTGAAATCACATTCCCAGTGGGTCAGAAGTATTTGGTAGCATTGCCTTTAAATTATTTAACTTGGGTCAAACATTTTGGGTAGCCTTCCACACGCTTCCCACAATAATTTGGGTGAATTTTGGACCATTCCTCCTGACAGAGTTGGTGTAACAAAGTCAGGTTTGTAGGCTTCCTTGCTCACACACGCTTTTTCAGTTCTGACCACACATTTTGTATGGAATTGAGGTCAGGGCTTTGTGATGGCCACTCCAATACTTTGACTATGTTGTCCTTAACAAGACAAGCGTTTCAACCACTCAACAAATAAGTTGCAGTCATTAAAACTCGTTTATGTAAACTTCCATCTTCAACTGTAACTATTTGTTTTGCCATTTTGAAATGTACAGCGACAAAATTAAGAACTTGGGCCGTTCTTACAGTGCTCTCTCTGTACACCAAGTTAGAACTGTATGATAAATAAAGGTTGCATAATATAAGCAGACAATGAAAGCTCTTACAATATTCGATAATTACATTTCTCTAAAACAGGTTACAGGTTACAGTAGAACAGACAGAACAGTAGGCAAAATGAAGAGGGGTAAAATAGACCAAATGATTAGGGTGAGGCACATGGACTACAGCTTACTACACAACATACACTTAGTATTACTTTCTTAGCTACAGTATACGGATGATTATGCAACTTCGGGCACTTTGGCTGTGCAAACTTTCAGAAATTAAAACTTATTCAAACACCATTTTACCAGTATTGTACTTGTCTTTGATTTGTCTAGAAACTATATCTGATAATGGTTGCGATCGTACTATTCAGGAATGTATATATTTTTGACAATTTTCCCAGACAGCCATACACAAATGTAATTTCCATCACGTCATTAAACATCAATTTTAGTTGAAAATTAAACATCATACAATTGATTTATAACAGATTTCTTATACATTTGTACATGAACTTGAATTGATTATTATTTAAAGTGATTTTTAAAGTTTTCCTAATTTTAATAATTCAACACGATACCTGAATCTATACACTTGCCTTGGTGAAATGTGAAAACAATTATTTATCATTAAAAATAATATATTTCCATCCAACCTTTTTATGAGATTATGATAACAACCATATTATTTCCGTATGTAAATTATACATAATATACTCCATTTACCTCAAAATATGGGTTGTGATTGAAATGACAAGGTGTGGTGGAAATGACATCTATGTAAAAAAAAAAAAACATATGAAGACAATATTTTATTGCAAACATTTTGAACAACAACCATTGTTAAACATTTCAGACGTACACTTGGTGGTAGGTCCATCACTCACAAAGTGTACAGCAGTAGCCGATGGGCAGAGCTCAAGGAAGTAGGCCAGTGTTTTTGAGAGATGGGCCCAGATAACATGCCGCATAGAAGAGCTCAGTGAGCAAAGTGAAACTGTATCATTTGTGGTATATCCAACACAGGTGTGGAGGGTACCTGCTTGTGAGAATCACCAAAGTGAACTGCCTGGATTTCACTGGTGTATTTACACAGGTAGTTCTCTGCAAAGTCAATATGCACAATGATCTCCTCTTTCCCCAGACTCTCTTCATTCTCTCAGTTGAGTATTGTTGTCGTATGTTGTACACGTGCTTCCCCAACTTCTCTTTCAATCTTTTGGAGAAGTCCTCCAATAGAATTTGCAGTGTGCCACATACCTTTTCTTTTACTGTCAAATGTACAGTGAACCTATCCATGTTTCCCTCTCTCTCTTTGTTTTTCCTCTCAAACCACCATGTCTGCTTACCAGCATAAAAGTCAGATGTTTTAAGCTCTTTTGCTTGGCAAAGGGAGAACTCTCTATACATGCACTCTTTCTTCAGGTTCTCACAGCACAAAGACTCAATAACTTTCTCAAGGTTGCTGCAGCTGATCACTTTGTGATACTGTAGTTTGTCCACCATGAACTGGAGGTTGGCGTGGGTTTTGCAGAGGCATTGTGTCCCTATCCCGGACTGTTGGCTTGACAACCCAAAAAGGACATCTTTTGCAGAATTCACAGTAGGAAATTTGAATTTCTTAATATTCCCTCTTAAACTTCTGATAAAGGTTCTGAATTGCGCCATTCAAGAAGTGCTTCTGCTTTTTCTTCTTGTTCCTCGTTAGTGTGTCCTTTTCCCCTGTTGCTCTGCTGTTGTCATCACGTTCATAGAATCTAGTGATTTTCTCTTCTGTGGCAGTGCTAATTCTGTTACACTGATTTTTCCTGGAGTATTGAAGACTTGATGGCCTGTTTTCATTTGACCTCATTGCTTTTGTTGAAAATCCAAATTCTCTGTTTGCGGCTTTGACCAGGCCATACTTTCTCAGGATGTTGCCTTTTTGAAGCCACTTGTTTGTCTTTGGCACTGCACATTTTTTTAATACTTTTGTTTTAAGTCTGCAATGATGGCATTTTGCAACAATAAAATCCTTCTCAAGCTCTTCGGAGTTCACTTCATTTGCTGTTCTGTCTTTGTCTTTGGGGAATCTTGTCTATTCATTTTGTTCACCAGTTGATCATACCTTTTTTTTGTATTTTTCACTTTCTGTAAAGCATTATCAGGTTTGGCATTTGTCATACTAATACCTCTGTATGCTTTTGTGCGACCTCTTCCAACCTTTTTCCTTCCAGCAAGTATTTGACTTCTCATTCATGTTGCAGACGATGAGGAAGGGGTACCAGGGTGTGCATCAGGGGTAGGTAAGTTATGGGCAGGTAAGTTAGCCTCATGTTCTGGCTGCAAGCCATCTGGTGACTGAGGTGGTGTGTTAGCTGATAGGTAGGTCTCCATTGCAACTGTTCTCTTTAAAGTCTGTCTTCTATTCCGTTGGTTACATTGTCATTGCCATCTCTTGTTTCTTTGTTCTCGCTTTGTAAGCTCAGAGATAGATTTCACTTCTCCCTTCTCTTTTTTTCTTCCAGTATCTCTCCCTGTCTTTTTGCAGATGTTCCTGGTATCGTATAGGATATTTATTTTTATTTTGTTTCAATATGTCTGTGACCTCTGTGCTGTTTTATGTGGCATCTTCTAAAACTAAAGACCAATACTACTTAGTTTTTAACTTGTGCACACCTTGGAGCGTTTTCTAGATTCAAATAATTTAAAACATGATTAAATAAGCCTAAGGTAAAAAAAAAATGTTACGTTTGTGATGGAAATTACATTTCTACAGTTTCTGTAGAAAATTGACAGACAGCTTAGCATGCTTTGATTAGTATTACAGCTAGCATATTGTTTACCTTAAATGCATAAAATATTTAAAACATTAAAAGGTTCTCACACAAAAAAAGTTCTCACACACAAAGAAATTATAGCCTTTGTGGTAATGAATGACAATTAAAATATTCTGTACACAAGCAATATTTACCTCGACTTTTCTTAATGCGTTTGAGCAAATTTGTTATGTTGAGGCAAGTTAGGGGTGGTATACAGAAGATAGCCCTATTTGGTAAAAGACCAAGTCCATATTATGGCAAGAACAGCTCAAATAAGCAAAGAGAAACAACAGTGTCACGTTTTGACCTTAGTTCTGTTATTATATCTTTGTTTTAGTATGGTCAAGGCGTGAGTTGGGTGGGTTGTTTATGTTCGTTTTTCTATCATTTGGGATTTCTGTGTTTGGCCTAGTATGGTTCTCAATCAGAGGCAGCTGTCAATCGTTGTCCCTGATTGAGAATCATACTTAGGTAGCCTGGTTTCACTTTTGAGTCGTGGGTGTTTATTTTCTGTGTCAGTGTTTGTGCCACACGGGACTGTTTCGTTTGTGTCGTTGATTCACGTTTATTGTTTTGTATTTCAGTGTTCATTTTGATGAAACATTATGGACACTTACCACACTGCACATTGGTCCTCCGATCCTTCTCGCTACTCCTTCTCAGAAGAGGAGGACGAGATCCATTACAAACTGTCCATCATTACTTTAAGACATGCAGGTCAGTCAATCCAGAAAATTTCTAGAACTTTGAAAGTTTCTTCAAGTTCAATCGCAAAACCATCAAGTGCTATGATGAAACTGGCTCTCATGAGGACCGACACAGGAAAGGAAGACCCAGAGTTACCTCTGCTGCAGAGGATACATTCATTAGAGTTACAAGCCTCAGAAATTGCAGCCCAAATAAATGCTTCACAGAGTTCAAGTAACCGACATCAACAGTTCAGAGGAGACTGCATGAATCAGGCATTCATGGTCAAGTAGCTGCAAAGAAACCACTACTAAAGGACACCAATAAGAAGAAGTTTGCTTGGGCCAAGAAACACGAGTAATGGACATTAGACCGGTGGAAATATGTCCTTCGGTCCGTCGTGTCTTTGTGAGACACAGAGTAGGTGAACGGATAATCTCTGCATGTGTGGTTCCCAGCGTGAAGCATGGAGGAGGTGTGATGGTGTGGGGGTGCTTTGCTGGTGACACTGTCTAATTTATTTAGAATTCAAGGCACACTTAACCAGCAAGGCTACCACAGCATTCTGCAGCAAAACGCCATCCCATCTGGTTATCGATTTGTGGGACAATCATTTGTTTCTCAACAGGACAGTGACTCAACATACCTTCAGGCTGTGTAAGGGCTATTTGACCAAAAAGAAGAGTGATGGAATGCTGCATCAGATGACCTGGCCTCCACAATCACCAATTGAGATGGTTGGATTGCAGTGTGAAGGAAAAGCAGCCAACAAGTGCTCAGCATATGTAAGAATTCCTTCAAGACTGTTGGAAAAACATTCCAGATGAAGCTGGTTGAGAAAATACCAAGAGTGTGCAAAGCTGTCTTCAAGGCAAAGGGTGGCTACTCAAATATGAAATATATTTTGATTTGTTTAACCCTTTTTTGGTTACTAAATTATTCCAGATGTTTTATTTCATAGTTTTGATGTCTTCCCTATTATTCTACAATGTAGAAAATAGTTAAAATAAAGAAAAACCTTGAGTAAGTGTGTCCAAACTTTTGACTGGTACTGTATATGTATGCGGATGACTCACCACTTTACATGTCAGCTACTACAGCAAGTGAAATCACTGCAACACTTAACAAAGACCTGCTGTCAGTTTCAGAATGCGTGGCAAGAAATAAGTTGTCCTAAATATTACAAAAACTAGAAGCGCTGTATTTGCGACAAGTCATTCACCTAACCTTAAACCTCAACTAAATCTTGTAATGAATAATGTGGAAATTGAGCAAGTTGAGGAGACTAAACTGTTTAGAGTAACCCTGGATTGTAAACTGTAATGGCCTAAACATATTGATGCAACAGTAGTCTGTCAATTAAAAGCACTGCTCTGCCTTTTTTAACAACCGTATCAACAAAACAGGTCCTACAGGCCCTAGTTGTTTCATACCTGGACTAACTGCTCAGTCATGTGCTCAGGTGCCACAAAGAGGGAAAATTTCAACTGTCCCAGAACAGGGCATCACGGCTGGCCCTTAAATGTACACGTAGAGCTAACATTAATAATATGCATGTCAATCTCTCATGGCTCAAAGTAGAGGACAGATTGACTTCATCACTACTTATTTTTGTGAGAAGTACTGACATGTTGAATACTGTCTGTCTAAACTACTAGCACACAGCTTGGACACCCATGCATACACCACAAGACATGCCACCAGAGGTTTTTGCACAGTCCCCAAGTCCCGAACAGACTATGGGAGGTGCACAGTACTACTATACTCTATTCCACATCAACTATTCCAACTAAACTACTGAAAGAGCTACTACCTGTGCTTGGCCCTCCTATGTTGAACATAATTAACAACTCTCTATCTACCAGATGTGTACCAAACTCACTAAAAGTGGCAGTAATAAAGCCTCTCTTGAAAAAGCCAAACCTTGACCCAGAAAATATAAAAAACTATCGGCCTATATCGAATCTCCCATTCCTCTCAATTTTTTTGAAAAAGCTGTTGCGCAGCAACTCACTGCCTTCCTGAAGACACTGCCTTCCTGTATAGGAAATGCTTCGATCCGGTTTTAGATCCCATCATAGCACTGAGTCGGCACTTTTGAATGTGGTAAATTCCCTTTTAATGGCGTCAGACCAAGGCTCTGCATCTGTCCTCATGCTCCGAGGCCTTAGTGCTGATTTTGATACCATCGATCACCACATTCTTTTGGAGAGATTGGAAACCCAAATTGGTCAACACGGACAAGTTCTGGCCTGGTTTAGATACTATCTGTCGGAAAGATATCAATATGTTTCTGTAGATGGTTTGTCCTCTGACAAATCAACTGCACATTTCGATGTTCCTCAAGGCTCCGCTTTAGGACCACTATTGTTTTCACTATATATTTGACCTCTTGGTGATGTCATTTGGAAACATGATGTTAACTTTCACTGCTATGCGGACGCACAACTGTACATTTCGATGAAACATGGTGAAGCCCAAAAATTGCCCTCCCTGGAAGCCTGTGTTTCAGACATAAGGAAGTGGATGACGGCAAATGTTCTATTTTTAAACTCGGACAAAACAGAGATGCTATTTCTAGGTCCCAAGAAACAAAGGGATCTTCTGTTGAATCTGACACTTAATCTTGATGGTTGTACAGTGGTCTCAAATTAAACTGTGAGGGCCTCGGCGTTACTCTGGACCCTGATCTCTCTTTTGACGAACATATCAAGACTGTTTCAAGGACAGCTTTTTCCCCCATCTACATAACAATGCAAAAATTATGCAGAAAAATTCATCCATGATTTTGTCACGTCTAGGTTAGACTACTGCAATGCTCTACTTTCCGGCTACCTGGATAAAGCACTAAATAATTTCAGTTAGTGCTAAACAAGGCTGCTAGAATCTTGACTAGAACAAAATAATGTGATCATATTACTCCAGTGTTAGCCTCTCTACACTGGCTTCCTGTTAAGGCTAGGGCTGATTTCAAGGTTTTACTGCTAACCTACAAAGCATTACATGGGCTTGCTCCTTCCTATCTTTCTGATTTACCTACATGTACGCTACGGTCACAAGAAGCAGGCCTCCTTACTGTCCCTAGCATTTCTAAGCAAACAGCTGGAGGCAGGGCTTTATCGTATAGCGCTCCATTTAAATGGAATGGTCTGCCTATCCATGTGAGAGATGCAGACTCGGTCTTCACCTTTAAGTCGTTATTTAAGACTCATCTCTTCAGTAGGTCCTATGATTGAATGTAGTCTGGCCCAGGATTATGAAGGTGAATGAAAGGCACTGGAGCAACGAACCTGCCTGGCCGATTCTCCTCTCTCCGCTGGGATTGTAGGGGCTGAGTCACTGGCTTACTGGTGCTCTTCCATGCCGTCCGTAGGAGGAGTGCACCACTTGAGTGGGTTATACCTGGCCGTGCTGCTGCTCCAGTTTCAACTGTTCTGCCTGCGGCTATGGAACCCTGACCTGTTCACCGGACGTGCTACCTTATCCCAGACCTGCTGTTTTCAACTCTCTAGAGACAGCAGGAGCGGTAGAGATACTCTGAATGATTGCCTATGAAAAGCCAACTGACATTCACTCCTGAAGTGCTGACCTGTTGCACCCTCTACAGCCACTGTGATTATTATTTTTACCTGCTGTTTGACCCTGCTGTTTGTCTATAAACATTTGAACATCTTGGCTATTTTCTGTTATAATCTCCACCCGGCACAGCCAGAAGAGGACTGGCCACCCCTCATAGCCTGGTTCCTCTCTAGGTTTCGGCCTTTCTAAGGAGTTTTTCCTAGCCACCGTGCCTCTACACCTGCATTGCTTGCTGTTTGGGGTTTTAGGCTGGGTGTCTGTACAGCACTTTGTGACATCAGCTGATGTTAGAAGGGCTTTATAAATACATTTGATTGAAATTTGATTGAAATAACTCAAGCAAGCAGTAAAATCAGATTAAAATTTTTTTTTATACATCCAATGGAACAGCACACAGGTACAAAAATAACATACACTATACACACCTGGTATGTGTGCTGTAGTAGCGGTTTGGCCGGAGGGCACACACAATGTATTGTGAAATCTGTTGGAAAATGTGTTTTAATTATTACAATTTGTATTATAATGTACAGTGTGTTACAGCCTTAATTTTGGTTGGACCCCAGGAAGAGTAGCTGCTGCCTTGGCACCAGCTTATGAGGTTTCATAATAAATACTAATAATAATAACAATAATTGCTTTCCTCTAGGGCCCCCCATGGGCCTGGGCACAGGGGCTTCAACCCTGCTGAGCACCTACATTAATCCAGCCCTGCCGACAGGGGGAAGGCTGAGCTGAATATTCCATAACTCCTTTATCAGTTTAGGTTACCAACCTATGCTGTGACGGCTTACTCTGAGAATTGGATTTTCAACGACTTGAATAGATATCGCTTAGATGGTTGAGTTTCACAGGCTAGATGATGAGAAAGCTAATTACTTACCCCCAAGTAGACAATTTCAGGCTGTCGAGGGGCCCAAGAGAAAAGAAGGAAGTGAGAGAAAGAAAGATGCATTGGAAAGGCTTTTCTGTGATTTTTATGGACTGAGTTTGTACAATGTTACGGAAACCACTTGTTAATCACAGAGTTTGAACACTGGTAGGGAAACCAATTACTTGGCTTCTGAACATTACATTATGAATCATCAATCGTGCTTAAGTCATTATGGGGATAAAGTGTGGTGTGGCCTCAAAAAATCTAACCAACCTGTCTCTATTCCAGTGCATATGGTCAACATGTTGAAATGCCCACATCACTGTGACTATGGCTGTTATTATGTATTTGAAATAATCTGTAATACCCTACCCTTTAGTAATGTTGGTCTTTATTCTTTTCTCCGTTCATTTAATAAGTACGTAAGTACGTAAGGACTTACTGCGAAAGAATACGATGCGATTATCTGAGGATAGAGCCCCATAAAAAACAACTATTTCAACCAGAACAAGTGTAACAAAATCAAATTGCAATAAAACAAATCGTTTAACTTTGACGATCTTCCTCTGTTTGCAATCCCAATGCTCATTGTTACACAATGAAAGGTCTTTTGTTTGATAAAATCCATTTTTATAGCCTAACACGAAACATTTTGTGAACCGCTTGTGTCGTGAATTTTGTCTCATTCAATTTTCGGCGACACACTCGATGTAAATGCACACACTAAACGTGACTTTTCCAGTCATGTTTGGTATTATTGCAATCAACTGGTTGTTTGTAACACAACCAAACGTGATGGGTCATTTCGCGGGACGTATTGACTGAAAGAAACCGATTTGAAGACAACAAGTAATGACATCATTGTGCACCAATGATATGACCGCAGTTTCGTTGATTGACTGTATTTTAACCCAATGACCACTGATCGTCTTGAAATCTAGTTTGGTCGATAGCCAATGAGCTGAGGTAAACGGCAATATGTAATGGTTATGTGTTGGAAGACCAACCCATGTAGTAAACTCCGGCGTAAAGAGGGTCATTCGCCATTGAAGATTCATACTGGAAGGAGCCGCGCATTTATATATCATATATCATTTATATAGCATTTATATAGCTGTTTATATATCAATCAGTATGGCGACTAAGGCAGGGAAAGCTAAATCTAAGTCTAGATATACAGATGTACACACAATTTTAGAAGAAATTGATAATTAATAATATAAAATATTATTTGTTATTTTTTAACATTTTAGTAGCAATATATAAACATTTTATGAAATGTGTAAAGTACACGTTGGCTATACATTGTGGGTGGGAGTATGTTTGTATGCATGTGTATGACCCATAACCTATGTTTGTGTGTGTATATATACATATTGTGGGTTAAAGGGAGCATGGCCGAGATGCGTGTGTCTGCTGCTCCACCCTACCACCACATGAAATAGCCTATTTGAGGCTGTTGAGGGGAGGGCAGGCCCACAACAATGGCCAAAGTGAAATGGAGACAGTAGATACAGCTGAAATGTCATAATATAAAATAGACAGTAGATCTAGCTGGTCTGTCATATAAATGAGACAGTAGATCTAGCAGGTCTATAATAATATATTCAACCTTATGTCCCCTGTACTCTATATATATATATATATGTGTTTATTATACCTGTTGATACAGGGCTCATATGTGAAACTATTCTAACTGAACATTTTCTTTCACAGTGACATTGACTCCGAATGGGAGCCCCCAGTGCCAAGGTGTCCATCCCCCACTGAAGCTGGTTCATCCAGCCGGACACCTGTTGTCTCAGCGCTACTGGGGCATGGACCACAAAAAATGTCCCGATTCCAACTGCAATAAAGGACTACAACAAGAGCATGGAAGGTGTGGACCTGTCAGATGCGCTGATAGGCTATTACAATGTTCTCCATAAGACGATGAAATGGTACAAGACCTTCTTCTCTCATTTCATCGACATTGCTGTGGTGAATGCATTCATCCTACACAAGGAAATGCCTAGGATCTGTGGAAAGCCCCCCATCTCACAGCTAGCCTTCAGAAAGCTGCTCATCAAGGAGCTTGCTGGCTACAGCACCACTGCATCAAGTTCTGGCCCCTCTACTTCTGTCCCTTCTGCTCCTGCCACAAGTGGTGTTCATCTGCCCAAATGTATTTCTGCAGGCATGGATGTGCCTCAGGGCCAAAAGGGCACAGCATGGAGGCGTCGCTGTGTTCTTTGCAAAATGAAGTCCCCCATCACCTGCACCACATGCTTGGTGACCCTCTGCTTTACAGCAGAAAGAGTGCTATGGCACCTGGCATCAGCAGCAATATTTTGTGTAGAGGAGGACTGAGGGTCTTCCAAATATTGAAAGTGTTATTTTGTAAATGTATATGTATATTTTTTCATGTTTTTTCTCCATTTGTTTTGGGTGGGGGTGTGTTAGAATACCATTTTGGTATTTTGTATATAGTTATTCCATTCAAAATGTTTCACTTCACCAATTTGGCCACTTGGGTACATTTGGACTACTTGCGTGGGACATCTGGGTGACTTCATAATAAATGTCATGTCGCACACTCATTTTGGAAGTTATCATCATTCTGAAACTTTGCACAAGTACTGTCACTGAAATTGTCCCCATCATCCTATCTGAATGTTTGTCTTGTTCATTTTAAAGATGATACAACAATGAAAATAATAAATGTTTTTTTCATTGTATTATCTAAACCCGATCTATTGTGTTATATTCTCCTACATTCAATTCACATTTACACAAACTTCAGAGTGTTTCTTTCAAATGAAACCAAGAATATGCATATCCTTGGTTCTGGGCCTGAGCTACAGGCAGTTAAATTTGGGTATGTCTTCAGGCGGAAATTGAAAAAAGTAGGGGGGTAGCTGTAAGAGGTTTATTGGTCATTGTGCCTGTATGTTGGCTAGACCCAGCTGAATAAATACGTCTACATCGGAAGCTTTGCTCTCTGCGCCTGACTCCACACCCACCACTCCTAGCTTTTGTGACAGAAGACCGCACCATAAGCCATGGAGTCAGCAGGAGTAGCTGCGCCCCCTCTCCCATCCATGGAAGAGCGTGTCTTCCATCACACGGCCATCCTACACCCGGATCGGGACAGCGTTGGAGAGAATGGACAGATGGGAGAGGAGCGGCCTCCCTACCTCGTCTCCAGCTCCTCTTCAACCTGCGCTACCAACTTCTCCGGCTGCGTCCGGACCAGTGCTCTTCGGCTTGTGCACCTGAGGGAGTACGATGGAACGGCTGCCGGGTGCAAGGGATTCTTGCTCCATCTAGAGCTTTACCTGGCTACCGTTCGCCCGACTCCCTCTGGAGAGGAGAGTGTGAGCGTCCTCGTCTCCTGTCTGATGGGCAGAGCCCTGGAGTGGGCCAACGCAGTCTGGGAGGGTCCAGACTCAGCGAGGGACCACTACCCTGAGTTCACCCGCCAGTTCCGGGCTGTGTTCGACCACCCAACGGAGGGTCGAGCGGCGGTTTAACGGCTGTTCCATCTTATGCAGGAGACAAGGAGCGCACAGGACTTCGCGCTAGAGTTTCCGACACTGGCCGCTGGAGCGGGTTGGAACGACAGGGCCCTGATGGACCACTACCGGGTTAGCCTCCGGGAGGACATCCGCAGGGAGCTAGCTTGTCGGGACGCCACCCTCACCCTAGACGAACTCATAGAAATGTCAATCAAAAATTCTGAAATTTCGATCCCCAATTACATCGGCAGGGTAGCCTAGTGGTTAGAGCGTTGGACTCGTAACCGGAAGGTTGCGAGTTCAAACCCCCGAGCTGACAAGATACAAATCTGTCGTTCTGCCCCTGAACAGGCAGTTAACCCACTGTTCCCAGGCCGTCATTGAAAATAAGAATTTGTTCTTAACTGACTTGCCTGGTTAAATAAAGGTAAAATAAAAATAAAAATAAAAACATCATTTTCCATCAAGAGAACTTCTAAAGGGGGCAGAATTGCAATCTACTGTAGAGAGAACCTGCAGAGTTCGGTCATAATGTCCAGGTCTATGCTCATGTTTGAGCATCTACTTTTAAAGATCCATCTCTCCATAAATAAGTCCCTCACTGTTGCCGCTTGTTATAGACCCCCTTCAGCTCCCAGCTGTGCCCTGGACACCATATGTGAATTGATTGTCACCCATCTATCATCAGAGTTCGTACTGCTAGGTGACCTAAATTAACACCCCGGCTGCCCAACAATCTAAGATTGAGGGCATCTATCTCACACAAATTATCAAGGAACCGACCAGGTACAACACCAAATCCGTAAACATGGGCACCCTCATAGAAATAATCCTTACCAACTTGCCCTCTAAATACACCTCTGCTGTTTTCAACCAGGATCTCAGCGATCACTGCCTCATTGCTTGCGTCCGTTATGGGTCCGCGGTCAAACAACCACCCCTCATCACTGTCAAATGCTCCCTGAAACACTTCTGCAGGCCTTTCTAATTGACCTGGCCTGATATCCTGGAAGGATATTGACCTCATCCCGTCAGTAGAGGATGCCTGGTTGTTCTTTAAAAGTGTTTTCCTCACCATCTTAAATAAAAATGTCCCTTTCAAAAAATGCAGAACTAAGAACCGATATAGCCATTGGTTCACTCCAGACTTGACTGCCCCTGACCAGCACAAAAACACCCTGTGGCGTACTGCACTAGCATCGAATAGTCCCTGCGATATGCAACTTTTCAGGGAAGTCAGGAACCAATAAACACAGTCAGTTAGTAAAGCAAAGGATAGCTTTTTCAAACAGAAATTTGCATCCCGCAGCACTAATTACAAAAACGTTTGGGACCCTGTGAAGCCCATGGAGAATAAGAGTACCTTCTCCCAGCTGCCCACTGCACTGAGACTAGGAAGCACTGTCACCACTGAAAAACCACAGTAGTCAAGAATCTCAATAAGCATTTCTCTACGGCTGTCCATGCTTTCCACCTGGCTACCCCAACCCCGGCCAACAGCTCTGCACCCCCCCCGTGCTTCTCCTTTACCCAAATCCAGACAGCTGATGTTCTGATTGAGCTGCAAAATCTGGATCCCTACAAATCAGCTGGGCTAGACAATCTGGACCCGCTCTTCCTAAAATTATCCGCCGCCATTGCTGCAACCCCTATTACTAGTCTGTTCAACCTCTCTTTCGTATCGTCTGTGATTCCTAAAGCTTTGAAAGCGGCCGCTGTCTTCCCACTTTTTGAAGGGGGAGACACTTTAGACCCAAACTGTTAGAGGCCTATATCCATCCTGTATCAATGGCAGGCGATGCTGAATTATTTGACACAATTCTCAATAATATATGCAAAAGACAATCAACACAATAAAAACTACAACTTTAAAATATATATATTTTGGGAAACCATCAGAGCTAAGGGTAAGACAGAAGTGGCACTCCATAGCTCACTGGTTGAGCAGCCTATTATTACAAAAGTATAATTTTAGGTGAAAGATTTTTGCATATCAGCGATGTCCAACCTTGCTCCACTGATTCCTGATCTACTCTGTGTGCAGACTTCTGTTCCACCCCAGCAATAGAGCCCCACGGTGGAGGTGCCATAAGACCCATAAAACTGAGCGGTCAAACAGGGAAATGGTTCCAATAATTTTTCCACCGTTCGTTTTTCCCATAGGGGATGTTTACCTTGGGGTGGTGTTTTGATAATCATGTAAATCTCTAGGACACAGTGACTTTTATTAATGTATTCATTCAACTCAATTTACTCTCAGATTCGATAATGCTAATTAACATCTAAGTAGACATCATGCAAGACTAAAAATCTCTGCAAGCTCCTGCACTTCATCTCTAGCAGACACCTTTGCAGAACAGGTATTTCACAAGACAGTTCACATAATTGTTAATTTAAAGAAATGTTGCCAATTTATTAATTACTACATTTAGCAAATATGTAGTTAAATCAGAGAATCTTACCTTTGCCTCGTTTCTGCAGTCTTGTTTTTAAATGTTTTACCTTTATTTAACTAGGCAAGTCAGTTAAGAACAAATTCTTATTTTCAATGACGGAATAGGAACAATGTGTTAATTGCCTTGTTCAGAGGCAGAACGACAGATGTTTACCTTGTCAGCTCTAACCACTAGGCTACCTGCCACCACAGATCATCATGGCATTTCTAGTTCTTCATGATAGCCACATTAGCTGGTAAGTAGAATTACATTTTGGGGGGTTAAATATAGGCAGGGATGGCTGCACCAGTTGTAATGGGTTTAAACACTGTGACGTTTTTGCTGTATTTTTGTATACAACATCTGCTAACATAAAGTGGAATTATTGACACCCTTGATAAAGATGAGTAATATTGACTATATAAAATAAATATGTAGTCAACAAATTAAAATACTGAGCTATATTGTAGTCTAAAGATAATGGGGAAATTATATTATTTTATACTAATGAGAAAGAAAGAGATTACTTGTTGAAACAATGTATTTTTTTCTCAAAAAGGTACGGGTCAAAATTGACACCCCTAAAGATTCTTATAAATAAAGTAGTCAAAAGTATAGTATGGTCCATTATTCCTAGCACGCAATAATCTCGGTTATCCAAGAGTAAAATTTGATTTACTGTTTGACTTCTAGGGGCAACCTGGTCTCATTTTTGTCAATATGTTACGGATTCTAGTTAGGTGACTAACTTTAGCTAGTTAGCTAACGTCAGCTAGTTTAGAGGTTAGGTTATTGGGTTAGGGTTAAGTTTGGGAATTAGGTTCAAAGTTAGCTGAAATGGTTAAGGTTAGGCTTGGGGGAAGTGTTAGATAAAATGCTACGTTGTTGCAAAAATAGCTCAAAAGTAGTTGAAACGTTTCTAAAATGCCAAAGCTGTCCTTTGGGTTGCGAGACGTTCGTGCGCCTACCCCGACCAACCACCCAACGTTCATTTTTTGCCTTCATTTTGCCTTCTTTTTTTTTGCCTTCTTCTTCGGGATAGGGGGCAGTATTTGAAAGTTTGGATGAATTAGGTACCCAAAGTAAACTGCCTGTTACTCAGGCCCAGAAGCTAGGATATGCATATAATTGGTAGTATTGGATAGAAAACACTCTAAAGTTTTCAAAACTGTTAAAGCAATGTCTGTGAGTGTAACAGAACTGATATAGCAGGCGAAAACCATAGGAAAATTCATCCGGGAATTGTTTTGGGGGCTCACCACGGGAATATGAAAGGAATACCTCCCAGATTGCAGTTCCTAGGGCTTCCAGTAGATGTCAACAATCTTTAGAAAGAGTTTCAGGCTTGTTTTTTGAAAAATGAGCTAGAATTTGTAGTTTTTGTACGTGGCTCCCATTTTGGCTGTAGTGTTTGTAGCACGTTCCGGTGAGGGTGTGCACTTCGTTATTGATCTCCGGTAATGAACATACTATTCTCAGTCTTAAATTCTATCGTTTATTTACATATTATGGTACCTGAGGATTGATTAGAAACGTTGTATGACATGTTTGGACGAAGTTTATTGGTAACTTAAGAGATTCATTTGTATGCATTTTGAACGAGGGAAACCGGTGGGTTACTGAGTCAAGCGCGCCAACTAAACTGACTTTTTTGGGATATAAAGAAGGACTTTATTGAACAAAAGGACCATTTGTTATGTAGCTGGGACCCTTGTGATTTCAAGCAGATGAAGATCTTCAAAGGTAATTGTTTATTTTAATCGATATTTCTGACTTGATGCCTCTGCTTTGTTGAATATTTATCTAATGCTTTTGTGTGCGGGGCGCTGTCCTCAGATAATTGCATGGTGTGTTTTCGCCGTAAAGCCTTTTTGAAATCTGACAAAGCGGCTGGAAAAACAAGAAGTTAAGCTTTTAAATGATGTATGACACTTGTATTTTCATGAATGTTTAATATTACGATTTTTGTAATTTGAATTTCGCGCCCTGCAATTTCACCGGATGTTGGTCAGGTGGGATGGTAGCGTCCCACCTACCCCAAAGAGGTTTTCATGAGGATAGGGGGCAGTATTTTCACTTAGGATGAATTGCGTGCCCATAGTGAACTGCATCAAACTCTGTCCTAGATTGCTAATATATGCATATTATTATTATTATTATTGGATAGAAAACACTCTGAAGTTTCTAAAACTGTTTGAATTATGTCTGTGAGTATAACAGAACTCATAGGGCAGGCAATCTTCCAAACAAGTTTTGAAATTCTGAAAGTTGGGGCAACTTTGACGTCATCGCCCCCTCCTTTCCCAACAAGATATGGATCTGGAAGCACTTCCTACGCCTTCCACTAGATGTCCTCATTCAGTAGAAAGTGTAATGGAGCATTTGCTGTGAACTTTGACCTAATGGGAGGGAAAATAGTCAGTGTCACAACAGAATGCCATTTTGCTGTGGCGCATTTCTCTGGGTGCTACGGCTGTTCCATTCGGCCCCAGATGAAAACGAATGATCCGGTTGGAACGTTATTGGATATATATGATAATAACATCCTGAAGATTGATTCTGTACTTAGTTTGACCAGTTTATTCGACCTGGAACATATCTTTTGGAAGTTTTTGTGCAAGTTATCTTGGACCAGCAGTCAGTTTTGGGCACGTGAGCTGAAAGTGATAGCAAATGCAGCTATTTGGACACTAGTATTGGACATTATGGAACAAAACAACGATTTATTGTGGAACTAGGACTCCTTGCACTACATTCTGATGAAAGATCATCAAAGGTAAGGGAATATTTATGTTGTAATTTCGTATTTCTGTTGACTAAAACATGGCGGAGAAATATTGTTACGTCTGAGCGCCGTCTCAGATTATTGCAATGTTAGGCTTTTTCCGTAACGTTTAAAACAAATCTGACACAGCGGATGCATTAAGAACCAGTGTATCTTTAATTATATATAGAACATGTATCTTTAGTCAAAGTTTATGATGAGTATTTCTGTTATCTGGCGTAGCTTTCTATAATTCCTCCGGATATTTTGGAGGAATTTCTGAACATGGCGTCAATGTAAACCGAGATTTGTGGATATAAAAATGCATATTATTGAACAAAACATAAATGTACTGTGTAACATGTCATATGACTGTCATTTGATGAAGATTTTCAAGAGGTTAGTGATTCATTTTTTTTCTAATCCTGTTTTGTGATTTTATCTTTGGCTGGAAAAATGGCTGCGTTTTTTCTTTGGTTTGGTGGTGGTCTAACGTAAATATATGTTGTGTTTTTGCTGTAAAACATTTAAAAATCTGACAGGATGGGTAGATGAAAAAGGTGTTTATCTTTCATTTGAGGTATTGGACTTGATCAACCTGTTGATCCTACCCCCTACTTTTTCGAACATTCTGTTAAAAATCGCGCAACATTTCGGCGTCCTGCTACTCATGCCAGGAATATAGTATATGCATATGATTAGTATGTGTGGATAGAAAACACTCTCACGTTTCTAAAACTGGTTAAATCACCGCTGTGACTATAACAGAGCGTCTGTTTCATCGAAAAGCGCAAGAAAAACTGATCACTGAAAACTGAAAAAAATATCCATGCGCCACTTGCATGTATTGTTCAAGGGGCACGAAATTAAATAGGGCCGAGATTGCAAGTCCTACAGCTTCCACACGATGTCACCACTCTTGTCAATTGCCTTCTCGTTGTTTCTTGGTCAAACGAGTTAGAGAGATCACTTTCCATCCGGTCTCCGACAGGACGTTTTGGAAGAGAGATTTTGGAAGATGATTTGAAGAGGTGGAGCTATTGAATACACATCGCCTCGTGATCAATTTGACAGATTATTAACGTTTACTAATACCTAAAGTTGGATTACAAAAGTATTTCGAAGTGTTTTGTGAAAGTTTATCGTCAACTTTTTTCATTTAAAAAAATTACGTAGCGTTTTGAAACGGTCTTTTTTTCTGAATCACACAGTTTCCATAGATGGATATTTTGGGTATATATATGGACCGATTTAATCGAAAACAAGACCCAATAGTGATGTTTATGGGACATATAGGAGTGCCAACAAAGAAGCTCGTCCAAGGTAATGAAAGTTTTATATTTTATTTCTGCTATTTGTGTAGCGCCGGCTACGCTAATTCTTTTGTTTACGTCGCCTTCAGGTATTTCGGGGTGTTGCATGCTATCAGATAATAGCTTCTCATGCTTCTCATGCTTTCGCCGAAAAGCATTTTAATAATCTGACTTGACTTGGCTAGATTCACAATGAGTGTAGCTTTAATTCAGTGCCCTACATGTGTGTTTTGATGAACGTTTGAGTTTTAACGAGTGCTATTAGCATTTGGCGTAGCGCATTTGCATTTCCAGATGCCTAGATGGGACGTCTGCGTCTCAGGTCGACGCAAGAGGTGAAAGTTAAATATTTCGAAAGAATATTTTTGAATTCCCTGCGCCACCTTTTCAGTTGAACGGGGGGGTGGAGTTCCCTGAGGGGAACGCCTTGCCCCAACAGGTTTTAAGTAACCATACCAAATGTCACGCCCTGGTCTTAGTATTTTGTGTTTTTCTTTATTATTTTGGTCAGGCCAGGGTGTGACATGGGTTATTTATGTGGTGTGTTTTGTCTTGGGGGTTTTTAGGTTATGGGATTGTAGCATAGTAGAGTTGTCTAGGTAAGTCTATGGTTGCCTAGAGTGGTTCTCAATCAGAGGCAGGTGTTTATCGTTGTCTCTGATTGGGAACCATATTTAGGCAGCCATATTCTTTGAGTGTTTCGTGGGTGATTGTTCCTGTCTCTGTGTTTGTTTGCACCAGATAGGGCTGTTTCGGGTTTTCACGGTTATTGTTTTTGTATACTGTTCGTGTTTTCATCTTTATTAAAGATGTATACAAATAACCACGCTGCATTTTGGTCCTCCTCTCTTTTGACGGAAGAAAACCTTAACACCAAACATAACATATCAAACTACGTGGAATGCTCGCGGGGATGCCGTTAACAATTGTGATTGCCTTTTTGCCTAGGAAGGAAGCAAAGTGTCCTTCTTCACCAACTGCAACTCTCGGCCAAACCCCTCCCTTCCGCTAATTTCACCCGTGTTTATCATGGTTAAAAAGCAAATACTGTATATTGCCAATTTTGACTTTGTGGCTGTGGAATCTAGTGGAAAACATCTCTTATCACGGTCTTGAAAATCACAGCACCAGTTTAAGCACATCCTTAATCAATGACAAAAACACAAAACCAGGAACTACTTCTTCTAGAAAATCACATAATTCTTCTTGAGCGTTGAAAGATTTTTCTGTCCACAAGATATTAAGCACGCAACTACTATCAAGCTTTGGACTCTACGAACTTGTTGGATGCATTTGAAGTGAGTTTTGGTTTCAAATTATTTTGTGCCCAATAGAAATTAATGGTAAATTTGATTTGGTTTATTTAATTCATGCTCTCAGTCGACCAATGCCGTTTATGGGGTACGCCAAATAAAAATGTGATTAACTTTTTTTTAAATAATCTTCACATTTTCAAAGAGTACATTTATATTTCCCAACGGGGCTATACATTTGGGTGAGGTTTTTTTCTCGCCAGAGTAGCCTCGTTTCACTGCCAAAAATAAAATAAAACCATCTAGTGTTCAGCAAAATAACAACACAATGTCAAATACAGGTAGCCTAGTCAAATAATTAACATCCAATCACATTAACTGTTACTCTCTCGCGAGAAAACTTCACTCTTGCAGGAAACATGATCATTTGAAAAATAAGCGACAGGAGATTTTGGAGCGAGAATAAAGACAACTTTCAAGTAGTAAGACATGTATAAAAGCAACAGATATCATTAAAATGAAGGGGCTATAAGCGTCTTATATGGTTGGCTTCCAAGTGGCTAGGACAGTGAAGCCCCATACTATTGGGGAGGACTTAATTGTACCTGCTGCCGCGGATATGGCTGGGGGAAAAGGCGAAAAAAACAGACCATGCATTCATCAAACAACACTGTTTCATAATGCATCAGTGACATGGCAGGAGATGTTTTGAATGAATTATTACTACTTCGCATACAAGCCAGTGAATTATATGCGTTACAGCTGGATGAGTCAACAGATGTGGCGGGCACAGCTCCTGGTATATGTCCGTGTAACAGTTTTCTTCCGTTTTCTTCCGTTGAAGGAGAGGAGGACCAAAACACAGCGTGGTTAGAGTTCAACATGTTTAATCAAGACCATACACGAGAACACTACAAAATACAAAACAACAAATGTGAAAACCGAAACAGTCCTACCTAAATATGGTTCCCAATCAGAGACAATGACAAACACCTGCCTCTGAGAACCAAATCAGGCCAAACAACAAACCCAACATAGAATGCCCACTCAGCCCACGTCCTGACCAACACTAAAACAAAGTAAACACAAAAGAACTATGGTCAGATCGTGACAGTACCCCCTCCCCCCCCTGAACCTATAGGGGAGGGTCTGGGTGGGCATCTGTCCGCGGTGGCGGCTCTGGCACAGGACGTGGACCCCACTCCACCATAGTCTTTGTCCGCTTCAGTCTACTCCTATGAACGGCGACCCTCGCCGCCGACCTAGGATTGGCAACCCTACTAAATGGCCCATCTGGACTGAGTTGCAGTTCCGGACTGAGGTGCAGTTCCGGACTGAGGGGCAGTTCCGGACTGAGGGGCAGCTCAGGACTGAGGGGCAGCTCAGGACTGGTTGACGGCTCTGGCAGCTCCTGGCTGGCTGATGGCTCTCGCAGCTCCTGGCTGACTGGCGGCTCCTGGCTGGTGGCTCTGGCGACTCCTGGCAGGCTGGCGGCTCCGGCGGAGACTCTGGCGGCTCAGGACAGACGGGAGAATCTAGCAGCTCTGGACAGGCGGAAGACTCTAGCAGCTCTGGACAGGCGGGGGACTCTAGCAGCTCTGGACAGGCGGGGACTGGACTCTAGCAGCTCTGGACAGGCGGGGGACTCTTCTGCAGCTCTGGACAGGCGGGGGACTCTAGCAGGCTCTGGACAGGCGGGGGACTCTCTGGAGCAGCTCTGGACAGGCGGGGACTCTAGCAGCTCTGGACAGGCGGGGGACTCTAGCAGCTCTGGACAGGCGGGGGACTCTGGACAGCAGCTCTGGACAGGCGGGGGACTCTAGCAGCTCTGGACAGGCGGGGGACTCTGGACAGCAGCTCTGGACAGGCGGGGACTCTAGCAGCTCTGGACAGGCGGGGGACTCTGGACAGCAGCTCTGGACAGGCGGGGGACTCTAGCAGCTCTGGACAGGCGGGGACTCTAGCAGGCTCTGGACAGGCGGGGGACTCTAGCAGCTCTGGACAGGCGGGAGACTCTAGCAGCTCTGGACAGGCGGGGGAGACTCTGGAGCAGCTCTGGACAGACTCTAGCGGCTCTGGACAGGCGGGAGACTCTAGCAGCTCTGGACAGGCGGGGGACTCTAGCGGCTCTGGAGACTCTGGACAGGCGGGGGAGCAGCTCTGGACAGACGGGCTCTGGAGACTCTAGCAGCTCTGGACAGACTCTAGGGCTCTGGAGACTCTAGCAGCTCTGGACAGGCGGGGAGACTCTGGAGCAGCTCTGGACAGACTCTAGGGGAGACTCTAGCAGCTCTGGACAGGCGGGGGACTCTAGGGCTCTGGAGACTCTAGCAGCTCTGGACAGGCGGGGGACTCTAGCAGCTCTGGACAGGCGGGGGACTCTAGCGCTCTGGACAGGCGGGGGACTCTGGGGCTCTGGAGGCGGGGGACTCTAGCAGCTCTGGACAGACGGGAGACTCTAGCAGCTCTGGACAGACGGGAGACTCTAGCGGCTCTGGACACTCTGGAGCAGCTCTGGACAGACGGGAGACACTAGCAGCTCTGGACAGACGGGAGACTGGCAGCTCTGGACAGACGGGAGACTCTGGCATCGCTGGAGAGGAAAAAGGCTCTGGCAGCGCAGGACAGGCGGGACCACCTATAGGGCTGAGACGGAGAGACAGCCTGGTGCAGGGGGCTACCACCGGAGGGCTGGTGTGTGGAGGTGGCACTGGATAGACCGGACCGTGGAGGTGGCACTGGATAGACCGGACCATGCAGGCGCACTGGAGCTCTTGAGCACCGAGCCTGCCCAACCTTTCCTGGTTGAATGCTCCCAGTCGCCCAGTGCGGCGAGGTGGAATAGCCCGCACTGGGCTGTGCATGCGAAGCAGGGACACCATGCGTAAGGCTGGTGCCATGTACGCCTGGCCCAAGGAAATGTACTGGAGACCAGATGCGTAGAGCCGGCTACATGGCACCTGGCTCGATGCCCACTCTAGCCCGACCGATACGAGGAGCTGGTATGTACCGCACCGGGGACACCGTGCGCTCTACAGCATAACACGGTGCCTGCCCCGTCTCTCTCGCCCTCCGGTAAGCACAGGAAGTTGGCGCAGGTCTACTACCTGGCTTCGCCACACTCTCTGTGTGCCACCCCCAATACATTTTTGGGACTGACTCTTGGGCTTCGATCCGCGGCCCCGTGCTGCCTCCTCATACAAGCGCCTCTCCGCCTTCGCTGCCTCCAGCTCTTCTTTGGGGCGGCGATATTCTCCTGGCTGTGCCCAGGGTCCTGTCCCGTCTAGGATCTCCTCCCAAGGCCATGTCTCTAAATAGTGCTGCCACTCCTGCTGCTGCTGCTGCTGCTGCTACTGCTGCCTCTCCTGCTGCTGCCTGTTTCCACGCCGCTTGGTCCTTGGTTGGTGGGTGGTTCTGTAACAGTTTCCTTCCATTGAAGGAGAGGAGGACGAAAACGCAGCGTGGTTAGAGTTCAACATGTTTAATCAAGACCATACACAAGAACACTACAAAATACAAATCAACAAATGTGAAAAAACCGAAACAGTCCTATCTGGTGCAATGACACAAAGACAGAAGACAACCACCCACAAAACCCAACACAAAACAGGCTACCTAAATATGGTTCCCAATCAGAGACAATGACAAACACCTGCCTCTGATTGGGAACCATATCAGGCCAAACAACAAACCCAACATAGAAACACGAAATGGAATGCCCACTCAGCTCACGTCCTGACCAGCACTAAAACAAAGAAAACACAAAAGAACTATGGTCAGAACGTGACAGTCCATTTCGTTTATGGGGCGTCAATTAAGGAAGACGTCCAGTGGTTTGCAGAAGAGGATAACAGGACAACATGAGAGGATATTTTATAAGTACTAGACAGCAATGTGACATCAAATGGGCTTTGGTGGTCAAGATGTGTTGGTATCTGTGCTGATGGCGCTAAAGCCATGACAGGGAGACATAGTGGACTGGTAACGTGCATACAAGCAGTTGCTCCCAATGCCAGTTGGGCACACTGCAGCATCCACCGAGAGGCTCTTGCTGCCAAGGGAATGAATGACAGCTTGAAAGATGCTTTGGACACCTACAGTGAAAATGGTTAATTTTGTTAAACAAGGCCCCTGAACTCTTCTGTATTTTTTGCATATTGCAATGATATGGGCAGCTAAGGCTTTTACAACATACAGAAGTGTGCAAAGTATTGACCCGTTTTTTTTTTATTGAGAGACGAGCTTAAAGTTTTCTTTGCTGACCATCATTTTCACTTGTCTGACAGCTTGCATGATGACGAGTTTCTCACACGACTGGCCTATCTGGGTGATGTTTTTTCTCGAAAATAAAAGAGAGCCACACACTCTAGGAGCTCAGATGCAAAAATGTAATACCAACGTTTGACAGCCAAGCTGTCTTCATCAGGGTATAATCACAAACACTGCAGGATGACTCGTTTATATAGTGTCAAAAGACAGGTGTCTGTAATCATGGCCAAGAATGGCCTAATATCATTGGTTAATAATCAAATATTAAAATGACATACAAAGAACAACATACAAACAACAAATGGACAGCATACGATCATAGATTAATTTGACTACACAAGCTTACAAACAATTACAATGGCAAAGTCACAATAGTCATAAGAATGGCTTCAGATCAAAGTCTACGTTGAGACCGAAGGGCGCAAGGGTCTTTAAATTAAAGATCCAGGCAGCCTCTAGTTTTAACAATAAATTATCAAGGTCACCCTCTCTCCTAGGGAGGGTGACATGCTCGATGCCAATATAACGCAGAGATGAAATCGAGTGGCCTGCCTCCAAGAAGTGGGCCGCAACTGGATAAGTAAAGTCAGTAGGCTTCCTGTAAAGATCAGTGTATAGAACATTATCTTCACACAAGATCAGAAGATCAAGAAAACTGATTTGACGTTTCTCAACCTGAATGATCTGAATCTAGGATTTACAGGGACTCTCCACAACTATATTCAATGTGCAGGACAAAATTGAGGCTATGATTAAGAAGTTGGAGCTCTTTTCTTTCTGCGTTAACAAGGACAACACACAGGTCTTTCCGTTATTGTATAATTCTTTGTGTGCAAATGAACTCAAGCTTACGGACAATGTCCAATGTGATATAGCGAAGCATCTGAGTGAGCTGGGTTGCCAATTACATAGGTACTTTCCAGAAATGGACAAAACAAAGCACTCTGGATTTGTTATCCCTTTCATGCCCTGTCTCCAGTCCACTTACCGATATCTGAACAAGAGAGCCACATTGAAATTGCAACCAGCAGTTCTGTAAAAATTTAATTTAATTCGTAGCCACTGCCAGATTTCCAGATAGGGCTGCGCTCAGAGTTTCTTGCCTTGGCAAATTGTGCAGTTAAGACACTGATGCCCTTTGCAACCACGTACCTATGTGAGAGTGGGTTCTTGCCCCTCACTAGCATGAAAACTAAATACTAAATACTGGCAGCTGGGGTGAAAGAGGAGTGATTATGATAGAGGAATTGTACAGCAATTGTACAGCAATTTCATCAGGTAACATGAATACAAAGCTGTCGAGAGGTTAGAATAGGATGGGTTGCCAAAAGTCTGTGTAACCAATAGAAAGTCAGAGTCCCGAAACAGTCTGTCCCACGGTTGGGTAAAGAAAGTTTGTGGTCAACAAAGTATGCAGGAGTCATGAGGCAAATAACAAAATGCACAATATACACTGCTCAAAAAAATCAAGGGAACACTAAAATAACACATCCTAGATCTGAATGAATGAAATATTCTTATTAAATACTTGTTTCTTTACATAGTTGAATGTGCTGACAACAAAATCACACAAAAATGATCAATGGAAATCAAATGTATCAACCCATGGAGGTCTGGATTTGGAGTCACACTCAAAATTAAAGTGGAAAACCACACTACAGGCTGATCCAACTTTGATGTAATGTCCTTAAAACAAGTTCAAATGAGGCTCAGTAGTGTGTGTGGCCTCCACGTGCCTGTATGACCCCCTACAACATCTGGGCATGCTCCTGATGAGGTGGCGGATGGTCTCCTGAGGGATCTCCTCCCAGACCTGGACTAAAGCATCCGCCAACTCCTGGACAGTCTGTCGTGCAACTGTTGGTGGATGGAGCGAGACATGATGTCCCAGATGTGCTCAATTGGATTCAGGTCTGGGGAACGGGCGGGCCAGTCCATAGCATCAATGCTACCTTCCTCTTGCAGGAACTGCTGACACACTCCAGCCACATAAGGTCTAGCATTGTCTTGCATTAGGAGGAACCTAGGGCCAACTGCACCAGCATATGGTCTCACAAGGGGTCTGAGGATCTCATCTCGGTACCTAATGGCAGTCAGGCAACCTCTGGCGAGCACATGGAGGGCTGTGCGGCCCCCCAAAGAAATGCCACCCCACACCAAACCAGTCATGCTGGAGGATGTTGCAGGCAGCAGAATGTTCTCCACGGCATCTCCAGATTGTCACATCTGTCACGTGCTCAGTGTGAACCTGCTTTCCTCTGTGAAGAGCACAGGGCGCCAGTGGCGAATTTCACAATCTCGGTGTTCTCTGGCAAATGCCAAACGTCCTGCACGGTGTTGGGCTGTAAGCACCACCCCCACCTGTGGACATCGGGCACTCATACCACCCTCATGGAGTCTGTTTCTGACCGTTTGAGCAGACACATGCACATTTGTGGCCTGCTGGAGGTCATTTTGCAGGGCTCTGGCAGTGCTCCTCCTGCTCCTCCTTGCACAAAGGCGGAGGTAGTGGTCCTGCTGCTGGGTTGTTGCCCTCCTACAGCCTCCTCCACATCTCCTGATGTACTGGCCTGTCTCCTGGTAGCGCCTCCATGCTCTGGACACTACGCTGACAGACACAGCAAACCTTCTTGCCACAGCTCGCTTTGATGAACCATCCTGGATGAGCTTCACTACCTGAGCCACTTGTGTGGGTTGTAGACTCCGTCTCATGCTACCACTAGAGTGAAAGCACCGCCAGCATTCAAAAATGACCAAAACATCAGCCAGGAAGCATAGGAACTGAGAAGTGGTCTGGTCACCACCTGCAGAACCACTCCTTTATTGGGGGTGGCTTACTAATTGCCTATAATTTCCACCTGTTTTCTATTCCATTTACACAACAGCATGTGAAATTTATTGTCAATCAGTGTTGCTTCCTAAGAGGACAGTTTGATTTCACAGAAGTGTGATTGACTTGGAGTTACATTGTGTTATTTAAGTGTTCCCTTTATTTTTTTTAGCAGTATATATTTTTTTAAACATAACGACTTGGGGCTAGCCATTGTAAGTTCAGAGTCACTCGTCCCAACAGTGCATGAGTGCTGGAGGTGAGTGAAAGCTCAGGAGAGAGGGGTGCATGTGGTGGGTTACCTGTACCAGACAGGGGAGACAGGCCAGGGCAGACAGTGAAGAGATCGCCAGGTGGAATCCAAGTAGCAGTGCAGCAGGCAACGGGAGTAGGTGTCACACCCACTTGGGAGAAGATTTTATTTCTGGAGGCAGATTTCTTGTAGAAAATGCCAGTGAATGGTCTTTGAAAAACAGGAGAGTGCTTCAGAGGATGCTTAAGACTCCTGCCACTTCTTGGACCCAAAGGCCTTGACACCTTTTACTTCACACCTTAGTGCTAATTGAATTTGTATCTTGTCTGTCGTTTCAAGCCTGGGAGCTCAGTTCCAGGTCGGATGGTGTCCTCAGGTCTCTGCTGTTTGTTTGCTAGCTTCTTGTGACTCCACATCCCGGGTCCGGGAGCATAATCATCGCCTGACACTAATTAGCATAACGCAACGGACATAAAATCTTCCTAGAAAATCTTCCTATTCATGAAAATCACAAGTGAAATATATTGGAACACAGCTTAGCCTTTTGTTAATCACCCTGTCGTCTCAGATTTTCAAAATATGCTTTACAGCCAAAGCTAGACAAGCATTTGTGTAAGTTTATCATAGACTGGCATTGCATTATGCCTTGCTAGCAGCACGCAACCTTGTCACGAAAAACAGAAAAGCAATCAAATTAAATGATTTACCTTTGATGAACTTCGGATGTTTTCACTCATGAGACTCCCAGTTAGATAGCCAAAGGTCATTTTTTCCCAAAATATTATTTTTGTAGGCCAAATCGCTCTGTTTGTTCTTCACGTTTGGCTGAGAAATCGCCCGGAAATTGCAGTCACGAAAACTGCGAAAAATATTCCAAATTAGCTCCATAATATCGACAGAAACATGGCAAACGTTGTTTATAATCAATCCTTAAGGTGTTTTTCTAATATCTATTCAATAATATATCTGTCGGGACAATTCGTTTTTCAGTAGGACCGATTGGAGTAATGGCTACCTCTGTATTTTACGCGAGCCATCATGTGACCACTTACGCAATGTAGCCGCCTACGGCTATTCTTCAACATAAATGTGTAAAACTACGTCACAATGCTGTAGAGACCTTGGGGAATACGTAGAAAGCGTAAGCTGGTTGATAGCACATTCACAGCTCAATAGGGACTCATTGGAACGCAGCGCTTTCAAAATATGGGGCACTTCCGGATTGGATTTTTCTCAGGCTTTCGCCTGCAACATCAGTTCTGTTATACTCACAGACAATATCTTTACAGTTTTGGAAACGTTAGAGTGTTTCTATCCAAAGCGGTCAATTTTATGCATATTCTAGCATCTTGTCCTGACAAAATATCCCGTTTAAAACGGGAATGTTTTTTTTTTCAAAAATGAAAATACTGCCCCTAGAGTCGCAACAGGCTAGAGCACCCTCCGTATAGGTTGGGAAAAAATCCAACTTTCATCTATCCTATCCTTTTGTAAAAAACCTGTTGAAAAAAAACCTGTTGAACAATTTGAGAGCTATTATTGATTATTATTATATTATTATTTGTGCCCTGGTCCTATTAGAGCTCTTTGTCACTTCCCACGAGCTGGGTTGTGACAAAAACTCACTCATTCTGATATTTAAAAAATGTATCGTATAGTGTGTGTGTGTGTGTGTGTGTGTGTGGCAGGCTTACAATGATGGCAAAAAACAACATTTGAGAGTGTGCTGGGAGTGTGATCTTTGATTCATTAAGGATAATTCGTAATCATTCTAGCATCCACATTAATGTAGAACTGTTTAGAACTGTGGTCTCCAACAGGTAGATTGCGAGCTAACAGTAGCTCGCAACTAACTTATGAATAGCTATTACATGCATTTTTTTAATTTGTTCAATCGCAAACTCTCATAAACTTAAAGCTCCCAGCTACTATCCAATCAAATCCACATTGACATTAACCCACCACTGGTTAACCACTATTGGCATAAAAAAAATATATAAACGAAACACAATATCTGCCAATTAATTTCCATCAAATTTGCCCAATTTCCTTGTTTTTTTGTCAAGACCTCAAAAATGGTCTTCTGATGTGATTTAAGCATTGACATGTACTCAGAATATACATGTTTGTGGTTTCTCTATGGATACTTGTAATTTTGAGAAGAAAAAAAACAGATAAAAATCTAAAAAGCAGGAAAAATACAAATCAGAGAGAACCACATTCGGGAATATACAAAATATAACTTTATGGGGCCTGTCATGCCAAATACTGTTTATTAACCATTCTTTTACCAGGCATATTGACAGAAATTACATCTCTTGTACACCAAGGACACGAGTTGCAGGGTAGAGGAGAAGAATGTGCCCATTTGAAAGATGAAAAAAAATAGTGTAGCTCGCAGCATAAAAAAACGTAGCTCTAAATGCTAGAAAATGTTGGACGTATTATATTCTTATTTACAATAAAAGTGACTCCAAAATGACACCACATATTATTTACCATTAATTTCTATTGGGCACAAAATAAATCTGAAGCACAACCAAAATGAACTGCAAATGCCTTCAATCAAAATCAAAAATGCATTTTTGGACCAATGGGTAAAATAATTGTGTAGATACCTCTCCAATGGTCCAAACCTCATGTCTCCATCATAATCTATTCAAAAGTTATTGGAGTTTTTACCCTTGTAGGATTATCACATTTTAAAAACTTGTTTTTTTCTTTAACTAGGCAAGCCAGTTAAGAACAAATTCTTATTTACAATAACAGCCTACTGGGGAATAGTGGGTTAACTGCCTCATTCAAGGGCAGAATTACAGACTTTTACTTTGTCAGCTCGGGGTTTCGATCCAGCAACCTTTCAGTAACTGGCCAAACGCTCTAACTACTAGCCTACCTGCCGCCCGGGGTAACTAAATCAAGTGGTCAAAAATAGGATTATGTCAGCCAGGCTGGACACTATGAGAGAATTAAGGCTAGCTGACAGGCTCACTGTTTAACACGTCATCTTTCTTCTCGAATCTGGAGGACATAAACCATTATAGGAGGTAAGATAGATATTGATTTTGAAACATTTTAGTGTACAGTTTTCATATTGTGGAATTCCTGTTCTTAAGGTTAAAAATCTCAAAAACACGCAAACCTTTGAAATGTCAACGGAGCACTGAGCGTACTGCGAGCTTTTTAATTTATTTGTTTTTGATCTCAATGTCCATTATTCAGCATTTCCTCAAATATTTTTACATTTTCAACTTCATTTTTCATGTTTACTAAAAATGCTCTGAAGCAGGTTGTCATCAAGGATCTCTCTGTACTTTGCTCCCTTCATCTTACCCTGACTAGTTTCTAAGTCCCTGCTGCTGAAAGACATACCCACAGCATGATGCTGCCACCACCTTGCTTTACCATAGGGATGGTGCCAGGTTTCCTCCAAACATGACGCTTGGCATTCAGGCCAAAGAGTTCAATCTGGGTTTCATCAGACCAGAAAATCTTATTTCTCATGGTCTAAGAATCTTTAGGTTTGCCTTCTGGCAAACTCAAAGCGGGCTGTCATGTGCCTTTTACTGAGGAGTGGCTTTCGTCTGGCCACTCTACCATAAAAGGCCTGATTGGTGGAGTGCTGCAGAGATGGTTGTCCTTTTGGAAGGTCCCCCCCATCTCCACAGAGGAACTCTAGAGCTCTGTCAGAGTGACCATCAGGTTCTTGGTCACCTCCCTGACCAAGGCCTTTCTCCTCCGATTGCTCAGTTTGGCCAGGCTGCCAGCTCTTGGAAGAGTCTTGGTGGTTCCAAATTTCTTCCATTTAAGAATGATGGAGCCCACTGTGTCCTTCATTACCTTCAATGCTGCAGAAATGTTTTGGTACCTTTCCCCAGATCTGTGCCGACACAATCCTATCTCGGCGCTCTACGGACAATTGCTTCAACCTCGTGGCTTGGTTTTTGTTCTGACATGCAATGTCAACTCTGGGACCTTATATAGACAGGTGTGTGCTTTTCCAAATAATTTCCAAAAAATTGAATTTACCACAGGTGGACTCCAACCATGTTGTCGAATTGAATACTTTTTTTTTACTTATGTAAAAAAAGTATTTATTTTTTTATACATTTGCAAAAAAACTTCTTTTCACTATGCGTTATAGGGTATTGTGTGTAGATTGATGAGGAAATTGTTTTATTTAATCCATTTTAGAATAAGGCTGTAATGTAACAAAGTTGAAAAAGTCAAGGGGTGTGAAAAGTTTTTAAATGCACTGTATATGATAACGGTGCATTTCTATGTTTTGTAGTGAGGACGATAAGTGTTTCCAATGACGTCATCGGTTTGCATCGTGTGGTTTTGACCAATTGTGAGTAGGCATTGTCAACCATGCTGAACAAAAATATAAACGCAACATGTTGGTCCCATGTTTCATGAGCTGAAATAAAAATGCTCCATATACCCAAAAACATTGCTCTCAAATTTGTTTACATCCCCGTTAGTGAGCGTTTCTCATTTGCCGAGATAATCCATCCACCTGACAGGTGAGGTATATCAAGAAGCTGATTAAATAGCATGATCACTTGAAAATCTATGACAAGACTTGAAAAATGGCTGTCTAGCAATGATCAATAACCAACTTGACAGAGCTTGAAGAATTTAAAAAAGAATAATGTGCAAATATTGTGCAAAACCCTTAGAGATTTACCCCAAAAGACTCACAGTTGTAGTTGCTGCCCAAGGTGATTCTAACATGTATTGATTCGGGGGTGTGAATACTTATGTAAATTAATATCTTTAGGTGGGGGGGGGGTGTAAGTGGAGAGTCTCCAGTGAAACTAAATTAGTCCAGGAGTAATACTTACTGGAACTGAAGCTTGAGGGTTGATGTAATCTGAAAGTGGTTGACAGAGACTGGACTGGAGTTTGAAGGATGCAGACATTGGCTGGGCTCTGAATGCAGCTGACAGAGGTTGGACTGAACTGAACTAACTTTGAAGGAGGCAGACAGTGCAGATGGTGGCTGGGCTTTGAGTGCAGGTGACAGCGGCTGGACTGGAGTTTTCTAAGAGGCAGAGACTAGCTGGACTCTGAAGATGGCTGACAGAGACTGGACTTGACCTTTCTAGGCGGCAGACAGTGATGGGCTCTGAAGGTGGCTGACAGAGGCTGGACTGGACTCAAATAAATTATCCCCCAAAATATTTAGCGGATGTCACATACTGACTATGCGTTTGCAGATTTTTGTCTGCTCTAACTTGTCCAACCTTTCCTGGTGAACATTCGTCAGTCTCTTCTGTGTCATTGATGTTCTGAGACATGTTTTCCGCCGTGCTGTCCTGTTCTGTGCCAATTGTAATTTTCCCTCTTTGTAGCACCTGACCACATGACTGGACAGTATTCCGGGTGCGACAAAACTAGGGCCTGTAGATCCTGCCTTGTTGATAGTTATGTTAAAGAAGGCAGAGCAACTCTTTATTATGGACAGATCTCTCCCCATCTTAGCTACTGTTGCATCAATTGTAAGTAAGCATTTGTTAGTAAGCATTTCACTGTAAGGTCTACACCTGTTGTATTCGGCGCATGTGACAATTTGTTTTTGATTTGATCAATATGTTTTGACCATGATAGTTTACAATCTAGGGTTACTCCAAGCAGTTTATTCTCCTCAACTTGCTCAATTTCCATATTATTCATTTCAAGATTTAGTTGAGGTTTAGGGTTAAGTGAATGATTTATCCCAACTACAAGGCTTTTAGTTTTGAAATATTTAGGAGTAACTTATTTCTTGCCACGCATTGCAACTGACTGCAGCTCTTTGATAAGTGTTGCAGTGATTTCACTTGCTGTGATAGCTGACATGTACAGTGTTGAGTCATCAGCATACATAGAAACACAGGCTTTACTCACCAAGAAGTCTCACCAAGGTTTCTACTTGCTTGAATATACTTCTCACCTCTGGTACCATGTTCTTGATAATGTTAACCGCCAGCAGGTGCTGAATGTGTAGTTAGACTAAAGCATGACTAGCTGCACCAGCTCCCGAGTGGCAAAGCAGTCTAAGGCACTGTATCTCAGTGCTAGAGGAGTCACTACAAACCCTGGTCCGATACCAGGCTGTATCACAACCTGCCGTGATTAGGAGTCCCATAGGGCGGCGCACAATTTGCCCAGCGTCATCCGGGTTAGGGTTTAAACTTGACTTAAATAAAGGTTTAATAAAAAACCTGCAACGCCCTGGGCTCCAACTCTGGGTAATGGCTGACCACACTATCAATTTCTCCAAGGATTTCTCCAAAGACCCCCCTGATGAAAACGTTCTGTGAATTGCACACATGTAGTATCTTAATATGTTGAATTACTGCATGCTGTAGTATGATTCTTCAGCATCATGGACATAAGGCTCAGCAGGGCCTGAGAAACATTTCAGAGGGCGGCGGATGTGTGGCCTCTGAATAGGCAACAGGTCCAAGGAAGGGATAATTTGAGTTGACAAATTGACTTATACAGTGAGCCAGACAGACAGTGAACAATGTCCTGTGTTACTGGCTAACCTATGAAGTTTACTTTAAAAGGACACATTTACAGAATTTGCCATTTTCACGATTCTATATGCATTGTGATTCGATGTTCCAAAGATATTGGGAAAGGGGATATCTAAATGTGTCTTCTGCAATTAACACAACCCAGATGAATCAGAGTAGTGGGGGGCTGCCTTAACACCTAAGGAGCAGTTGTTTTGGGGGGTAAACTGCCATGCTCAAGGGTAGAACTGCAGAATTTTCCACCTTGCTGGCTTGGGGACTTGAACCATCAACTGTTCGTTACTGGCCCAACACTCTTAACCACTAGGCTATCAGCTGCCCATGTGTCTGCTGCAGAGAGACAAGAGAGAGCCATGAGAAAACAAGTTCTGATCAGTCGTGGAAATAAGAGTGCTGAAAACATTGCTATTTATGAAGCAGATTGAGAACAAGCAATTGACAAGCACATTGTAAATGTAGGGCCTAGTTCTTTCTCTGGGTTAATAACCTGGGCGAAAAAGTAGATAGGGCCTGTGGTTCTGTTTTGGTATCATTTCGGTAATGAATATCAAGTATTTTGATACTAAACCTGGTATCGGTATCAAAGTCAAAATGTTGGTATTGTGACAACACTACTTGGCAGGTAGCCCAACTCTTATTAATGGCCTCCTCATTTACGTGCCATATAAGAAGTTCACCACTGTCATTCAATACTGGCAAGAAAAACAACAGAAGGAAATAGGAAATTCAGCAACTCTTGGAGGACAGTAGAACTTGAAAGAAGAGCTTATTTATTGCAAAAATTTAAATTGGATATTTCAGCTCTTGGCATTCATCAAGGTATTTCATGAACAGATGTTCACATTAGACTTCACATTTGTAACTTGATTGTGCAACACTCATCTCATATGTATTCTTTATTTTAAAATGTTTTACCACTTTGTCTCCCCAAATTCACAATATCCAATTGGTAGCTACAGTCTTGTCTCATTGCTGCAACTCCAGTACGGACTCGGGAGAGGTGAAGGTTGAGAGCCGTGCATCCTCCGAAACATGACCCAACCAAGACGCACTGCTTCTTGACACAATGCCTGCTTAATCCAAAAGCCAGCCACCCCAATGTGTCAGAGGAAACACTGTACACCTGGCGACCGTGTTAGCATGCACATGCACGGCCCGCCACAGGAGTCGCTAGAAAGCAATGGAACAAGGACATCCCTGCATCGCCCCATTGGTCTCCGGTCGCAGCCGGACCAGGATCTCTAGCGGCACAGCTAGCACTGCATTCTATCTTATTGTACTGTATCTTAGTCTATTCAACTGAATTTTCTTGTCCAAATATTTAAAAATTCTTGATTCCTTTCCTTTCGATTGTGTGTATTGTTATATATTACTGCACTATTGGAGCTAGAAACACAAGCGTTTCGCTACACCCACAATAACATCTGCTAAACACGTGTATGTCAAATCAAATCTTATTTGTCACATACACATGGTTAGCAGATGTTAATGCAAGTGTAGCGAAATGCTTGTGCTTCTAGTTCCGACAATGCAGTAATAACCAACAAGTAATCTAACTAACAATTCCAAAACTACTGTCTTATACACAGTGTAAGGGGATAAAGAATATGTACATAAGGATATATGAATGAGTGATGGTACAGAGCAGCATAGGCAAGATACAGTAGCTGATATCGAGTACAGTATATACATATGAGATGAGTATGTAAACAAAGTGGCATAGTTAAAGTGGCTAGTGATACATGTATTACATAAGGATGCAGTCGATAATATAGAGTACAGTGTATACGTATGCATATGAGATGAATAATGTAGGGTATGTTATCATTATATAAGGTAGCATTGTTTAAAGTGGCTAGTGATATATTTACATCATTTCCCATCAATTCCCATGTAGTTAACTCAATGTTAGGGTGGCTGTTTAACAGTTGAGGCCTTGAGATTGAAAAACAGTGTGAGTGCGGGGTGAACAGGCAGTGTTGGTTTATGTCCTTGATGATCTTTAGCCTTCCTGTAACATCTGGTGTAGGTGTCCTGGAGGGCAGGTAGTTTGCCCCCGTGATGCGTTGGCAGACCTCACTACCCTCTGGAGAGCCTTACGGTTGAGGGCGGAGCAGTTGCCGTACCAGGCGGTGATACAGCCCGCCAGGATGCTCTCGATTGTGCATCTGTAGAAGTTTGTGAGTGCTTTTGGTGACAAGCCGAATTTCTTCAGCCTCCTGAGGTTGAAGAGGCGCTATTGCGCCTTCTTCACGATGCTGTCTGTGTGAGTGGACCAATTCAGTTTGTCTGTGATGTGTATGCCGAGGAACTTAAAACTTGCTACCCTCTCCACTACTGTCCCATCGATGTGGATAGGGGGGTGTTCCCTCTGCTGTTTCCTGAAGTCCACAATCATCTCCTTAGTTTTGTTGACGTTGAGTGTGAGGTTATTTTCCTGACACCACACTCCGAGGGCCCTCACCTCCTCCCTGTAGGCCGTCTCGTCGTTGTTGGTAATCAATCCTACCACTGTTGTGTCGTCCGCAAACTTGATGATTGAGTTGGAGGCGTGCGTGGCCACGCAGTCGTGGGTGAACAGGGAGTACAGGAGAGGGCTCAGAACGCACCCTTGTGGGGCCCAGTGTTGAGGATCAGCGGGGAGGAGATGTTGTTGCCTACCCTCACCACCTGGGGGCGGCCCGTCAGGAAGTCCAGTACCCAGTTGCACAGGGCGGGGTCGAGACCCAGGGTCTCGAGCTTGATGACGAGCTTGGAGGGTACCATGGTGTTGAATGCCGAGCTGTAGTCGATGAACAGCATTCTCACATAGGTATTCCTCTTGTCCAGATTGGTTAGGGCAGTGTGCAGTGTGGTTGAGATTGCATCGTCTGTGGACCTATTTGGGCGGTAAGTAAATTGGAGTGGGTCTAGGGTGTCAGGTAGGGTGGAGGTGATATGGTCCTTGACTAGTCTCTCAAAGCACTTCATGTTGACGGATGTGAGTGCTACGGGGCGGTAGTCGTTTAGCTCAGTTACCTTAGCTTTCTTGGGAACAGGAACAATGGTGGCCCTCTTGAAGCATGTGGGAACAGCAGACTGGTATAGGGATTGATTGAATATGTCCGTAAACACACCGGCCAGCTGGTCTGCGCATGCTCTGAGGGCACAGCTGGGAATGCCGTCTGGGCCTGCAGCCTTGCGTGGGTTAAGACGTTTAAATGTCTTACTCACCTCAGCTGCAGTGAAGGAGAGACCGCATGTTTTCATTCCAGGCCGTGTCAGTGGCACTGTATTGTCCTCAAAGCGGGCAAGAAAGTTATTTAGTCTGCCTGGGAGCAAGACATCCTGGTCCGTGACTGGGCTGGATTTCTTCCTGTAGTCCGTGATTGACTGTAGACCCTGCCACATGCCTCTTGTGTCTGAGCCGTTGAATTGAGATTCTACTTTGTCTCTGTACTGACGCTTAGCTTGTTTGATAGCCTTGCGGAGGGAATAGCTGCACTGTTTGTATTCAGTCATGTTACCAGACACCTTGCCCTGATTAAAAGCAGTGGTTCGCGCTTTCAGTTTCACACGAATGCTGCCATCAATCCACGGTTTCTGGTTAGGGAATATTTTAATCGTTGCTATGGGAACGACATCTTCAACGCACATTCTAATGAACTCGCACACCAAATCAGCGTATTCGTCAATGTTGTTATCTGACGCAATACGAAACATCTCCCAGTCCACGTGATGGAAGCAGTCTTGGAGTGTGGAATCAGATTGGTCAGACCAGCGTTGGACAGACCTCAGCGTGGGAGCCTCTTGTTTTAGTTTCTGTCTGTAGGCAGGGATCAACAAAATGGAGTCGTGTTCAGCTTTTCCGAAAGGGGGGCGGAGCAGGGCCTTATATGCGTCGCGGAAGTTAGAGTAACAATGATCCAAGGTCTTTCCACCCCTGGTTGCGCAATCGATATGCTGATAAAATTTAGGGAGTCTTATTTTCAGATTAGCCTTGTTAAAATCCCCAGCTACAATGAATGCAGCCTCCGGATAAATTGTTTCCAGCTTGCAGAGAGTTAAATAAAGTTTGTTCAGAGCCATCGATGTGTCTGCTTGGGGGGGATATATACGGCTGTGATTATAATCGAAGAGAATTCTCTTGGTAGATAATGCGGTCTACATTTGATTGTGAGGAATTCTAAATCAGGTGAACAGAAGGATTTGAGTTCCTGTATGTTTCTTTCATCACACCATGTCACGTTAGTCATAAGGCATACGCCCCCCCCCTCTTCTTACCAGAAAGATGTTTGTTTCTGTCGGCGCGATGCGTGGAGAAACCCGTTGGCTGCACCGCCTCGGATAGCGTCTCTCCAGTGAGCCATGTTTCCGTGAAGCAAAGAACGTTACAGTCTCTGATGTCCCTCTGGAATGCTACCCTTGCTCAGATTTCATCAACCTTGTTGTCAAGAGACTGGACATTGGCAAGAAGAATGCTAGGGAGTGGTGCACGGTGTGCCCGTCTCCGGAGTCTGACCAGAAGACCGCCTCGTTTCCCTCTTTTTCGGAGTCGTTTTTTTGGGTCACTGCATGGAATCCACTCCGTTGTCCTGTTTGTAAGGCAGAACACAGGATCCGCGTCGCGAAAAACATATTCTTGGTCGTACTGATGGTGAGTTGACGCTGATCTTATATTCAGTAGTTCTTCTCGACTGTATGTAATGAAACCTAAGATGACCTGGGGTACTAATGTAAGAAATAACACGTAAAAAAAACAAAAAACTGCATAGTTTCCTAGGAACGCGAAGCGAGGCGGCCATCTCTGTCGGCGCCGGAAGAGTTGTGACAAATAAAATTTGATTTGAGACTTGCACGTTATGTGCAAATGTTTGTGTGATTATTTTATTTTATTTTTGATAATCTTAAATATTGTGGACAGATTCCATCAATGTACTTGTCTGCATAATTTCCAATCCCCCATATATTTTTGGGGTAAATATATATATATACAGTGGGGAGAACAAGTATTTGCTACAATGCCAATTTTGCAAGTTTTCCAACTTACAAAGCATGTAAAGGTCTGTAATTTCTATCATAGGTACACTTCAACTGTGATAGTCGGAATCTAATACAAAAATCCTGAAAATCACATTGTGTGATTTTTAAGTAATTAATTTGCAATTTATTGCATGACATAAGTATTTGATACATTAGAAAAGCAGAACTTAATATTTGGTACAGAAACCTTTGTTTGCAATTGCAGAGATCATACGTTTCCTGTAGTTCTTGACCAGGTTTGCACACACTGCAGCAGGGATTTTGGCCCACTCCTCCATACAGACCTTCTCCAGATCCTTCAGGTTTCGGGGCTGTCGCTGGGCAGTACGGACTTTCAGCTCCCTCCAAAGATGTCCTATTGGGTTCAGATCTGGAGACTGGCTAGGCCACTCCAGGACCTTGAGATGCTTCTTACGGAGCCACTCCTTAGTTGCCCTGGCTGTGTGTTTCGGGTCGTTGTCATGCTGGAAGACCCAGCCACGACCCATCTTCAATGCTCTTACTGACGGAAGGAGGTTGTTGGCCAAGATCTCGCGATACATGGCCCCATTCATCCTCCCCTCAATACAGTGTAGTCATCCTGTCCCCTTTGTAGAAAAGCATCCCCAAAGAATGATGTTTCTACCTCCTTCCGCTTCACGGTTGGGATGGTGTTCTTGGGGTTGTACTCATCCTTCTTCTTCCTCCAAACAAGGCGAGTGGAGTTTAGACCAAAAGCTCTATTTTTTTTCTTTTTTTTTCTCATCGATAAAGCAAAGCAGTGTGACACAGACAACAACACAGAGTTACACATGGAGTAAACAATAAACAAGCCAATAACACAATAAACAAGTCAATGACACAGTAGAAAAAGAAAGTCTATATACAATGTGTGCAAAAGGCATGAGGAGGTAGGCACGAAATAGGCCATAGGAGCGAATAATTACAATTTAGCAGATTAACACTGGAGTGAACAATGAGCAGATGATGTGCAAGTAGAAATACTGGTGTGCAAAAGAGCAGAAAAGTAAATAAAACAAAAATAGTTTGGGGATGAAGTAGGTAGATTGGGTGGGCTATTTACAGATGGACTATGTACAGCTGCAGCGATCGGTTAGCTGCTCAGATAGTTGATGTTTAAAGTCGGTGGGGGAAATAAAGTAAATAAAGTCTCCAACTTCAGGGATTTTTGCAATTCGTTCTCGTCACTGGCAGCAGAAAACTGGAAGGAAAGGCGGCCAAAGGAGGTGTTGGCTTTGGGGTTGATCAGTGAGATATACCTGCTGGAACGTGTGCTACGGGTTATCGTGACCAGTGAACTAAGATAAGGCGGAGCTTTACCTAGCATAGAAGATGACCTGGAGCCAGTGGGTCTGGCGACGAATATGTAGAGAGGGCCAGCCGACTAGAGCATACAGGTCGCAGAGGTGGGTGGTATAAGGTGATTTGGTAACAAAAAGGATGGCACTGTGATAGACTCTATCCAGTTTGCTGCGTAGAGTGTTGGAATCTATTTTGTAGATGACATCGCCGAAGTCGAGTATCGGTAGGATAGTCAGTTTTACTAGGGTAAGTTTGGCGGCGTGAGTGAAGGAGGCTTTGTTACGAAATAGAAAGCCGATTCTAGATTTGATTTTGGATTGGAGACTTGATATGAGTCTGGAACGAGAGTTTACAGTCTAGCCAGACACCTAGGTATTTATAGTTGTCCACAGGTCAGAACCGTCCTGGGTGGTGATGCTAGTTGTGCGGGCGGGTGCGGGCAGCGAACGGTTGAAAAGCATGCATTTAATTTTACTAGCGTTTAAGAGCAGTTGGAGGCCACGGAAGGAGTGGTGTATGGCATTGAAGCTCGTTTGGAGGTTAGTTAGCACAGTATCCAAAGAAGGGCCAGAAGTATACAGAATGGTGTCATCTGCGTAGGGGTGGATCAGGGAATCGCCCACAGCAAGAGCGACATCACTGATATATACAGAGAAGATTCGGCCCGAGAATTGAACCCTGTGGTACCCCAATATGTCTTATCTGTAGAATTTAAGCTGTATAGAAGCTGAAGCAGTTCATTATAGTGAGAATAGTTCTGATCAATTGAGTAGGCTGCTATACACTGAGTGTACAAAACATTAGGAAAACCTGCTCTTTCCATGACATTGTCTGACCAGGTTAATCCAGGTGAAAGCTATGATCTCTTGTGGCAAAATCCTGCACGGAGCCTCTACCTTGCACTGCCACTTTAAGAGCTCATCAGCAGTCAGGAAGGATAAAATAAAGATAGCTCTTCCAATCTCATTCTGGTGGAACAACGCATCAAACTTGGCTTTCATTAGTTAGGGTTAGGTTGAAATTCACATTTTAAGAATATAAATTATGGAAATTTTGTCATAATTACAACTTGGGGCTGCCGAGTGGCGCAGCGGTCTAGGGCACTGCAGCTCAGTGCTAGAGGTGTCATTACCGACACCCTGATTCAATTCCAGGCTGTATCACAACCAGCTGTGATTGGGAGTCCCATAAGTGGCACACTATTGGCCCAGTGCTGTTAGGGTTTGGCCAGGATAGGCTGTCTTTGTAAATAAGAATTTGTTCTTAATTGACTTGCCTAGTTACATTTTTTTAAAGAACTGGATGGAGAGGCCAAACCACATCTCCAGTCTGTCCAGAAGGACATCATGGTCAACAGTGTCAAATGCAGCACTTAAATCTAAGAGTAAAAAGACAGAGCTATTTGGCAACTGGGTTGGTTCAAAGATCATTTACCACTTTACAGTAACTAAGGCTGTCTCTCAAACTGTTTTGAAGAAGGTGGTGGGGATAGGATAGAGGAGGCAGGTAGAGGCTTAAGTTGTGAAATCACTTTCCTGGGCATGTCTGTGTCAACCAGGGAAAATACATGCATAGAGCCTTTGCGTGGTAAGCTAGGGAACGTATCATCAAACTTCTCATCAGGTATTGCTTGACTGATAACCAACATTATGCTGGGAATCTTATCTCTGAAATATGCCGCAAACTCATCACATTTAGATGTGGAGTAAAGTTCACAGGTTTGAAGGGGGTAGGATTTATCAGGCTATCAATGGTCGAGAAGAACACTCTAATTATTATTAGTGATCAAGATAGAAAAATGAGCCCGTCTAGCATTTCTAATTGCATTGTTAGAATGCCAAGTTGCTCTCTCAGAATATCATAATTGTCACGGCCGTCTTCCTGGAAAGAATAAGTGGACCAAAGTGCAGTGTTATGAGCGTACATATTCCTTTTATTTATGTAACCAAGAAAACAAGGAAACGACCGTGAAGCTTAACTTCGGCTATAATGCCTCTAACAAAGTCAACTACCCACACTGAATGGAGGGAAAAGGGGATACCTAAGTATGATTCCCAATCAGAGACAATGATAGACAGCTGTCCCTGATTGAGAACCATACCGGCCAAAACATAGAAATAAAGAAACATAGAAAACAAAACATAGAATTCCCACCCAAATCACACCCTGACCAAAACAAAATAGACACATAAAAAGGCTCTTAGGTCAGGGCGTGACAATAATGGACCTGCAACTTTGACTTTCACCATTTATGCTCTGCTTTCTGCAATTTCTCTTTAATTTTTTGACGCTACCCATCCCTTAAGCGGGATAATTGTCATCAGCAACCGCTGAATAGCATGGCGCCACAGTCAAATAATATTACTAAAAATATTAATATTCATGAAATCACAAGTGCAATATTGCAAAACACAGCTTAGCCTTTTGTTAATCCACCTAGATAGATTTTGAAAATATGCTTTACAGCGAAAGCAATCCAAGCATTTGTGTAAGTTTATCGATCGCATCGCAAAACATGAAGTACACTTAGCATCAGGTAGCTTGGTCACGAAAATCAGAAAAGCAACCAAATTAATCGTTTACCTTTGATGACCTTCGGATGTTTTCACTCACGAGACTCCCAGTTACACAACAAATGTTCCTTTTGTTCCATAAAAATTATTATATCCAAAATACCTCTGTTTGTCGCGTTATGTTCAGAAATCCACAGGAAAGAGTGGTCACGAAAACGCAGACGAAAATTCCAAATAATATCCGTAATGTCCACAGAAATATGTCAAACGTTTTTTATAATCAATCCTCAGGTTGTTTTTAAAATATATAATCGATAATATATAAACCGCAACGGTCTTGTTCAGTAGGAGAGGGAAAGGAAATGGCTGTCCGAACTCTGTTGCACGAGCAAAACTCATGTGACCACCTGACGCGATGTTATCTTTCTGAATAAATTTTCTAATTTATTTTCTAAATTTGCAAATTTGTCTGAAGACTGTTGACACCTTGAGGAAGCGAAAGGAAAAGGGATCTGGTTGATATCCCTTTAAATGGAGCAATGGGAGGCTATGGAACATTGAGTTTTCAAAATAGAACCCACTTCCTGGTTTGATTTTTCTCAGGGTTTCGCCTGCAATATCAGTTCTCTTATACTCACGGACAATATTTTGACAGTTTTGGAAACTTTAGAGTGTTCTCTATCCTAATGTAACGGTTTTCTTTAGGTGAAGTAGAGGCGGACCAAAATGCTGCGTGGTTGTTATTCATTAGACTTTAATAAAGAAACTGTACACGAATAAACTAACAAAACAACAAACGTGCGAAAACCTAAAACAGTCCTATCTGGTGCAAAACACAGAGACAGGAAGAATCATCCAGAAACACAGTGAAACCCAGGCTACCTAAATATGGTTCCCAATCAGAGACAATGACTAACACCTGCCTCTGATTGAGAACCATATCAGGCCAGACATAGAAATAGACAAACAAGACATCCAACATAGAATGCCCACTCAGATCACACCCTGACCAACCAAAACATAGAAACATACAAAGCAAACAATGGTCAGGGTGTGACACCTAATCTGTCATTTATATGCATATTATAGCATCTAGTCCTGAGAAAAAGGCTGTTTACTTTGGGAATGTTATTTTTCCAAAAATAAAAATAGCTAGCTTCAAGAAGTTAACCTTTCACATTTGAGATCGAAATATCTCTAACGGTCGCCCCAGCATGAGTTGTTTTATGAAGTCAGAATGCACTCACTGTTCCAAAATGCCTATTTCTCAGGCCCAGAAACTAGAATATGCATACAATTGTCAGATTAGGATAGAAAACACTCTAAAGTTTCCAAAACTGAGAATAACAGAACTGATATTGCAGGTAAAAACCTGAGGAAAATCCAACAAGGAAGTGCTGTTTTTTAAACACCTTCTTTGCCCGCTTTGAGGATAATACAGTGCCACCGACGCGGCCCGCTACAATGACTGTGGAATCTCCTTCTCTGTGGCCGATGTGAGTAAGACATTTTAACATGTTAACCCTCGCAAGGCTGCCAGCCCAGACGGCATCCCTAGCCGCGTCCTCAGAGCATGCACAGACCCGCCCACTTGTGTTAACGGACATATTCAATATCTCCCTATCCCAGTCTGATGTCCCCACATGCTTCAAGATGGCCACCATTGTTCCTCTACCCAAGAATACAAAGGTAACTTTTCTAAATGACTATCGCCCCGTAGCACTCTCATCTGTCATCATGAAATGCTTTGAGAGACTAGTCAAGGATCATATCAACTCCACCCTACCTGTCACCCTAGACCCACTTCAATTTGCTTACCGCCCCAATAGGTCCATAGATGACACAAAAGCCATCACAATGCACACTGCCCTATCCCATCTGGACAAGAGGAATACCTATGTAAGAATGCTGTTCATTGACTATAGCTCAGCATTCAACACCATAGTACCCTCCAAGCTCATCATTAAGCTTGAGGCACTGGGAACTGCCCGCATCCTCCTTTCTTCACGACCACTACGAGGTAAAATAGAGCCAAGCAATCAGCATACCAATGAATTTTGTAAGTTCTAGCAACAGCCCTAGTAACAGAAGCTAGAACTCATCGAATCCCATTGTGACGTAGGAGGGGACACTTTTCGTCATGGGGTTTTAGCCCTAGCACTTCCAGTTCTCTGCTGCCAATGACTGGAATGAATTGCAAAAATGACTTAAGCTGTTGTCATATCTCCCTCTCTAACTTTAAGCACTCACTGTCAGAGCATTTCACAGGTCACTGCACCTGTACATAGCCCATCTGTAAATAGCCCATCCAACTACCTCATCCCCATACTGTTATTATAATTGTTTTGCTCCTTTGCACCCCAGTATCTCTACTTGCACATTTATCTTCTGCACATCTATCACTCCAGTGTTTAATTACTAAATTGTAATTATTTTACCACTATGGCCTATTTATTGCCTTACCTCCCTTATCTTATCTCATTTGCACACACTGTATATAGACATTTCTATTGTGTTATTGACTGTATGTTGTATATTCCATGTGTACCTCTGTGTTGTTGTTTGTGTCGCACTGCTTTGCTCTATCTTGACCAGGTCGCAGTTGTAAATGAGAACTTGTTCTCAACTGGCCTACCTGGTTAAATAAAGGTGAAAAAAATAAATAAATAAAACTATGAAGCTAATTCAAATAATCAAAGCTTGATGATTGTAATCAGCCGTGTTGTGATAGGGCATAAAACAAACCGTGTACCCAGGGGGGCCCCAGCACCGAATTTGGGAAACCCTGGGATGGGACAGTGTGCAGTGCAATAGTGATTGTGTCGTCCGTGGATCTGTTTGTGCGATATGAGAATTGAAGTAGGTTGTCGGGTAAGGTGGAGCTGATGTGGTCCTTAACTAGCCTCTAGAAGCATTTCATGATGATAGAAGTGAGTGCTACAGGGCAATAGTCATCTAGTTGAGTTACCTTCTCTTTCTTGGGTACAGGAACAATGGTGTACATCTTGAAGCAAGTGGGGACAACAGCCTGTGATATGGAGAGATTTAATATGTCTGTAAACACTCCTGTGAGCATACAAAAATGTTTTAAATGCTTGAGTATAGCCCATGTTGCCATCCACCCTCACATTGCACTCAGCAGGACTGCCACTCTCAGTGCCATTTGAAAACACCCACATGCCAGTCTGATAGCCCTAAGACTCTACTCAATAGCAGTTGACATATATTGGCCAACACATTGCATTGTAAGGTGTGCCTTTTTCTGGGTACTTGAACAAACTAGAGCTATGATTCTATTTATTAATTTTGGGGTAACCACCTTGAAATTGCACACATGCACAAGGTCACACACTCAACTCTGCAGACACACAGTTAGCATAGTACATACCTACAAATACACACTCTTCCATAAATAACAACGTATACAAGATGGAAATTGCAGTGTGTGGGGTAACTATCTCTCTTCTGTTGCACCTCACCCATGCTCTTGTATTTGTGTCACACTAGTCTCTCGTGACTTTCAAATGTGTGTGTGCTGTCACTTCATTATAAAAGCTTTTTTGTCCCTTTAGGGCCACTGTACATTTAGGATTTATGAGAAACAAAACATCTGGCGTGCTAGTTCTGTGTCACTGGACAATTCACGATTTTGGAATACATGTTGAGAATTTTTGCTTGGAGGATCAAAGAGTTTCTGCCCTGCAGTGCTCACATGAGATCATTTTTTGCTGTATTTTCTCTCCCTAATTTCATGATATCCAACCATCACTGAAACTCCTCAATGTGCTCAGGAGACGTGAAGGTTGAGTCATGTGTCCTCTGAAGCATGACCCATTAATCCACACCTGCTTAACCTGGAAGCCAGCCACACCAATGCCTCAGAGGAAACCCCATTCAACTGACGTTAGCCAGCCCACCACAAGAAGTTGCTAGGGTGCAATGAGCCAAGTAAAACACTCCGGACAAACCCTCCCCTAACCTGGATGACACTGGGCAAATTATGAGCTGCCCTATGTGACTCCTGGTCACGCCTAGTTGTGACACAGCCTGGGATCAAACCTGTGGCCATAGTGACACCTCAAGCACTGCAATGCAGTGCCTTAGACCGTTGCACCATTTAGTTCTTGATGCTGAGATTAGAACCAACATTCCCAACAACACCACGAAGCCACCATCAATACCATTACTCTATAGAAATCATCCACATACACTCCAAGCCTTTGGAATACAGCCCTGGTTTGTCACCATAAGAATGATCATAACAATGTGGATCATGCTGATGATTATGATATCATTCTCATACTGGATCTAAGGGAGAGAGGAGAACACTGTATTGCTCTTCAAATGGATCAATTGAAACGTGTATTAAGACTATATGTAGACTAGTGTCTTAAAAAGCGCTTTACAGCTAAATACTATTAAGTGTGAGTCATACAGATCTTTGCTGGATGCACCTCTACCACCACACCAAGACTTTACCTGCCCTGTCTGTAACAGACAATAAGTACATTTACATGCACACTAATAATTCAATATGAAACTGATGGCAGTAGGCAGAATATGGCATTAGTTATGTAAACACCTTACTCTGCTTATCTTAATTGGCGTAAAGTCATAATCTATGTAAGCAAACACGATTTAAACAACTTGTTTGTTGTTCAATCTTTCAAATTTTCAGGTTTTTTAAATGCCTTAAAGGTGCACTATGCAGAAATCACTGCCATTTCTTAGTTGCTAAAATTGTAATAGCTCTCCTAATATCAGTTTATGGGACAAAACAAGCAAGTAGAGTGTAGAGAATCATTGTACCATCTAAACTGTTGTAAAATATATTCTCCATATCCAAAAATATGTTCAGCTGTATGAAGCTGGTGTTAAAAGAAAATGAAAGTAAAACCCTTTCCACACTGTTCATAAAAAAATTGGAAACATGTTTCTTCACAAAACACCTCTTTTGAAAGGTTATAATGTCTGCATTAATGATATATGATTGTTTAAGGGGTGGAAATGAGCCTTTCTCTCGAAAGGAAAAACTTGCATAATGGGACATTTGACGCTGCTGCCACAGGGAAGCACCTCTCCCCCACTCAATATGACAGGTTATGACTAACTTTGGCAGCTCCATCATTCAGATTTGGACAACAAGGTAAGTAAACTGTATAAATCGTTTTTATGTCTGTAATGATAATATTTACAATTTAGAGTATTTTTTCTGATTGATAAATTGTTTTCAATTCATATTATCTGATCAACAAAATCAAAATGACAAGAAAAAGTACAAGATAATCCCTCCACCTGATAGGTGTGGCATATCAAGAAGCTGATTAAAAAGCATAATAATTACACATGTGCACCTTGTGCTGGGGGACAATAAAAGGCCACTCTAAAATGTGCAGTTTTGTCACACAACACAATAACACATATGTCTAAAGTTTTGAGTGAGCGTGCAATTGGCATGCTGGCAGCAGGAATGTCCACCAGAGCTGTTGCCAAATAATTTAATATTAATTTCTCTACCATAATCCGCCTCCAACGTTGTTTTAGAGAATTTGGCAGTATGTCCAACCAGCCTCACATCCACAGACCATGTGTAACCACACCAGCCCAGGACCTCCACATCCGGCTTCTTCACCTGCGGGATTGTCTGAGACCAGCCACCCGGACAACTGATGAAACTGTGGGTTTGCACAACCAAAGAATTTCTGCACAAACTGTTTAGAAACCGTCTCAGGGAAGCTCATCTGCGTGCTCGTCATCCTCACCAGGATCTTGACCTGACTGCAGTTTGCGTCGTAACCGATATGCATGAATTTAAAAAATGTACAGTACCAGTCAAAAGTTTGCCAACCCCCGCCCACTAATTCATATCAATGATATCAATCAGCCTACAGACGATTTACTTCCAGACTTGCTTGTGACTTTAAATTAACTGAAAACACTCCCTGGCAAGCCTCTTTAATAACAAACAGAGAGACAACAAAGTGTTATGGTTCTCCCAGCAGCTGTGCTTTAATTAAATGCCCACGAGGGTTTTCAGTTGTTTCAGCTGCAGCTGGAATAATTAGTTCAAATTAGCAACAATTTATTTACATAGCGAATGACGCGCCTACATCCCCGTTCCATGTTCCCTCAAATTGAGGACAGTTAATGAGGTGTTGGAGGTCGCAGCGCCGCGGCATTGAATTAGTATAGCGACGCTGTACACTTCAGGGTTTTGATACTTCACATTGTGATTAACTGTGGCGGCAGGTCGGCTAAGAGCATTGGGCCAGTAACCAAAAGGTTGATGGTTCAAATCCCTATGCCGACTAGGTGAAAAATCTCTTGATATGGCCTTGAGCAAGGCACTTAACCCTCTATTGCCTTTTTTCTGTGCTGTGGTTGTTTTGAGTACTAGTAACAGCTGTAAAAATTCTATACTACTCTTCGCTCTAATGCAGCCTATTAGAGAAAGCTGCTTACTGCCAACTGCAACAGTTATGTAAATTGTTAATGCCACCTTGAATACCGTTGAATCTCCCTTCTGTTTGAAAGGGAATTTTCTTAATTTATCTTGTGTCTAGAGGTGCCACCTTAGATAAAATCCAAAGCTGCAAGCAATGAAACCTGTCGACAGAGGATGAGAAAGGCCACCACTGCTGCCACCAGAGCTATTGCTACTGCTGTTGCCCTGGCAGCTTTGTCACTGTCATAATAGGAGGAGGAACTGGCTAATATATCCCTCCTTCCACAGCAGGGCTGCTACAGAAAGGATAGCCCAAGCTGAAAGTAAAGAAAGCTAGGGGGAATGGGGGACAGGGATGGAAGATGATGAAGAGGCAGCCCACACAAACACAGTGGCATTCCCTCCACCAGTAGTCTGATCCACTCGATAAGGTCTCCTGTCAGTCAAGCTAACTCTTGGGATACCGTGACATTTTAGGAGGAAAACAGTGTCTTTGTTGCTTACCTGACCTTTCACAAAGGCTCTCACGACACAATGTTGTTGTCCTCTCAGCTGGTGGTGACACTGCATGTGGGCAATATGGTCCAAAACAGTTCTGATTCTTTACCGTTCCCCCGAAGTGTGCACTCGTACACTCCCCTTCATGTATTTAAAGGGAATGGACTAGTGTAAGTAGTATGGTGGGAACTACCTTCAGCCCTGCTTGCACCAATCCAATGCTTTAGAATGAATGAGGAGGCGTGAACGAGTACACACTTCGGGAGAAGGTTAGAGAATGAGAATGCAGCCACTAACTCTGTTTTGGAGGAAAGAAACCCTGAATGTTGCTGGCACTGGTTTTTTCAGTGTTTTTTAAATCAAAGTTTGGGATTTTTAACAACTGATCAGAAATATTGTGCGATCAAGTGTGTTATTTGCGTCTGTACGTTGTGTGTAAAAGATTTCTTCATTCTCATCACATGCACAAACAAATACAATGCATGACTGATGTCTTACAACTTTCTGTTATTGTCTTTTAGTGATTTCATTTTCGGTGGACTGAATGTTTAAACCAATTTCTAGATTTTATACATTCAAAATGAATAAGCACAGGTATGCTATGACTCCTCCATCTATACAAAAATGAAGAGTTGATTCCTTTGCCAACACTTCCACCTAGTGCAATGAAAAAAACTGTGCAAGGTTTATGTCAAATGTTCATTTCCTCAGTGCCATCCAGTCTCAAATTTCTCCCTAACCCTTTCCATAACCCCTCAATGTTTGCAGATCTGTAAGATCTGGATAGGTATAAGCAGTGCAGTTACTTCCACCTTAACGATCTGCAGAAACAAAGGGTTAGGTCCAAGGGGGAGAGTTAGAGAATGATTTGTCTGGCTGATAAGAAAAAGATCATAGGATCATGAAAATGAAATGATCAGTACCCCCCCCACTGAACTTTATCAACTACTATTAATAAAATAGTTACCATCTTAGATAAGCTTGCCGTTCATGATTTTTTTTTAAATCAAATAAGAAATTAGTGTATCAAACTTTAATAATTGAACACATGGAATCAGGCCCAAATGGTTCAGTTTGGTAGAAGTGGAATTTTGATTTAAAGCCTCATTGAGAATAAATCATTTTACAGATTGTGGATACTAAGGGGGGCCGATTCAGACGTAGGAAATGTACACCTTTCCTACGCACTTCTCAGTATTTGGTTTTCAGACTTATTCTGTCGTGTAACGTCCTCTGCAGGAGTGGCTACCTGATGTTATTCAACGGCTGAAAACCCGAGCGAGCACTTGTTGGCAAACAGATTTTCTCATGGTGTTTTCATTCAATAGGGTTTTCAGCTGATGTATCTCAAGCCCTTCATTTAAATACGGTGTACCTTTAAGTTAGACTTTTGTCGACAGACTCACTAGAAAATATTGAGAACGGGTTCAGAATACAACACACATGTTTTCCACCTCCAAGGAAGCTCAAGACTTCTTGGAGAAGCACATCAAATCCAACACACAAGGGGACAAGTTGGCAGATGGAAACCCCTTGACTGGCTCATTATTCAGGTGATACCCATGCACAATCACGTAGTCGAGCCTATGGCTATGACGCTGCCCTCAGCACAAGACAAGACACCTCAAGTTTGGGTACAAGGAATAATGTTATACATGTTATAATTATTTTGCCTATGGTCAAGGACATTTAAACAGTGATGACAACACGCCAATTAATGAACAATGGAAAATATATGGAGGTGTCATATATACTCCAACTGTTTTCTTATGTGGCTACAGCACATTGCATCCATTTGGGATGAAAATGGCAATATAAGTTGGTAGCTATCTCCCTACTAATTTGTTTAATTTTGTATTAAAAAAATTATACTGGCAAGAAGAGATGGACAGGCACATGCACTTACCAATAGGATGCATGGGGAGTGATTAGCTCCGTTTTGTAACGACAAAACTGGTTATATGTAGAAACCAGACAACAAAGTTTAAATTTAGCCTCTAAAACCGATAAATCAACATATCCCCAAGCAACTGGGAGAGTGTGAGCGATCAGTTATGTACAACTGCGACTCAATCAGTTGGTAAAGCGGCGCGGCGACAGGAATCCAACAAGCCATTGCTTCCCCAAGAGGAAAAGATAAGAAGATGCAAACGAGAGTAATGAATAGTTAAAGACTGTACAGGAAAACATAGCTAACATGCTCTCAATGCTCACCCAAACAAACTGCTACAAAAGAACATTCGCCTCAAAATAAAGTAAAGGCTATTGTGTCAGACACTCAAAAACAAGGTGTACGCATGAATGAACAAGATAACAAAATGTGCCTTTTGGAAACAAAGTTGCAAACTTTAGAAGATTAATTGGACCAGCAAGAAAACACAATGAGAACAAAACAACATGATAATATTGGTGTTGCCGGAAGACGAGGAAAAAGGAGACCTTTTTCGGCGTGAATGCTAAATAGACACGCATGGTAATCTTCAAACTGTGCAACTATCAAACCAAAATAAACATTCTGATGGCACAATAGCCCTTGTTTGTTCAATGCGTACACCTTGTTTTTGAGTGTCTGACACAATAGCCTCCACTTTATTTTGAGGTGAATATTATTTTTGTTGCAGTTTGTTTGGGTGAGCATATATATATATATATATATATATATATATATATATATATATATATATATATATATATATAAAAATGTGTTTTTGCTTTGTCATTATGGGGTATTGCGTGTAGATTGATGAGGGGATTTTTTTTAAATCAATTTTTAGAAAAGGGCTGTATAATGTATCAAAATGTCGAAAAAGAGAAGGGGACTGAATACTTTCCCGAATGCACTGTACATTTCAATGCATGGAGAATGGTGTTATTTCAAACTTTATAAGAGCTATTGATGAGAGCTAGGTAAATGAGTAATTCATTTGAATCAGGGAATTGTGAATATATTGTTTTAAATGCTGTGCCATTATGCAGAATGTATATTCTACTGCCTTTTAACTTGCAGCGATGGGCACTCTCGAATGTCTTAATTATAGTCTACCCCGACTTTCTCTCTTTCCTATTTCTATCATGTTAAATAATAGCCACTATCGGTATCGACCGTCAGTAACCACAAATATTCAACTGCCAATTTACTCTTCCATTTGGTGAAGCCTACATTATCATTCCATTTAATTCCATTGTTTTGTTTACCTTGATTTGCTTCCTCTGTAAACGCCATCATGGCAATGTGGTCGTTTATGAGGAGAATCATTATAACAGTTGATAATTAAAAAAGAAGACATCTAGACTAATTAAAATGGGTCGGATGCAGACCAAGCAGTAACAGTTTGAACCCGATGCATGGCCCAACAGTTGGCCGTGTCATCACAAACAGTTCCACGGTTAATGCAGGCAGGAGACGAGGGTACAGCCTACTATTGTACACTATTCTGCCTATTACAATTCTATGTACACTAATCTGTACTCTAAACATTACCATGGGTTGGAAACAAGGTTTTCTAGCAACCAGGGTATCTTGTAAGTCCTCCTCTCCCCAACCCTTCCCCTTGGGCCTAAAAACAAAGAAATGAAAAGCATGGAAAAAAAGGTACATACAGTGCCTTGCAAAATTATTTACCCCATTGGCATTTTTCCTATATTGTTGCATTACAACCTGTAATTTAAATAGATTTTTATTTGGATTTCATGTAATGGACATACACAAAATAGTCAAATTCTTTCAGTGAGATGAAAAAAATGAAAAAAGCCCCTAAATAAGATCTGGTGCAACCATTTAGCTTCATTAAATAAAGTCCACCTGTGCGCAATCTAAGTGTCACCTGATCTGTCACATGATCTCAGTGTATATATACACCTGTTCTGAAAGGCACCAGATTCTGCAAAACCACTAAGCAAGAGGCACCACCAAGCAAGCGGCACCCGGAAGACCAAGGAGCTCTCCAAACAGGTCAGGGACAAAGTACAGAAGTACAGAGAAGTACAGATCAGGGTTGAGTTAAGAAAAATATCCAAAACATTGAATACCCCATGTAGCACCATTAAATCCATTATTAAAAAATAGAAAGAATATGGAACCCCATCAAGCCTGCAAAGAGAGGGTCGCCCACCAAAACCCACAGAACAGGCAAGGAGGGCATTAAAACTTCTTATGGCTGGGGGGCAGTATTGAGTAGCTTGGAATAATAAGGTGCCCAGAGTAAACTGGACCTTTCAGCGTTCCTCAAGGTTCCGTTTTAGGACCAGTATTGTTTTCACTATATGTTCTACCTCTTGGTGATGTCATTCAGAAACACAATGTCAACTTTCAGTGCTATGCAGACGACACACAACTACATTTCGATGAAACATGGTGAAGCCCAAAAATTGCCCACTACGTATGCTTGTGTTTCAGACATAAGGAAGTGGATGGCGGCAAATGTTTTACTTTAAACTTCAAACAAAACAGAGATGATAGTTCTAGGTCCCAAGAAACAGATCTGCTGTTGGATCTGACAATTAATCCTGATGGTTGTACAGTCATCTCAAATAAAACTGTGATGGACCTCTGCTTTACTCTGGACCCTGATCTCTCTTTTGCCGAATATTTCAAGTACAGCTTTTTTCCATCTGTACATTGCAAAAATCAAACTTTTCGTCCAAAAATTATGCAGAAAAACTAATCCACGCTTTTGTCACTTCTAGATTAGACTACTTCAATGCTCTACTCTCCGGCTACCCGGATAAAGCACTAAATAAATCTTGCTTAGTGCTTAACACGGTTGCTATAATCCTGACTAGAACCCAAAAATGTGATAATATTACTCCAGTGCTAGCCTCTCAACATTGGCTTCCTGTTAAGGCTATGGCTAATTTCCATGTTTTTCTGCTAACCTACAAAGTATTACATAGGCTTGCTCCTACTGATCTCTGATTTGGTCCTGTCGTACATACCTACGTGTACGCTACTGTCACGAAACTCAGGCCTCCTAATTGTCCCTAGAATTTCTAAGCAAACAGCTGGAGGCACAGCTTTTTCCTATTCAGCTCACTTTTATGGAATGGTCTGCCTATCCATGTGAGAGACGCAGACTCTGACCTTTAAGTCATTACTGAAAACTCACCTCTTCAGTCGATCCTATGATTGAGTGTAGTCTGGCCCAAGGGTGCGAAGGTGTACGGTAAGGCACTGGAGCGACGAACCACCCTTGCTGTCTCTGCCTGGCAGGCTCCCCTCTCTCCACTGGGATTCTCTGCTTCTGACCCTATTACGGGGGCTGAGTCACTAGCTTACTAGTGCTCTTCCATGCCGTTTCTAGAAGGGGTGCATCATTTCAGTGGGTTGAGTCACAGACGTGATCTTCCTGTCTGGTTTTGCGCCCCCTCGGGCCCGTGCGGTGGAGGAGATCTTTGTGGGTTATACTCAGCCTTCACTCAGGGTAGTAAGTTGGTGGGCTGTTGTTGTCTCTCTAGTGGTGTGGGGGCTGTGCTTTGGAAAAGTGGGTGGGGTTATATCCTGCCTGGTTGACCCTGTCCAGGGCTATCGTCGGACGGGGCCACAGTGTCTCCCGACCCATTCCTGTCTCATTCTCCAGTATCTATGCTGCAATAGACTTTGTGCCAGGGGGCTAGGGTCAGTCTGTCTTATCTGGTGTCTTGTGTGAATTTATGTATGCTCCCTCTAATTCTCTCTCTCTCCCTCTCTCCCTTCCATCCAGGAGGACCTGAAAACCACTGCAAATGTTTATCAGTTTTTGTGTATTCATTTGAGTTCAATTCACTTGCTAGAAATAAGCACATCAGAACTTCACAGTTTATTCTTATTTAGCAGCCTGGAATGCCTCTTCATGGGCCCCTGTGGCTCAGAACACATTTTATGATCTGAGGGGTGAAGCCTTTGCTTACTTCACCACAGGCCCTGTGGTAAAGTAGGCAAAGACTCCACCTATCAGTGATCACCTAGGTGACTCAAATCAAATGTTTTTGGTCACATACACAGACAGTGCATTCAGACAACTTATTCAGACCCCTTGACTTTTTCCACATTTTTTGGGCGTTACAGCCTTATTCTAAAATGGATTAAATACGTTTTATCTCATCAATCTACACACAATACCTTACAATGACAAAGCAAAAACTGTTTTTTAGACATGTTTGGAAATATATCACATTTACATACAGTAAGTATTCAGACCCTTTCCTAAGTACCTTGTTGAAGCACCTCTGGCAGTGATTACAACTTTGAGTCTTGGGTATGATGCTACAAGCTTGGCACACCTCTCAAGCTATGTCAGATTGGATGGAGAACGTCACTGCACATTTATTTTCAGGTCTCTCCAGAGATGTTAGATCGGATTCAAGTCCGCGGTCTGGCTGGGCCTCTCAAGGACATTCAGAGACTTGTCCCGAAGCCACGCTTACGTTGTCTTCGCCTTGTGTTTAGGGTTGTTGTCCTGTTGGAAGGTAAACCTTCGCCCCAGTCTGATGTCCTAAGCGCTCTGGAGCAGGTTTTCATCAAGGATCTCTCTGTTCATTGCTCAGTTTCTTTCCCTTGATCCCTTGAACTAGTCTCCCAGTCCCTGCCACTGAAAAACATCCCCACAGCATGATTCTGCCACCACCACGCTTCACCGTAGGGATGGCGACAGGTTTCCTCCAGATGTAACACTTGGCATTCAGGCCAAAGAGTTCAATATTGGTTTCACCAGACCAGAGATTCTTGTGTCTCATGGTCCGAGAGTCATTTAGGTGCTGTTCTGGCAAACTTCAACTCTTGGGGGCTTTTTAAGCTGTTTTTCAGTCTCTCTGTCCCAGCTTTGATGCACATGTACTGACCTTACCTTCTGAATTATTTCCCTGTGATTTGAGATTTGGGGAAAGCCAAAGGAAACGTCATTTCCGGTCACAACTTGCAGACTTGTTTACGTGTTGCTGTGCGTTTTGTTGCCATCCTATTTTGCTACCTGACAACTTTATGGTTTTTACTTTTTAATTATCGTTTATATTTTTGTTTTTTCCCTCAACTTTTTCACTCTGGACGCTTTATCTGGACACGGTTCGTCAGGACCTCCAACAGCCGAAGCTAAGTAGTAACATTAACATGATGCCTTCTAATTGCAGTCGCTGTACTCATAATATACAGGAGAACGATCGCCTTACGGTGAGGATAGCTGTGCTACAAGCCCAGCTTCAGACGCAATCGTTAGGCAAGGTTAATTTCAGTGTAGGAAAGGATGAAACAGCGTCTGTGCCACCAGTAAGTACAGATAGTAGTATAAATCCCCTGGCACAGTCCCCGCAGCCGGACAACTTTCTCACGGTTTCTGGAAGGAAATGCTGTAGGAATGCTCAACCGGTGTCGCTTATTCAGCCGACAGAAACTTTCAACCGGTTTTCCCCATTAAGCATCGAGTCGGAGTCAGAGGCCGAGCCTTCTCTGGTTTTTACTCCTCCCGTTACGGGGTCTGAGACGCCGAAGCTTCCCACCATTAGCTCTGACAAATTGAAAACTCTAGTCATTGGCGACTCCATTACCCGCAGTATTAGACTTAAAACGAATCATCCAGCGATAATACACTGTTTACCAGGGGGCAGGGCTACCGACGTTAAGGCTAATCTGAAGATGGTGCTGGCTAAAGCTAAAACTGGCAAGTGTAGAGAGTAGAGAGATATTGTTATCCACGTCGGCACCAACGATGTTAGGATGAAACAGTCAGAAACAAGCGCAACATAGCTTCTGCGTGTAAATCAGCTAGAAAGATGTGTCGGCATCGAGTAATTGTCTCTGGCCCCCTCCCAGTTAGGGGGAGTGATGAGCTCTACAGCAGAGTCTCACAACTCAATCGCTGGTTGAAAACTGTTTTCTGCCCCTCCCAAAAGATAGAATTTGTAGGTAATTGGCCCTCTTTCTGGGACTCACCCACAAACAGGACCAAGCCTGACCTGCTGAGGAGTGACGGACTCCATCCTAGCTGGAGGGGTGCTCTCATCTTATCTACCAACATGTGGCAGCCTGCCAACATTGTGGAGTCTGCCACTAGCACAGTTAGCTCAGCTATCACCATTGAGACCGTGTCTGTGCCTCGACCTAGGTTGGGCAAAACTAAACATGGTGGTGTTCGCCTTAGCAATCTCACTAGGATAAAGACCTCCTCCATTCCTGTCATTATTGAAAGAGATCATGATACCTCACATCTCAAAATAGGACTACTTAATGTTAGATCCCTTACTTCAAAGGCAATTATAGTCAATTAACTAATCACTGATCATAATCTTGATGTGATTGGCCTGACTGAAACATGGCTTAAGCCTGATGAATTTACTGTGTTAAATGAGGCCTCACCTCCTGGCTACACTAGTGACCATATCCCCCGTGCATCCCGCAAAGGCGGAGGTGTTGCTAACATTTACGATAGCAAATTTCAATTTACAAAAGAAAATTACGTTTTCGTCTTTTGAGCTTCTAGTCATGAAATCTATGCAGCCTACTCAATCACTTTTTATAGCTACTGTTTACAGGCCTCCTGGGCCATATACAGCATTCCTCATTGAGATAATATTCTAATCTTTGGTGACTTTAATATTCACATGGAAAAGTCCACAGACCCACTCCAAAAGGCTTTCCGAGCCATCATCGACTCAGTGGGTTTTGTCCAACATGTCTCTGGACCCACTCACTGTCACAGTCATACTCATATTTTGTCCCATGGAACAAATGTTGTGGATCTTAATGTTTTTCCTCATAATCCTGGACTATCGGACCACCATTTTATTATGTTTGCAATTGCAACAAATAAACTGCTCAGACCCCAACCAAGGAACATCAAAAGTCGTGCTATAAATTCACAGACAACACAAAGATTCCTTGATGTCCTTCCAGATTCCCTCTGTCTACCCAAGGACGCCAGAGGACAAAAATCAGTTAACCACCTAACTGAGGAACTCAATTTAACCTTGCGCAATACCCTAGATGCAGTTGCACCCCTAAAAACTAAAAACATTTCTCATAAGAAACTAGCTCCCTGGTACACAGAAAATACCCGAGCTCTGAAGCAAGCTTCCAGAAAATTGGAACGGAAATGGCGCCACACCAAACTGGAAGTCTTCCGACTAGCTTGGAAAGACAGTACCGTGCAGTACCGAAGAGCCCTTAATGCTGTTCGATCATCCTATTTTTCTAACTTAATTGAGGAAAATAAGAACAATCCGAAATTCCTTTTTGATACTGTCGCAAAGCTAACTAAAAAGCAGCATTCCCCAAGAGAGGCTGGCTTTCACTTTAGCAGTGATAAATTCATTAACTTCTTTGAGGGAAAAGATCATGATTATTCGAAAGCAAATTACGGACTCCTCTTTAAATCTGCGTATTCCTTCAAAGCTCAGTTGTCCTGAGTCTGCACAACTCTGCCAGGACCTAGGATCAAGAGAGATGCTCAAGTGTTTTAGTACTATATCTCTTGACACAATGATGAAAATAATCATGGCCTCTAAACCTTCAAGCTGCATACTGGACCCTATTCCAACTAAACTACTGAAAGAGCTGCTTCCTGTGCTTGGCCCTCCTATGTTGAACATAATAAACGGATCTCTATCCACCGGATGTGTACCAAACTCACTAAAAGTGGCAGTAATAAAGCCTCTCTTGAAAAAGCCAAACCTTGACCCAGAAAATATAAAAAACTATCGACCTATATCGAATCTTCCATTCCTCTCAAAAATTTTAGAAAAGGCTGTTGCGCAGCAACTCACTGCCTTCCTGAAGACAAACAATGTATACGAAATGCTTCAGTCTGGTTTTAGACCCAATCATAGCACTGAGACTGCACTTGTGAAGGTGGTAAATTACCTTTTAATGGCATCAGACCGAGGCTCTGCATCTGTCCTCGTGCTCTTAGACCTTAGTGCTGCTTTTGATAACATCGATCACCACATTCTTTTGGAGAGATTGGAAACCCAAATTGGTCTACACGGACAAGTTCTGGCCTGGTTTAGATCTTATCTGTCGGAAAGATATCAGATTGTCCTCTGACAAATCAACTGTAAATTTCGGGGTTCCTCAAGTTTCCGTTTTAGGACCACTATTGTTTTCACTATATATTTTACCTCTTGGGGATGTCATTCGAAAACATAATGTTAACTTTCACTGCTATGCGGATGACACACAGCTGTACATTTCAATGAAACATGGTGAAGCCCCAAAAATGCCCTCGCTAGAAGCATGTGTTTCGGACATAAGGAAGTTGATGGCTGCAAACTTTCTACTTTTAAACTCGGACAAAACAGAGATGCTTGTTCTAGGTCCCAAGAAACAAAGAGATCTTCTGTTGAATCTGACAATTAATCTTAATGGTTGTACAGTCGTCTCAAATAAAACTGTGAAGGACCTCGGCGTTACTCTGGACCCTGATCTCTCTTTTGAAGAACATATCAAGACCATTTCAAGGACCGCTTTTTTCCATGTATGTAACATTGCAAAAATCAGAAACTTTCTGTCCAAAAATGATGCAGAAAAATTAATCCATGCTTTTGTCACTTCTAGGTTAGACTACTGCAATGCTCTACTTTCCGGCTACCCGGATAAAGCACTAAATAAACTTCTGTTAGTGCTAAATACGGCTGCTAGAATCCTGACTAGAACCAAAAAATTTGATCATATTACTCCAGTGCTAGCCTCCCTACACTGGCTTCCTGTCAAAGCAAGGGCTGATTTCAAGGTTTTACTGCTAACCAACAAAGCATTACATGGGCTTGCTCCTACCTATCTCTCTGATTTGGTCCTGTCGTACATACCTACACGTACGCTACAGTCACAAGACGCAGGCCTCCTAATTGTCCCTAGAATTTCTAAGCAAACAGCTGGAGGCAGGGCTTTCTCCTATAGAGCTCCATTTTTATGGAACGGTCTGTTTACCCATGTCAGAGACGCAAACTCGATCTCAACCTTTAAGTCCTTACTGAAGACTCATCTCTTCAGTGGGTCATATGATTGAGTGTAGTCTGGCCCAGGAGTGGGAAGGTGAATGGAAAGGCTCTGGAGCAACGAACCGCCCTTGCTGTCTCTGCCTGGCCGGTTCCCCTCTTCCACTGGGATTCTCTGCCTCTAACCCTATTACAGGGGCTGAGTCACTGGCTTACTGGGGCTCTCTCATACCGTCCCTGGAGGGGGTGCGTCACCTGAGTGGGTTGATTCACTGATGTGATCATCCTGTCTGGGTTGGCGCCCCCCCCTTGGGTTGTGCCGTGGCGGAGATCTTTGTGGGCTATACTCAGCCTTGTCTCAGGATGGTAAGTTGGTGGTTGAAGATATCCCTCTAGTGGTGTGGGGGCTGTGCTTTGGCAAAGTGGGTGGGGTTATATCCTTCCTGTTTGGCCCTGTCCGGGGGTGTCCTCGGATGGGGCCACAGTGTCTCCTGACCCCTCCTGTCTCAGCCTCCAGTATTTATGCTGCAACCCTTGGGTTGTGCCGTGGCGGAGACCAGCCCTAGGACCATGCCTCAGGATTACCTGACATGATGACTCCTTGCTGTCATGACTCCACCTGGCCGTGCTGCTGCTCCAGTTTCAACTGTTCTGCCTTATTATTATTCGACCATGCTGGTCATTTATGAACATTTGAACATCTTGGCCATGTTCTGTTATAATCTCCACCCGGCACAGCCAGAAGAGGACTGGCCACATAGCCTGGTTCCTCTCTAGGTTTCTTCCTAGGTTTTGGCCTTTCTAGGGAGTTTTTCCTAGCCACCGTGCTTCTACACCTGCATTGCTTGCTGTTTGGGGTTTTAGGCTGGGTTTCTGTACAGCACTTTGAGATATCAGCTGATGTATGAAGGGCTATATAAATACATTTGATTTGATTTTGATTTTGGATGATAGTGGGGTGAGCAGACTGTGGCTCGGGTGGCTGATGTCCTTAATGATCTTTTTGGCCTTCCTGTGGCATTGGATGCTGTAGGTGTCCTGGAGGGTAGGCAGTGTGCCCCCAATGATGCTCAAGGCAGACCACACAACCCTCTGGAGAGCCCTGTGTTTTTAATTTATATTCAACCTATATTTAACTAGGCAAGTCAGTTAAGAACAAATTCTTATTTACAATGACGGCTTACCCCAGCCAAACCCTCCCCTAACCCGGATGACACTGGGCTAATTGTGTGCCGCCCTATGGGACTCCTAATCATGGCAGGTTGTGATACAGCCCGGGAATGAACCCAGGTCTCTAGTGATGCTTCTAGCACTGCGATGCATTGCCGTAGACCGCTGTGCCACTCAGGATCTCCGGTTTTGGGTGGTGCAGTTGCCGTACAAGCCCGGGATACAGCCCGACAGGATGCTCTCAATGGTGCATCTGTAAAAGTTTAAGAGGATCTTAGGGGCCAAGTTGAAGACATGCTGTTCTGTAATCCAGTCTCTGTGGTAAGGGGTCAAAGAAAAACCTACACCTTCAGAGAGTGCCTCAGGATGAGATAAAATGTTCCTATGAGGTAAGTTTTAACTCATGTTGTTATGTCCTTGTACAATTATAGTGTTATAACAAAACAAAAATATATTAATGGAAAGATAAAAGGGTGTATGGGTTAGTATCCACATCAATGACAACATAGAGCTCATGTCACGTTCTGACCATAGTTATTTTGGCAAGGAAGCCCAAGTGGCAGCCCCAAAAATGTATTGGGGTGAGGCACACAGGGAGTGTGGCGAAGCCAGGTAAGAGACCTGCCTAGAGTCTCCCGTCTGTCCAGAGCTGCTAGAGTCTCCCGTCTGTCCAGAGCTGCTAGAGTCTCCCGTCTGTCCAGAGCTGCTAGAGTCTCCCGTCTGTCCAGAGCTGCTAGAGTCTCCCGCCTGTCCAGAGCTGCCAGAGTCTCCAGTCTGTCCTGAGCCGCCAGAGCCGCCAGTCTGCAAGGAGCCGCCAGAGCCGCCAGTCTGCAAGGAGCCGCCAGAGCCGCCAGTCTGCAAGGAGCCGCCAGAGCCGCCTGTCTGCAAGGAGCCGCCAGAGCCGCCTGTCTGCAAGGAGCCGCCAGAGCCGCCTGTCTGCAAGGAGCCGCCAGAGCCGCCAGTCTGCAAGGTTCCGCCAGAGCTACCTTTCGGTCCTGAGCTACCTCTCGGTCCTGAGCTACCCCTCGGACCTGAGCTGCCCCTCAGTCCTGAGCTGCCCCCCCAGTCCTGAGCTGCCCCTCAGTCCGGAGGAGTTTGTTTAGTCCAGTGGGGCCCTTTAGTAGGGTTGCCAATCCTAGGTCGGCGGCGAGGGTCGCCGTTCCTAGGAGGAGACTAAAGCGGACAAAGACTATGGTGGAGTGGGGTCCACGTCCTGCGCCAGAGCCGCCACAGCGGACAGATGCCCACCCAGACCCTCCCCTATAGGTTCAGGTTTTGCGGCCGGAGTCCGCACCTTGGGGAGGTACTGTCACGTTCTGACCATAGTTCTTTTGTGTTTTCTTTGTTTTAGTGTTGGTCAGGACGTGAGCTGAGTGAGCATTCTATGTTGTATGTCTAGTTTGTCTATTTCTATGTTTGGCCTGATATGGTTCTCAATCAGAAGCAGGTGTTAGTCATTGTCTCTGATTGGGAACCATATTTAGGTAGCCTGTTTTGTGTTGGGTTTTGTGGGTGGTTGTCTTCTGTCTTTGTGTCTATGCACCAGATAGGACTGTTTTGTTTTTTTCACATTTGTTGTTTTGTATTTTGTAGTGTTCACATTTATTGTCCTTATTAAACATGTTGAACACGAACCACACTGCATTTTTTTGGTCCTCCTCTCCTTCAACGGAAGAAAACCGTTACAGCTCAAGTCAAGTTTTTCTGTTATATACACTTGTGAAGTTATGTAATACCCCAGATTGTTAATATCAATGACAAAAACATACATGAATTACCGTCTGTGCCAGTTCCACCTCTTTCTGTTCCAATTCACTCTTTCAGACAAGGCACACCTCGGGAAGGCCTCCCTTCAGAGGGAGTAGGGAGGTACAGGTTGTCAGGGTTAGTTTTGGTCCAGGGGGTAATGCTGGTTTCTGTATGGAGTTAATGCACTGGAACATTGCATTGTAATGTTAATTTGTTTTGCAGGCAGATGCTAGTACCAGTATGGCAGAATTCATGAAGAAGACGGTGTTGGACGAAACCCCAGTAAAAGGGGATAAAAAGGTCCATGTGATTAAAATAAAAAACCAACATCACACAATTATTTTAAAAAACACCTGTAGGACCTAAACCAAAGGCTTTCTGGCAGTTTCCAAAACACGCCACACACAAAATAAATGAAAAAGGGAGCCTGAATGTGGATAATTGCTTTGGAAAATTGTGGGGAAGTCCCCTGCACTCAAAACAGTTACACAACTACCAAATAAGTTATGGTCAGATGGCTTTTCATAAAGTAAAGAAATAAAAGTATGTGAGAATAGGGTTTGCCGACAAAATAAGGGCCGCTCATATGTGTTGGTATTGTAGTATCGCATCCTGATGGTGAAGGGAAATCGTAACGCTACAGCATACAATGACATTCTAGACGATTCTGTGCTTCCAACTTTGTGGCAACAGTTTGGGGAAGGCCCTCCCTGTTTCAGCATGACAATGCCTCCGTGCACAAAGCGAGATCCATACAGAACAAGCTTGTCAAGACATCAGTGCCAGAACTCACTAATGCTCTTGTGGCTGAATGGAATCAAGTCCTGCAGCAATGTTCCAAAATCTTGTGAAAAGCCTTCCCAGAAGAGTGGAGGCTTTCATAGCAGCAAAGGGAGGACCAACACCATATTAATGCCAATGATTTTGGAATGAAGTGTTCAACGAGCGGGTCTCCACATACTTTTTGTTAAGTATGTTTTCAACATTATTGTCTGGAAACCCTCAATGCTTCAGGAAGCTTTTTTCCCCCACCACTATTCGGAGACCTTTGTAGGTAGGGGCCCAGGTCTCCCTGGTCTGAATCTATCACTGAAAAATGCTATTTTAGGCTTTGGTATTAGGTTTACGGTTAGGGTTAGAATTAGGGTTAGAATTAGGAGTTAGTGTTAGGGAAAATAGAATTTTGAATGGGAATCAATTGGAATCATAATCAAACACATTGTCTTATATTGTGGAACTGTGCCCTTGTCATGACTTCCGCCGAAGTCGGCTCTTCTCCTTGTTCGGGCGGCGTTCGGCGGGCGACGTCACCGGCTTTCTAGCCATCGCCGCTCCATTTTTCATTGATTCATTTGTTTTGTCTTGTTCCCTGCACACCTGGTTTTCATTCCCCAATCACACTGCATATATTTATTCCTCTGTTCCCCCTCATGTCTTTGTGTGAAATTGTTTGTGTTACGTGTTAATTGTTGACAAGCCAGACTGGTTTGCTTATACCGTGGTGTTCACGTAGATGTTTATTGTTAAACATAAATGATTTGTGACTGTTCTACATGTTTTGCACTTTTACCTATGGGCTGGAGGTTTTAACGCAATTGCGTCCATCTGTTGGTTTTTTCTGCCTCAGTAAAGTGTGCGCCTCTCCACAACTATCTGCTCTCCTGCACCTGACTTCGCTACCAGTACACACACAATTGACAGCCCTATGAGACACCTGGTCTGGAATTGCCAAAATGTTGACTTTATTCTACGCCTGACAGTCTGTGGTATTGTTATACAACAATGTGCGGGCAGTAACACAACTATACATGTCACTTCAACTCCAACATATTAATTGATTGCCTTTTCAAATGATAGAAAGTAGCATTTTGTGGTCAGTATAAAGTCAGATTACTAATTAGATTCACTCCGTGGAAATTGTCAAATATCTTGAAACACAGAAAATGGCTATTGGCAGCCCGGAACGCAAACATTGACTGTGAATGATTGCAGTAGGGGACACAGACAGGAGATTGTGCTGGTGAGAATGGAATAGGGCCCTGTCTGCAAACAATCACAGTCAATGGCCGTGTTCCAGGTTGACTACATTACAGACACATGCCAGATAGGTGCCTGGATAGGTGTTTAACATATCAGCTAAACACAAATGATATAGCAATCAGATCCACGATTGTGCAGTCAATGACATGACATGCAATCAATGGTTGATGCAATTTTTGCATTGTGGTCGCCTTAGAAGGCTACCAACTGCTACGCTGACATTTAATTTAAGTAGAATAGCATTATTTCTCTCGAGGGGCCTTAATTTATGGTGTCAGACACATGCATCTGTGGTTGTTGGGAAAGATTTTGTGTTAGTATTGCTGTAACTGGTAGTGTAATGCGGGTTGCAGCTTCATAGATGTCTAGCAGTGCTAGTTGAAGGAGACAGGGATATACCAGGGATACATTTCTAACTCTGTTATATTAGTTTGGATGATGTTCCCTTCCCTGTCCCTCAGGGGACGAAGGTTCATAGGTTACACCTTTCACGACACATTCCTTGGAGATCCTCTTTTCTCTCACAGCCTCTTCCCCCTATTGGAGTAGACCGCCTTAGGACAGCCACAACTGCAGCTGAGTGAAAAAGGAGAATATCAGTCCTAGAGGCTCCAGAACAACACCAGGAGATAGAAACAGCAATTCACAAAGGAAATGATAGACAAGGTGACCAGTGTCTATGAACTTGTATTTATTTTCATACAAAAATATCTTTATCCATTCACCATGTTAAAATGGTTTCCTCTGTCCATGTAGAGACATTGCCATGCTAAAGTGGTAATGTTTGGGTTGATTAAAGGGAGAATAATATATATATATATATATATATATATCTTTTAATTATCTTCATATTTAATCGATTATGTCACCAAACTAACACAAGTGAAATCATTTTCTTTGTTCTTGTGCTTCCGGCTCAAAGTGAGGTAAGTGTGGATCAAGGCCTCCCCCCAGTGGACAACGGATGACAGCGCAGGCGCCACTCAACACTGTCTATCCCGATTGACAGGCTGGCCAGACTGAGAGCTCGTCAACCTCCAACCCCTTTGGCTCCCACCCTGAGCCCAAACCCCCAGTCTTATCAGCTTCCCCTGGGGGATGATAGCAAAAATGAGACCCAACAAAGACTCTGAGAGTGACCAAGAGGAGAGACCAGTGTCAGTTATTTATTTAATCAACTAACTATGTTTAATTGTTATCCGATTTAAATGAATCATGTAACAATTAATTCATTAGGAATTGGGGCACCACGAGAGTGGTTCTTTACTGACACAATATTGTGGCTTGTTACAAAAGAGATAGAGAGAGGGAGACAGAGACATAATACTTTGGTACATTTAGAGGCTGACACGCTCTCTGAGCTCACTCAAGGGGAGGTGACTACTCACTTGTACAAAGTTATAGAAACAATTTCCTCTTATGGTTTCTAAGATCACATTCCCATCTTAACAAATTCACATTCATAATTTTTCATATTTCATACACAACATAGAGGATGGAGACATGTAGTGTGTATACTTTTCAAGTTACAGAATTTACTTTATAACCTTTTTAATGACATCACAAAATAACAACCAAAATGACCTTATTATTCTTCAGATTGCCTCTGACCATTTAAAAATATTGTTCCTGGATGGGAGACCAGATGCTGCTGGAAGTGGTGTTGGAGGGCCAGTAGGAGGCACTCTTTCCTCTGGTCTAAAAAAATATCTATCTATATATACAGTGGGGTGAACAAGTATGCGATACACTGCCGATTTTCAGGTTTTCCTACTTACAAAGCATGTAGAGGTCTGTAATTTTTATCATAGTTACACTTCAACTGTGAGAGACGGAAAAAAAAAAATCCAGAAAATCACATTGTATGATTTTTAAGTAATTAATTTGCATTTTATTGCATGACATAAGTATTTGATCACATACCAACCAGTAAGTATTCCGGCTCTCACAGACCTGTTAGTTTTTCTTTAAGAAGCCCTCCTGTTCTCCACTCATTACCTGTATTAACTGCACCTGTTTGAACTCGTTACCTGTATAAAAGACACATGTCCACACACAATCAAACAGACTCCAATCTCTCCACAATGGCCAAGACCAGAGAGCTGTGTAAGGACATCAGGGATACAATTATAGACCTGCACAAGACTGGGATGGCCTACAGGACAATAAGCAAGCAGCTTGGTGAGAAGGCAACAACTGTTGGTGCAATTATTAGAAAATGGAAGAAGTTCAAGATGACGGTCAATCACCCTCGGTCTGGGTATCCATGCAACATCTCACCTCGTGGGGCATCAATGATCATGAGGAAGGTGAGGGATCAGGCCAGACCTACACGGCAGGACCTGGTCAATGACCTGAAGAGAGCTGGGGCCACAGTCTAAAAGAAAACCATTAGTAACACACTACGCTGTCGTAGATTAAAATCCTGCAGCGCACGCAATGTCCCCCTGCTCAAGCAAGCACATGTCCAGGCCCGTCTGAAGTTTGCCAATGACCATCTGGATGATCCAGAGGAGGAATGGGAGAAGGTCATGTGGTCTGATGAGACAAAAAATTGTGCTTTTTGGTCTAAACTCCACTCGCCTTGTTTGGAGGAAGAAGAAGGATGAGTACAACCCCAAGAACACCATCCCAACCGTGAAGCATGGAGGTGGAAACATCAATCTTTGGGGATGCTTTTCTGCAAAGGGGTCAGGACGACTGCACCGTATTGAGGGGAGGATGGATGGGGCCATGTATCGCGAGATCTTGGCCAACAACCTCCTTCCCTCAGTAAGAGCATTGAAGATGGGTCGTGGCTGGGTCTTCCAGCATGACAATTACCCGAAACACACAGCCAGGGCAACTAAGGAGTGGCTCCGTACGAAGCATCTCAAGGTCCTGGAGTGGCCTAGCCAATCTCCAGACCTGAACCCAATAGAAAATATTTGGAGGGAGCTGAAAGTCCGTATTGCCCAGCGACAGCCCCGAAACCTGAAGGATCTGGAGAAGGTCTGTATGGAGGAGTGGGCCAAAATCCCTGCTGCAGTTTATGCAAACCTGGTCAAGAACTACAGGAAACGTATGATGTATGTAATTGCAAACAAAGGTTTCTGTACCAAATATTAAGTTCGGCTTTTCTAATGTATCAAATACTTATGTCATGCAATAAAATGCAAATTAATTACTTAAAAATCATACAATGTGATTTTCTGGATTTTTGTTTTAGATTTCGTCTCTCACAGTTGAAGTGTAACTGTGATAAAAATTACAGACCTCCAGGAAAACCTGCAAAATCGGCAGTGTATCAAATACTTGTTCTCCCCACTGTATATATTTCCCAATGCCCCAGGGGACACTGCCCTGTTTGGGGACACTGCCCTGTGTAGGGTGCCGTCTTTCGGATGGGACATTAAACGGGTGTCCTGACTCTCTGAGGTCATTAAAGATCCCATAGCACTTATCGTAAGAGTAAGGGTGTTAACCCCGGTGTCCTGGCTAAATTCCCAATCTGGCCCTCAAACCATCACGGTCACCTAATAATCCCCAGTTTACAATTGGCTCATTCATCCCCCTCCTCTCCCCTGTCACTATTCCTCAGGTCGTTGCTGCAAGTGAGAATGTGTTCTCAGTCAACTTACCTGGTAAAATAACCAATAAATAATTGTTCCATTATAAGCTTTAGAATGTGTTAGTTCCGGCGGAAAAATATCTGTGAACAAAGCCACATACCTGTGTGAATTTGGAGAGAGAGCTGAAAGGAAGATGGCTGAAAGTTCTCACTCTGTGGGTGAGAGGGGGTCTGGCTGAAGTCAAGCTGATCCGACCCATCTGGATCCTCACAGGACATTCATGACACCAGATATAGTGAGTCCTGAAAAAGACATTAGTTAGAATGCCATATTAGAGCACTCAGTGCTGATATGTTGACGTCAGTAAAGAGTACTTTTGATTGTCGTAGGCAGGGCCGGCCCTAGCCTTTTGGGAGCCCTATGTGAGATCTGGTTGTGCCATAGCACCTTGTGGGCAAAACATTTTAGTGACCCCGTCTTGATGGTGGAAAGAAAGAAACGTTGATTTCCTGCAATTCTACACAGTAGGAGTAGCAAAAATGTTGCAGCCCACATGAAAAAATACTACAGTTTGTTATAGAATACTACAGTAATTACTATACACTAGTATCCCTTGATAATGTGTAGTACTTACTATAGAATTCTGTAGTATACAGTACTGTAGAATACTATAGGAAATACTACAGTATTGTCGTCAACAACACTACAGTCTGCAAAAAAGTAAACTTTTTTAACTATAGTAAATACTACAGTATTTACTTAGCATATGCCCTTCCCATTCACCTCCCCCATATCCCAATTTGTGAGAAACTTGCCAAGTATAGACCATATATTGTTTTCCCTACAGGTTACAGAAAAGAGCAGACCCTCAGACCCACCTACCTACCTACCGATTGTGGAAAAGTTGCTATTTTAGTGTTTCTCCAGTAGGTTTCCTCAAAGAGAAAGCCTCCACTTCTATGACAAAGATCTTTTTTTTCAATATCATTAGAGTAAATACTTCAACAATGTCTGAAAAAAACACTACAGTAAATTCTACAGTATACCGTGGTCCATAAAACCACTACAGTAAATACTACAGTATACTACAATCCACAAAAACACTAAATTCATTACTATGGTATATACACAACTGTTTTCTTTAACTACGGTATTTACAGTGCATTCGGAAAGTATTCAGACCCCTTGACTTTTTCCAGATTTTGTTACATTACAGCCTTCTTGCTTCCCCTATTTTGTCTCTCAACAGATCTTAGATCGTGTTCAAGTCCAGGGCTCTGTCTGGGCCACTCAAGGACATTCAGAAACTGATTCCGAAGTCTCTCTTGTGTTATCTTGGCTGTATGCTTAGTGCCGTTGTCCTGTTGGAAGGTGAACCTTCAACCCAGTCTGAGGTCCTGAGCACAATAGCAGGTTTTCATCAAGGATCTCTCTACACTTTTCTCCATTCATCTTTCCCTCAAACCTGACTAGTCTCTCAATCCCTGCAACTGAAAAAAATCCCCACAGCATGATGCTACCACCACCATAATTCACTGTTCAACATGCAAAGGAGTCCAAAAAGCTACCGCTAAACTTCATCCAAACAAGTCAACCGACATTTCTATTTAATCCTCAGGTACTCCAAAATGTAAATAAACTATAATATTTCATACGGAAAGTAGTATGTTCAATAGGAAAGGAAAATTAGTAAGCGGACGCCCTCTCCCTCACGCGACGAAAACTGATATTGTTCTGGTGCTCTTCTCACCAAAACTCAAAATTCTTGCTTGTTTTTCAAAAAGCAACCCTGAAACCTTGAATAAAGACTGTTGACATCTAGTGGAAGCCATAGGAATTGCAATCTGGGAGACAGATTTACATAGGAACAATAGGTTTCCATTATAAAAGCCTGGGACCTAAAAAAAACATTCTGGTTGGTTTTTCTTTGGCTTTCACCTGCCATATCAATTCTGTTGTAGTCTCGGGCATTATTTAAAAACAAATAAAAAATCTAAGTGTTTTCTACCCAATGCTACCAATTATATGCATATCCTGGCTTATGGGCCTGAGTATCAGGCAGCTTACTTTGGGCACATCAGTCAGGCAGAAAACTAGACCCTATTCCTATTCCTATTTAAAGCAAGCTTTCTGCAATTCTACACATTTTGCCATGGGCCAAATAGAACATTATGCACTTATGCCATGTTAATGATATCTGAGTGAGACTGATTAACAAAATCAATAGGGGCCCCCTTGAGGTCATGGACCCTGGGCACCTTTCCTACTTACACGGTTGGTGTTCGGCCAAGATTGCTACAACTTTAGATAGCTTGCTAGACTAATTTACCAATCTAAAAATGGTTAGCTGACATGCTATGACAGAGGTCAAACGTTTTCTGTAAGTCTTCACAAGGTTTTCACACACTGTTGCTGGTATTTTGGCCCATTCCTCCATGCAGATCTCCTCTAGAGCAGTGATGTTTCAGGGCTGTTGCTGGGCAACACGGACTTTCAACTCCCTCCAAAGATTTTCTATGGGGTTGAGATCTGGAGACTGGCTAGGCCACTCCAGGACCTTGAAATGCTTCTTAAGAAGCCACTCCTTCGTGGGTGTTTTGGGATCATTGTCATGCTGAAAGACCCAGCCACGTTTCATCTTCAATGCCCTTGCTGATGGAAGGAGGTTTTCACTCAAAATCTCACGATACATGGCCCCATTCATTCTTTCCTTTACACGGATCAGTCGTCCTGGTCCCTTTGCAGAAAAACAGCCCCAAAGCATGACGTTTCCACCCCCATGCTTCACAGTAGGTATGGTGTTCTTTGGATGCAACTCAGCATTCTTTGTCCTCCAAACACGACGAGTTGAGTTTTTACCAAAAAGTTATATTTTGGTTTCATCTGACCATATGACATTCTCCCAATCTTCTTCTGGATCATCCAAATGCTCTCTAGCAAACTTCAGACGGGCCTGGACATGTACTGGCTTAAGCAGGGGGACACGTCTGGCACTGCAGGATTTGAGTTCCTGGCGGCGTAGTGTGTTACTGATGGTAGGCTTTGTTACTTTGGTCCCAGCTCTCTGCAGGTCATTCACTAGGTCCCCCCGTGTGGTTTTGGGATTTTTGCTCACCGTTCTTGTGATCATTTTGACCCCACGGGGTGAGATCTTGCCTTCCATTTGTCTTCCAGATGTCTTCCATTTCCTAATAATTGCTCCCACAGTTGATTTCTTCGAACCAAGCTGCTTACCTATTGCAGATTCAGTCTTCCCAGACTGGTGCAGGTCTATAATTTTGTTTCTGGTGTCCTTTGACAGCTCTTTGGTCTTGGCCATAGTGGAGTTTGGAGTGTGACTGTTTGAGGTTGTGGACAGGTGTCTTTTCAAGTTCAAACAGGTGCCATTAATACAGGTAACAAGTGGAGGACAGAGGAGCCTCTTAAAGAAGAAGTTACAGGTCTGTGAGAGCCAGAAATCATGCTTGTTTGTAGGTGACCAACTACTTATTTTCCACCATAATTTGCAAATTAATTAATTAAAAATCCTACAATGTGATTTTCTGGATTTTATTTCTAATTTTGTCTGTCATAGTTGAAGTGTACCTATTATGAAAATTACAGGCCTCTCTCATCTTTTTAAGTGGGATAACTTGCACAATTGGGGCTGACTAAATACTTTTTTGCCCCACTGTATATGTTTTATAAACCCATGAGCACCACCTAGCAGTGTATTAGCCTGGTTTTGTTAGTTTAGGAAAATATGTGGTACATTCTAGGTTACACTCTATTATATTTCTTCGCCACAAGAGTGTGAGATTGAGTCATTTCTGGTTAATTTGATATCTTTTGAATACTAAAATGGATGTTTATTCTGATGTTCTAAATATGAGATTACACATGGAAACAATGTATTATAGTATATTAGGAATTATTATAAATGGTTAAATCCACTATATGATCACAATGACTTTGATAGACATTTCAATTGTTTCTTTTGTTAGTATATTATACAGTAGATTTATGGAGAATTGATGTGGGAGTGCTATTGATATCTCATCAACTACTGACCATTCATCCATACTGTGTGTGTCCCATCATTGCAGCTTAGGAAATAAATGAACTATCCATCCATTGCTCCTTCCTGTGTTGACTTACTGACTTGAGGGATTGGACCAGGCATGTCACACTAAGTACCTATGCTGGGCAGTGAGTCAACTAGATATGGCTCTGAAGGCAACACTTGCTGACAACCTACAGGCCAGCACTGAAACTTAAACCCACACAGAGTGTGCTACTTTACAGTAACTGCTGCAGTCCCATACCACAAGTGACAATGACAACCCTAAAGGCAAGTCCTTACAAAGAACAAAGCACAGAGAGATTAAACAAGGAGAAAAAGACTGAGAATGTTATTGAGAAAAAAAGATTAATGATGGGTGTCAAAATTATGAAATGGTACCAAGATAGAGCAGGAGAGAACATGAAATCCTTAATAAATTTATTGAGACCTCTTTAAGACTTAAACATAACAATCCCCATTAAAATGAGAATGATAGCTAAGTACGAGATCTGACATAATTGTTCTGGATATTCAGATATGATATATGACTGTAAATTGAATGTTGTGCAAAAAGCAATAACAAGTAGTACAGTATGCGTTTTGATTGAATTCCATAGTATCGATTTGATTCCAAATGTCAAAGTTGTTCATGTATGCACATTTTTATTGGAAAAAATCAAGATAGAAAAACAAGAGAAATACTTTGACAAACCAAAATAGGAAACATGGAGTTGAAAATGTTTAATGGAAAATATAAGTCAGAAAGAGAGTTTATAAAATGAAAAATAAACACGTACACACACACACACAAGCACGCTGAATCCAGAATACAATAACATGATAGAAAAATGTCTCTGAGAATAATTAAAGGGAGTAGTGGGTAGTGGGTAGTACCATCTGGTAAAGAAGCTTTCTTGGAATTAGCACTCCCAGTGAAAAAAAATTATTAAATCCTCCTGCTAATTTCGTAATCCGACTTGGTCTTCCACTAACCAGCCCCCTCATTCACAATGTAAGGCTCTGACCCACAATGCATAGGTCCGGGTGCGAAGCAGAGCGGGAATTCCATCTATAGTCCGATTTGCTGTCCCATGACCTGTCGTCTCTGTTTGGCTCGTCCTCCAGCCTATGGGAGTGAAATGAAGAGGTGGTTTGAGGATTAGAGAAATATCACAGGTTGGTCAGCAACCAGTTAGCACCGGGCAGAACAAGCTACTGTTAGTCATAGTGGAATAATGTGTTAAGGATTAGCTAGCTACATACTACTGTTGGCTACCTGGATGAGGAAAATAGAGGGCACACAAAATCTAGTGTTATGACTTCACAGTAGCAAGATCAGAGTGAAAACATAATGATTTTAAAACAGTTAATCATTGTAACTCAAAACAGAAGGGTCAGGGTACTTGAATGGTTTTGAAAATTCACCATCAGTTTTGTATGTCTCATCATTGTGCCGTAATCTTCTTAAAGAACTTCAATTTTTTATGCAAAGCTCCCCTCTCACCCACCTTATGTCATTTGGCTGGGAATAGTTCCGCAACATCCAAACAAACCAGTTTTGCAGCATTAATGTTGCCCTAGTGGTTTTCTAGTAAAACAGAGAATCTACAGAACTTTGTGTGAGTGTCTTTGAGCTTGATTCAATCTGTACCGCTGATGATCTGCACTGTGGCACAATTGACATTTTTCACAATTTCACAGTATTCAACCTCATAGTGTGGAAAAATACATAAAATACAGGAAATCACATTTTTGACTGCACTGTATTAAATGTGTTTATGGAATTAATGCTGTAGATTGCACTGCATTATGGGTAAAAACCAGAAGACTACTGTTAACTGTAATTGGCAGCCTCTTGTAAAAGTTTCACTACCATACTGCCTTTTTTTACAGTAAAAGCGTATGCCTACTGTAGATTCAAATCTACAACCTCATGTTGTCGGGTGAGACACATGAAGCTTAGTAAATATCTCCTTAAAACGGCGGTGAAGTGGAAGAATATTTTCAGCAGCTGCTGACTTCTCTCTTCTGGATGCTCTCCTGCTCAAACTGTTCCGTTCTGTGTTTCACCGCCTCTGAATCCCCTAACCCCGAATAGATTTTCCCCTGTTCATACAGTGGCTTGCGAAAGTATTCACCCCCTTTGGCATTTTTCCTATTTTGTTTCCTTACAACCTGGAATTAAAATATATATTTTTGGGGCTTTGCATCATTTGATTTACACAACATGCCTACCACTTTGAAGATGCTAAATGTTTTTTTATTGTGAAACAAGCAAGAAATGTAAAAACAAAAAACAAAACTTGAGCATGCATAACTATTCACCCCCCAAAGTCAACAGTTTGTAGAGCCACCTTGTGAAGCAATTACAGCTGCAAGTCTCTTGGGATATGTCTCTATAAGCTTGGCACATCTAAACACTGGAATTTCCGCCCATTCTTCAAAGCAAAACTGCTCCAGCTCCTTCAAGTTGAATGGGTTCCGCTGGTGTACAGCAATCTTTAAGTCATACCACAGATTCTCAATTGGATTGAGGTCTGGGCTTTGACTAGGCTATTCCAAGACATTTAAATGTTTCCCCATAAACCACTCAAGTGCTGCTTTAGCAGTATGCTTAGGATCATTGTCCTGCTGGAAGGTGGACCTCTGTCCCAGTCTCAAATCTCTGGAAGACTGAAACAGGTTTCCCTCAAGAATTTCCCTGTATTTAGCACCATCCATCATTCCTTAAATTCTGACCAGTTTCCCTGTCCCTGCCGATGAAAAACATCCTCACAGCATGATGCTGCCACCACCATGTTTCACTGTGGGGATAGTGTTCTCGGGGTGATGAGAGGTGTTGGGTTTGTGCCAGACATAGCATTTATCTTGATGGCCAAAAAGCTACATTTTAGTCTCATCTGACCAGAGTACCTTCTTCCATATGTTTGGGGAGTCTCCCACATGCCTTTTGCTTTTTAAGGAATTACTTTTTCTGGCCACTCTTCTGTAAAGCCCAGCTCTATGGAGTGTATGGCTTAAAGTGGTCCTATGGACAGATACTCCAAACACTGCTGTGGAGCTTTGCAGCTCCTTCAGGGTTATTTTTGTTCTCTTTGTTGCCTCTCTGATTAATGCCTTCTTTTTCTGGTCCGTGAGTTTTCGTGGGCGACCCTCTCTTGGCAGGTTTTTTGTGGTCCCATATTCTTTCTATTTTTGAATAATGGATTTAATGGTGCTCCGTGGGATGTTCAAAGTTTTGGATATTTGTATATAACCCAAGCCTGATCTGTACTTCTCCATAACTTTGTCCCTGACCTCTTTGGAGAGCTCCTTGGTCTTCATGGTGCCGCTTGCTTGGTGGTGCCCCTTGCTTAGTGGTGTTGCAGATGCTGGGGCCTCTCAGAACAGATGTATATATACTGAGATCATGTGACAGAACATGTGACAGTTAGATTGCACACTGATGGACTTTATTTAACTAATGATGTGTCTTCTGAAGCTAATTGGTTGCACCAGATCTTATTTAGGGGCTTCATAGCAAAGGGGGTGAATACATATGCATGCACCACTTTTCTGTTGTTTTAAAAAAAATGTACTATTCTGTTTATGTCCACTACATGAAATCCAAATAAAAATACATTTAAATTACAGGTTGTAATGTAACAAAAACGCCAAGGGGGATGAATACTTTTGCAAGGCACTGTAGATCCAGGATTCTACCCAATCCCAATTTTAATTTATTTCTTTGTCTCTCTTTCACCCAACACAATATAGGTTTTGAATTAGTGTTGTAATGAATCCTCTTCTTTGGTTAAATACACTGTTCATTTATATATATTGTTTTTACGGTATTATACAATACAACTAATAGCAATGTACTAAATTGTTGTAAATGGCAATGGTTATTTTAGGTGTAATTTGTAAATGATACCGTAAATTCCAATTAAATGTTGGTTTAACAGTACATTCATGTATTTCAAATGGTACTGCAATTCCACCCCACAGAATACAGTACCTTGCCATGTTTTTGGAGCGGCAAAAACCTTTTTACCACATGGTGCATGGTATTGTTGTTTCTGTCTCATCTACATATTTTTAGGCAAGCCTTGTAAGACTCTGCATTTGTTGCATCTGTAAGTAAAAGTAGTGACACCTTCCTAATATTGAGTTACAGCTCTTTCTGCCCTCAGAAAAGCTTCAATTTGAAGGGGCACGGACAAAAAGTTGTCGAAAGTGTTCTGCAGGGATGCAGGCCCGTGTTGACTCCAATGTTTCACACAGTTGTGTCAAGATAACTCGCTGTCCTTTGGGTGGTGGACCATTCTTGATACACACAGGAAACTGATGAGTGTGAAAAACCCAGCAGCTTGGCAGTTCTTGACACACTCAAACTGATGCGCCTGGCACCTACTACTGTAAAATACCCTGTTCAAAGGCACTTAACTCTTTTGACTTCCCCATTCAACCTCTGAATGGCACTCATACACAATCCATGTCTCAATTGCCTCAAGGCTTACAGATACTAATTTAAGCTGTCTCCGCTAGTTTTAGTTACCAAGTGTTCCTAATGTTTTGTACACTCAGTATACATATTTGATATGCTGTAATATGAAAATATATTACCTAGCAGCCAACCTGCTTGCACCAATCCCATGCTGTTACAGGTAAATACTGTAAAATACAAACCCCACCTTCCCTCAATGAATTTCATTAATTTATTCATTACAATTGCCGTTAAAACATTACAGTCCGAGTTTTGGTACCATAAAAGGATTACGGTAACATACTGTAAATAATGTAAATTACTGTACATTTTCAGCATGGCAGCAGAGTTGCAAGCAAATTACTGTAATTATATAATACAGCTGTGTTGCTGTAATGATTACAGTGGTCTCAATAACTATTAACTAACTAATAATACAGCACTGTTTCTTACTGTGGAACATTTTACAACATTCCTGCTGTGAAGCAAAATTACAGTATTTACCTGCTAACTCACCTGGCAGTTTAACGCTGCAAATTTACAGGGAAAGTTTTTCAGTGTAGGGACAGTGTAAGTTGAGCCACAGTTTTATTTTTTGTCAATGTACTTCTTCAGTGTCATTCTGTCTATTTGTTCCATCCCCTGCTGGTGCTCGAATGGACTTCCCTTCTCAGTTCTATGACTGCTCTTTCAAGAACCTCCAGGGAGACTAGACCCCTGCTTGTTAAATCATCAGATTAAATGAACACAACTTTAGTCTCCAAGGCATGATGATGTCTGCTCTGTAACAATAAAAATGCACTTGAGTTCATATGCATGACAAATTGCAAAACAAAGTCGAAGCATATTTTGCATAAAACTGACTAAATGTGGCCTCCCTGGTGGCACAGTGGTTAAGTGCCACCAGAGACTCTGGGTTCGGGCCCAAGCTCTGTCGTAACCGGCCGCGACCGGGAGGGCTGTGGGGCGACGCACAATTGGCCTAGCGTCGTCCGGGTTAGGGAGGGTTTGGCCGATAGGGACATCCTTGTCTCATCGCGCACCAGCGACTCCTGTGACGGGCAGGGCGCAGTGTGCTCTAACCAAGGTTGCCAGGTGCACAGTGTTTCCTCCGACACATTGGTGCGGCTGGCTTCCGGATTGGATGCATGCTGTGTTAAGAAGCAGTATGGCTTGGTTGGTTGTGTATCGGAGGACGCATGACTTTCAACCTTCGTCTCTCCCGAGCCCGTACAGGAGTTGTAGCGATGAGACAAGATAACTACTAACAATTGGATACCACGAAATTGGGGAGAAAAAAAGGGTAAAATTAAAATGATTTTTTTTTTTTAAACTGACTAAATGTTATCTCCATTTGTATGGAATATGAAGGAGCCATTGGTTCAACTTGCCCCTGGCCAAATGGTACAATTCACCCCAAAGCAAACATTTTGACTCCAGTATATTAGCAAACACAGCTACAGTACAATGATACATTTTCATGCTAACTTTAGGACCAAATAGTGTAGCTTATAGAGACACCAACTGGTGTATAAAACAATCTACTTTGGTTTAGATACAAGCTTCATGAAACATATAATGACTTTGGGGACCTAACTTGTTTACCACTTTTCCATGTGGTTTCTTCCTTCAGACTCCATGAAATGATGACCTCTTCCTAAATATTTGGTCACATAATTAAATTGGTTTCCTAGAGACAAAGGGGTGGCTCCAGGGCTGGCACTAGCCTTTAGGCAGCCCTATGCCAGATTTGGTTGGGGGGCTCCCCCACCTTCACTTTAGTACCCCCTCTCTTGACGGCGGAGATACATTTTGAAGTACATTTCCTGCTATCCTACTCATTTTACCATTGGGAGTAGAGAAAATGTTGCAGCCAAAATGAAAAAACTGCTTACTATAGAATACTACAGTACTTACTATACAATTCTGTAGTAAAATACAGGAAACTGTAGAATACTATACTACACACTGTAATATCCTCGATCATCAAATCAAATCAAATTTTATTTGTCACATACACATGGTTAGCAGATGTTAATGCGAGTGTAGGGAAATGCTTGTGCTTCTAGTTCCGACAATGCAGTAATAACCAACGAGTAATCTAACCTAACAATTCCAAAACTACTACCTTATACACACACGTGTAAAGGGATAAAGAATATGTACATAATCATGTGTAATACTTGAATATTATAGTAAATACTACACTATTATCCGATAAAAATATCACTGTTAAAATTACTACAGTAATGTCCTCTAAAACACAACAATTTTTTTACTATAGTAAATACTGCAGTATTTAATTTCCAGATACCCTGCCCGTTCCTCTTGTGCCACCCATAAGTGAGAAACCTACAGTATAGACCATGTGTTGTGTCTCCTACAGGTTGTAGAAAGAGCAGGATCTTGGAATTATCCCGTCAGACCCAATCCTACCTACATACCTACAGGTTATGGAAAATGTGCTCTTTAGTATTTCTCAATTGGGCTTCCTCAAGGAGAAAGCCTCCACTTCTATGTCAAAGATATTAAAAACAAAAACACTATAGTAAATTACATCAGTCTGAAAAACACTACAGTAAATACTACAGTATACTATTATCATCAGAAACACTATATTAATTACTATAGTATATGTACTAACTATAGTATACTATAGTTTTATAACACATTTCATGCGATGCTACTCATTTTTCAATTTCCTACAATTCTACACATTTTGCCAAGACGTGTTAATTATATATGAGTGTCAATGACTAACAAAATCAAGGGACCTGCCCACCCCTGGGCATGCACAGTTGGTATTCGGCCATAATTACTAAAAGTTTAGTTAGCTGCCTTGCTGACATTTTAATTTAGTGACTCTCTGTGATAAAAAGTGCTGATGCACAACCACATTTAAAAATGGCACCTTGTGTATTCTACTATTCTAACTCTCAACAGCAAATTGAGACCTCAACTAAGTTCCTAAAAATATATATTTTTTGCCCGGGGGCCCTATGCGACCGCTTATGTCGCTTATGCCTGAAGCCGGCCCTGGTGGCTCAACTAACCCTTGGCATGACTTACCCCACTCTCCCCTGCAAATGTATGTCAGTTATTTTAGTAAAATGAACTAATCAAACTTCTTCAAGCCTGAAAACATAAAACACTGCACTTTGGAGAAGTGTAGATGGTTGTTTTCCAACTATTTATACATATTTTATGATTTGGTTACCAAAAGGAGAAGACTGATGTGACCTGAAACCTTGGGAGTAGTTTTCAAGTGTCTTGTAATTGTATCACCTATATTGGTCATAGATTTCAAATGACATTCATGCTGGTAGTCAAACCATAATGGTTATGTATAATCTTATCAAGCATCATTTCCTCTCAAGTGGTTTTATATCAATAGCTCAACGAAACCAGCAGGCTTCAACAAAATGAAATATGCACTCAAATGTTTACACCATGACAAGTGTGAATCCATTACATTTTCCCTCTAATATTCGTCTCTGAATCTGGGTGACATTAAACACCAAAAAAGTACAAATTGATTTCATAAAAAGAGATAAGGGTGCACTTTGAAATACCATTGAGATTAGTAAATCATTTCTCCAATAGTATTTTCAACTTCAGTGATAAGATAAAAGAATGCTACATTTCAAGCATGAATGCAGTTGTCATTTTATGTAACCCATAACAAGTTGTGTTGATGAAAACCCGAAAGTAGAAACCTGTTTAACACGGTCCACAATTAGTAAACTTAATTTCAGAGGTCATGCATTTTAATATTTGTGATTTGTAATAATAGTTTTAGTCGAGGATAGAGCACATAGTCTTATGGCTATTGTGAAATTAATCAAGTCAATAGAATAGTTGAATGGAGCAGAAAGGACCATATGTGCTGACTATTTTTAAATAGAGGGGTACATGATGCACATGCCTTGTTCTTTCATTTGCAGTTTTTACTAAAACAGGATGATAATCGCCTCATGAAGACAGCCAATTCTTGGTTCATATTATTTCCCTATTAGTGATCCCATACTGTGCTACAGCCGAGAGAGAGTTTTGACTACAAGGAGAGTGACAGGGGGCTTTTCCCTTCTTTGAGGAAAACAAATACTCATTGCAATATCCTAAATCATAGACATACCCTTCCTTCGATAAATTTGCATGTGAACACATCGATTTATGAATTGAAAGATATTAGAGCATACGACTAGTGGGAGCATACTACTTTATTATTGGATTTTGAAAGAGAGAGATTTAGTTAGAGGGAAACATTGACACTCACCCTTGTGTGCTGATGACTGGCTCACTCCCACAAGTCTCTGCGAATGAGATGATGGTTGCCCTGGGTGGCAGGCTTAGACTGGGCCTCTGGTCTGAGTGGCTGCGTCGGATGAAAGGCTGTGGCCCTCGCACGGACATAGGGAGCCTGCCACGATCTCCCCAAGGACGTGGGACAACATGGCCACCGGTGGAGGCCACCGGTGAAGTCTGTGGGGGGCGGGGTACGGGACAAGGCTGGGCCTCAAACAGTGAGGGTGAGGCCGGGCAGAAAACAGAGCGAGCGTTACTTATTAACTGAGAGATAGCTGAAGCCCCTGTGGTAGAGTCCTCGCTGTTGTTCTCTTGTCTCCATCTTTGTAACCTAGGGGACGCTGATGGTGAGGGTGCCTTGAAAGAATGTGTGGAGCCAGAAGAGCTGGAGTTTGGGGTCATTACTTGTCTTGAGGCAGGTGGGCTTGGGAGTCTTCTCTGAAGTGGTGGTGGGGTGGGAAGTTTGCGAATGACCGGAGGGCTGGTTGAGGATGGAAGCATAGACAGCTTTCTGAAGGTGGGGGGACTGGGGAATCTTCGATGCAAGCAGGTTGGGGTTGAAGGTGTGGAAAGCAGTATTCGAGTTCTAGATACAGGCAGGGTGGCAGGTGGTTGGATACTGACGGTTGAAGTGGGAGGCACTGTCTTAAAGGGGCTGTCATCGCTTTGTCTACATCCCGATGCAGCTCGATTGGGGGAGGGCCACCTGGGCACATCCTGACCTTTCTCCATCGAAGACTCTGAGGAGTGCCGCAAGTGGATTACTTTTCTGGCTTGCTTGTAGAGAGTGGCCGCCTCCTCTGTCTCTGGGTTTACCTCCAGCTGAGGCTCATTGTGGCTAACCCTGGAACTAGCAGAGGTATTCTGCCATACAGTCCAGGCATGGGGCATGCTGCTCGAGCCCTGGAGCAGGTTGCCTCTGCTGGGTAGCAATGGCACAGACTGCATGGAAGCACGCAGCTTCTGAGATGCAATAGCCATCTTGGGAATAGGGGATCGGCCCCTACTAACAACCCCATCGTCTACGTCGCTTACTGTGAGGCTTTGTGCACCTTCAAAGGAATTGTCCATCAGGACCTCAAGGGGAGGTGGTGGCAGACTTTGTACGTCTAAGTCATCTGTCCTACTGCTGACCCCACTGCTCAGTATGGCCTCGATGTCACCTACTCCAGGCATAACAGGGACCCCACACCTTCGAACACCTTTGATAGGCCCTAACATTTTGGAGGGCTCTTGGTTGGGCTCTTCCACCCCCTGGCTGAAAGTGTCAATCAGCCTTTTGACAGAATTCCTTCCCCGGTACAGCCCTGGGGACAGACGAGGTGACAGTGGAGGGCTAGGAGGTGGGGTGGCTTTCAACAGCCCCTTGGTGGTTTTCTTGTGTTTCTTTTCTTTTTCCTGCTCCATGTCCTTGCTTGCCCCCTGTTCCCAGGAGCTACACTTAGTAAGCACTGCCTGGTCCTGAATTGGAAAAGTGTTGTTGTTCTTCCGCAGGGTGGATTGTAAACGTTTGGATGCCATGGACTTTGCAGTATATCCTGGGTTCTGTTTAGTGGGACCTGTCTTGGCATTCTCTTCCATCCTGCCTTTGCTCATCCTCTCTAGCCTCTGACTCAGATCCCTCTGCGTCCTCTCTAGTTCAAGCAATGTTGGATCTTCACCTTTGCTGCGGAGGGATTCTACAGACTGTGAACGGCACTCTTTGGGAACAGGGGTCTTTTTAATTGCCCTCTGTACAGGAGCTGCTGTTTGGGGCCTTTTTGGTGATCGCTCCTCCCCCTCTGTCCACTGGCGCCTGCTGGTCTTGGGGCTGTCTGTTGGTTTAGTTTTGGCACTGTCACATTGTGAGGGAACAAATCTAATCTGACCACTTATGGAATCTTTCATTTTCAGGGTCATTTCCACATTTTGAGGGTTCTCTATGCGCCTGGGTGCCAGGCGACTAGGTTGCTGGTTAGGATCAGATGGTGAGGAGTAAGATTGCTTCCTGCCACCTTCTCCCTCTTCTTCCCCCTCCTCATCATCATTGTCATCCTCCTCACCATCATTTAAAAAGGCAGATCCTAGTAGTGACTCTGTGTCTTTCTGCTCTTTACCCATTCTGGTGCAGGCCGAGTCTATGGAGTTTAGGGAGTTGCTTGGACTAACTTTCTTGGTAAACTTTCGCCTTGGTGCCCCTTGCCGGACTAGGGTAGCATTGCTGCCAATAGGGCTGTAAGGAGTGGTTTGGTTGGTCGCAGTGTACTCACAGCTTTCACGGTGAATTCTTTCATACCCAGCTAGTGACTCGCTCTCGGCCCCAATTCCACTGTCCTCACTGAACAATGCAGAGTCCTCTGGTCCGGTCGTACGGAGTGAGGCAGCCTCAATGCGGGTCAGCAACCGCATCAGTCTTGTCTCTACATTACGCTTAACTTTTAATTTCTCCTCCAGCAGCTCAGAGACAGAGATGAAATACTCAGCCGCCTCCTCTAAGGCAGAGTCCCCAATGCCACCCACAGACTGACCCACATTTTGCATCCTTTGAGTGGTATACTGAAGTAGCTGCTGCAAGAGGTCTGGTGAAGACTCAGCATTGGTGGATCCAGACTTGAGGCGGGTGAAACTGGATAGGTTTTTTATTGGGCTTGGCCAGGCGAGATGCTCCCCATTGTCCTTCAGAAGCCTTTCACCCTCGTCTGCCATTTCCTCCAGCCCTCGGTTGATTTCCTCGTAGCGCATAGCCATGAAGGTCACCATTGGCTGCACAGACACCTGGGTTTGGGTCGCCTGGTCCAGGAGCCGCAGCAGAATATCATATTTGCTGATGCTTGGGTTTAAATAGGCATACACAGCCTGGTGGGCTTTCACTAAAGGTTCCGGAAAATCAACTTTCTGCTCCACAAGGGGAGATTTTTTCTCCTTATCTTTCTTTTTGGTCGGTTTGATTCCTTTGCCATTTTTCTTTGGTTTTCGTCCACCCTTTTTGTTAGCCATATCTTGCCTATCTCCTTGTTCCTCTTTTACATGTGGCCCTGTCTCTTGAGTCCCCACTTTTTCATCAAGGATGACCCCCTCTGGAACCAACTCGGTCAGGGAGGGTCTTTTTTTCTGTGGGGTTGAAGGTGCGTCCTTCTGAACAGAGTAGTTCTGACCAGCCAGTCTACTCTCCCCACTTCCCCTCTCCCAAGTCTCTCCATCTGTGTCTCCTGTTCCGGAGGAGCCTCCACTCCCTCCATCATCAGACTGGGACTTCCCTTGACTCTCTTGGACCCCTGGTAGTAGTGTCCTTCCCCTCCTAAAGGTGGCCTGACCTGGAAAATTGTTACCTTTAGACGGGGAACAGCCCATTGCGGCAGCTCAATTTAAGTTGATTTCCTCAGTGAACAAGAACTCTGTGAAACTCCCACAAAGACAGAGGGGAAATAACCTTCACAAAGGAAAGAGAATAATAGCCAAGGTCCTTAGCTATCAGCTGCACCTGTCATCTTCAGATGGCTCCAATCCGTGACAGAGTTGTTGATACTGGCAGGTTCTTTATCCTTACAAAAAAGAAGACAAACAACACAAAACAGGGACAAATCCATTCAAAAGTGTCCTGTTTTCTTGCTTATCATAGATAGGTTTAAACAAAATATCCGCATATCCATTTTCATGTTTTCTGTTAATTCCCTTTTGCATAACATCAACATCTTACAGCTTGTCCTATGGAACAACATCCCTGTGTACTTGTAGAGGACGAGAAGCTGAAAGGATTAGAGAGGCTTTCAGTGAACTCCTCAGTGTGCACATGGCACATTAAAGCAAAGAAAAAATCACACTTGTAAGACCTTAAGCTCATTACGGTAAAGAGGGCTGCTTTCAGGTGGCTTTTTATAGAACAGACAACAATATCTCACTGTTTAGTGCCCTAGCCAAACCCAAAGGATACTGTAAACACAGTATGTATACTGCCAAGTAAAATGGACTGGATGCTCAAAATCAACTCCTATATTAATATTGTTATTTCAATACAACAGATGAACCAATAGTGGGTTTTTCAACTGAACTCAACCTGAACGGCTTTGCTCATGCACATTATGTAATCCAAAGTATACTTGCAACCAATAGCTGGTTATTCTACACTCTCAGAAAAAAAGTTATGGTTGGACTACAGCATTGTTCCATGGTGTCACGAATTCCACCGAAGTCGGCTCCTCTCCTTGTTCGGGCGGCGGTCGACGTCACCGGCTTTCTAGCCATCGCCGCTCCATTTCTCATTGATCCATTTGTTTTGTCTTCTTCCCTGCACACCTGTTTTTTTGTTAAAACAAATATACATATATATACATATACACATACACACACTATCAAACTTTCCACGTTTTCGAAAGAAAAGTACATTTTTTGTCCATTGAAATAACATCAAATTGATCAGAAATACATTGTAGGCATTGTTAATGTTGTGAATGACTATTGTAGCTGGAAACGGCTGATTTTGTGTGGAATATCTACATAGGCATACGGAGGCCCATTATCAGCAACCATCCTTCCTGTGTTCCAATGGCATGTTGTGTTAGCTATTCCAAGTTTATCATTAGAAAACCCTTTTGCAATTATGTAAGCAATAAAACTGGCCTTTTTTTTAGACTAGTTGAGTATCTAGAACATCAGAATTTGTGGGTTCAATTACAGGCTCAAAATGGCCAAAAACAAAGACTTTCTTCGGAAAATCATCAGTCTATTCCATGTGAGAAATTGCCAAGAAACTGAATATCTCGAACAATGCTGTGTACTACTCCCGTCACAGAACAGCTCAAACTGGTTCTAATCAGAATAGAAAGAGGAGTGGGAGACCCCAGTGCACAACTGAGCAAGAGGACAAGTACATTAGAGTGTCTAGTTTGAGAAAAAGAGACACCTCACAAGTCCTCAACTGGCAGCTTCATTAAATAGTACCCGCAAAACACCAGTCTCAACGTCAATAGTGAAAAGGCGACTCCGGGATGCTGGCGTTCTAGGCAAAGTCCCTCTGTCCAGTGTCTGTGTTCTTTTGCCCATCTTAGTCTTTTCTTTTTATTGGGCAGTCTGAGACATGGCTTTTTCTTTGCAACTCTGCCTAGAAGGACAGCATCCCGGAGTCGAATCTTCACTGTTGACGTTGAGACTGGTGTTTTGCGGGTACTATTTAATAAAGCTGCCAGTTGAGGACTTGTGAGGTGTCTGTGACCCCAAACTTTTGAACAGTAGTGTAAATATGTATATATACACATTTGTATTTTTAAATGTGAATCATATTTTTATTTTGCGTACCCCCAACAGCATTGTACCCCAGTTTGGGAATATCTGTACTCGAGGAAGCTCTACAGAGTGGTCACTAGCTGGCACAGCCACAAGGTCATGCAATCTTTTAATTTTAAACCTAACCTTAACCTGACTAACCCAAATGCCTCATCCTAACCTTAAAGTTTTCATACATTTTTACGGTCAGTTCTGCCTCCAGGGGAAGACTTTTGACTATAAATGCCAACCTGCTCTTTGTAATGGCTTACATAAGAATGTGACAATGAAGAGCTGTAAATAATATTGTAGTGAACCTTGGTATGGACTTCTTGGTGTAATGGTTAAGGTGGTGGGTTGACAATCGCTGGACCCAGGTTCAATTTCTGGTTGGGGTTCTCCTTGAATTCGCTCCACTGGTGTCAGAAGAGTGATGGCAGAGAGATTGTTAAGTGTTAGCGACCTGATATTGAGAAGAGATACATTTTTGCCACTTACAAGGTACCTATGGCTTTGTCACTGTGGTGGTACCATAAAAAGGCCTATGATACACTATTGACTATTTTAAGGTACGAAATGCAAGAGGACACCTGTGTGCCTATACTATGCATGGTACTATGCATGTACCATACAAGGCACCCCTACAGTGACCCCACTATCACAGCCAATAAACCCTGTAGCTGTTTTAAAGTCACCATTGGCCTCTGAGCGGATTCCTTCCTCTCCGGCAACTGAGTTCGAAAGGACGCCTGTACCTTTGTATAAAAACCTAAAGTGATACTGGCAAGGGCAGGGTCTTTATTTTCTTTAAGATTTAATCTAATTATTCCCACGCAAGCCGACTCAGATGTTCAAGTGCTTTTTCTATTTTGAAATACAATTATCAGATCAAATGTATATCTCCTGAGTAAAAGGCCCAAATCCATGGGTGAAGTCATTGCTCTTGCTGAAGTTAGGGACTTTCTTATTAAGGATGTCGATGCTGAAGATATCTACTGTATAGCCATGATCTGGTGTTACATGCAGTTTTCTTAATACTTCTTGTTTATAGTTTTCACCAGCCTTGTCATTAGGCATACCTCTTGTTTTACCTTACATAAACAAGCCACCAAATATATATTGTTATCCTAGCTTAAGTTCAAGTTTAAGTCTTTTAAATCTTTGTTGAAGACCATTTTAGTTCACCTTCAGTGTCTAATCACCTCTTGATGATTAGACACTTTTTTTCAATTTTCACCTAAAATGACACCCAAATCTAACTGCCTGTAGCTCAGGCCCTGAATCTTGATACCATTTGAAAGGACTTTGAAACACTTAAGTTTGTGGAAATGTGAAAGGAATGTGGAAAAATAACACATTAGATCTGTACCATCGTCTTTGAAATACAAGAGAAAAGCCATAATGTATTGTTCCAGCCCAGGTAAAATTTAGATTATGGACACTAGATGGCAGCAGTGTATGTGCAAAGTTTTAGACTGATCCAATGTCCAAAATGTTGTACCAAGACTGCTCAAATGTGCCTAATTTGTTTATTAATAACTTTTCTAGTTCAAAACTGTGCACTCTCCTCAAACAATACCATGGTATTCTTTCACTGTAATAGCTACTGTAAATTGGACAGTGCAGTTAGATGAACAAGAATTTAAGCTTTCTGCCAATATCAGATATGTCTATGTCCTGGGAAATTTTCTTGTTACTTACAACCTCATGCTAATCGCATTAGCCTACGTTAGCTCAAACCTCCCGTGGGGGACCCACCGATCCTAAAGAAGCTTTTGTTTTAGGCTCACTGCAGTAAATATACCCACACTTCCCAAGAGGACTCTATTAATAGTGGGCCTGAAAGGGGAACACCTTTAATTCTATTCTCTGGTCGACTGTACTTCAGCCTCACTTGGATCAATATATTACACAAAAGGTGACAAGAGAAGAGATAAGAGGGTAGACACAAGTGAGGAGAGGGGTGAGACGCTAATAAGCAAGTTCAGAAATATGGTAACAAAAGTATGTTCAAATGTTCAGTTCAGTAAGTCTTTATTGTTCCAGAAGGGGGAAAAATAAACAGATATTTTACAACGTGAGTCCATAAACAACATTTACAAATGAGGAATAAATATATATAGGAATAAATACAGTATAATAAGGATTATAGGAAGTTAAAAAATATGCAAAACAAGGCCAAAAAGTAAAGAAGTCAGTGGCACACAGAGCAGCAAGATTAATTTCACAACAAAATAAAAGTTTAAATACAGAAAAAGTAGAATTATTAAAATGTAAATCAAACTTGCATAATATATTGATCATACACTGTAAACCCTGTCATTACTCAAAACTTTTGAGGAAACCCATTGCACTTAGTATATCTGAGTACAGTTACTTAAAGTGATTTTGTAGTCCTCACTTAAACCGATAGAGTCACTGTGATCCTGTAGGGAGTTCACATTTGAGGTGTATAAAAAATAAGCCCCAACATGTGTGAATCTAAGTGTGCGTTCTCTAATTCTCTCCTTCTCTCTCTCGGAGGACCTGAGCCCTAGGACCATGCCCCAGGACTACCTGACATGATGACTCCTTGCTGTCCCCAGTCCATCTGACCGTGCTGCTGCTCCAGTTTCAACTGTTATGCCTTATTATTATACGACCATGCTGATCATTTATGAACATTTGAACATCTTGGCCATGTTCTGTTATAATCTCCACCCGGCACAGCCAGAAGAGGACTGCCCACCCCACATAGCCTGGTTCCTCTCTAGGTTTCTTCCTAGGTTTTGGCCTTTCTAGGGAGTTTTTCCTAGCCACCGTGCTTCTACACCTGCATTGCTTGCTGTTTGGGGTTTTAGGCTGGGTTTCTGTACAGCACTTTGAGATATCAGCTGATGTACGAAGGGCTATATAAATAAATTTGATTTGAATATAATTTCCCTGTGTGCCTTGCCTTTGAGTGAATTGTAGCATTACCACCCATGACTAGATTTGTTAGTAACATGGAGATGGTTGTTGAATTTGATCATTTTTAGACCTGTGGCCTTCAACAAGTGAATTCCTAGGTGAATGTTATCATTATAATTAAATGTTTTATGACAATACATTACATACAGTCAGGGATGGACTGGGAGTAAAAAACGGCCCAGGACTTTGATCCAGACCAGCACACCAGAACTGGCCCCCGTATACTCCCCCACAACCGCCTTGCTAATGCACACACGACCAGTCCCTAATACAACCACCTAGCTGCATCACAACCATTGATCACCATTGCAGTACTACTTTAAAAAGGCTGCGGAACGCACACACACAAATGCTGCACATTGTTATAAAACCTCTACAGAAAACACACTGAATTTGTCATGATTGAACTACCTCACATCACATGAAGCCTTGAGTGAAAAAGAGATGCTAAAATATCCACAATACTCACTGAGACATAGAACTGTCTAACTGCTGCTCAGGGTCAGCTGGCTGGCTTTAAGTCATGGGAGTACACCTTCTAAAAAACAATGGTTGAACACCTCTCCAAACATAGAACGTAACCTGTAAGAGAGCAGCACAAGCCATCATGATTCATCTACATCACCTGAAGCTTAGAGTAAAAAAGAGATGCTAAAATATCCACAATACTCACTGAAACATAGAACTGTCTAACTGCTGCTCAAGGTCAGCTGGCTGGCTTTACTCTGTCAAAGTATTGGACAGCAAAATCACAGACAGGAAGAAGAGACATTAGAAATGTAGGACTTAAATAATGGTAAGTAAGCAAGTTATAGAAAATATGTCACAACAGCTGGCTTTTCTCTGCAACTCTATGGATCACCATGTCAGTATCCAGGGCCATTAGGATGTCCTTCCCGGTGGCCATCAGCATGAAGGCCTCTAGGTGTTCTTGTGAGAGAGTGCTCTTGATATACTTTAAGGTAGAGAAACTTCACTCACAAGCTACCTGGGTAACAGAGGGTGAGTAGGAACTACCTGGGTAACTGAGAGGGTGAGTAGGAACTACCTGGGTAACTGAGAGGGTGAGTAGGAACTGGTATCCAAGGCCAAGTATATGGTATGCATCAGTCAGCAGGTTGTACCGTCTCAGCATCTGCTAACACAGTGGAAATTCTTTGCAGCATGAGCAGCATTTATTCTTCATTTCCACCAGGTCATCCTCCACTGTCCTGATCATGTATTCTTCCAATCCTGAACCTTTCCAGTTTTTCCACTGTACAGCGAGGCTCTGCAAATTGTCAACAGTTGCTCTTGTAACAGTATGATTAAATTGTTAAATTCCAACATAAAATGAACATTATGCCACCTCCCGGTGGATTACTGTGTTTACATTGTCTAACACACTCAGTGATAAAGGTATGCGATTCTGGGTAATCCACAGCAGAATTATGGAGAATTGCTGTGGGTGAGTTGAAAATTGAATGGTCTAGGGACAGAAATGTATAAAGTTGACATTAAATCATAAAACCCACATTTTACCTCGTACATTAGCAATTTATGTTTAGTAATTAATGTTGTTGGTTTAGCGTCAAATAAGCCACTCCATATGTTACTTGCCATGTGAGTTTTATGCTAGCTAACGAATGCATCTTCTTTAGGAGTGCCATTTGTATCCTGTCGACTACTGATCATTCATCCATACTGTGTGTGTCCCATCATTGCAGGTAATTTATGACAAATATATAAAATATATGTTTTATAAACTCATGAGCACCAACCAGCGTATTAGCCTGGTTTTGTTAGCTGAGGAAAATATGTGGTACATTCTAGGTGTATTATATTTCTTTGCCACAAGAGTGTGACAGAGTAATTTTAGATTAATTTGATTTATTTTGATACTAAAAAGGATGATAGTTTATTCTGATGTTGTGAATATGAGATTACACATGGAAACAATATATATTTTTAATTATTGTTAAATGCACTATGACTTTGAAAGACATTTCAATTGTTCTTTTGTCAGTATATTATACAGCAGATACATGGAGAATTGCTGTGGGATTGCTGTTTATATCCCGGCTACTACTCATCATTCATCCATACTGTGTGTGTCCCATGATTGTAGTTTTGGAAATAAAATAACTATCCATCCATTACTCCTTCCTGTGTTGACTCACGGACGGGACCAGGAAGGTCACATTGGTGCTGTGACCCGGATCAACAATCAAGATTGGTGTTCCTCATCGAACTGGGAGCCGTCCTATCTTCTCAGTCTACAGGCAGCGAGAGGAAACACAGACACATCTGTCATTTGTTACGTTTTTTTTTCTTTCATTTTGAGCTACTACAATGAGTTTAAACCGTATTGGTTGTTCAGATCTGCTTACACCTGTCAATGTTGGTAGGGGAAGAGGTGTGTTGAGGTCACCTATTCCTTCCCCAACTGGTAGTCCTTGTGTGTGTGTGTGTGTGTGTGTGTGTGTGTGTGTGTGTGGTGATGTCAATGTTAGTGAAATTGCAGGGGAAGTTCCTTTAGTCAGTGGGGACAATGCAGCTTCTCATGGTCATCATGTAGTCAACTCACCTAGGCTCACCTCACCTAGCACCTCCACTCCTAACCACAAAGATGATTCAGTGCTAATAGGCCAGATGAGTACCATAGTCCAGCAGATAATGCTATCAGCTAGCTGCTGTCCTATCTTGCACTTCAGCTCTAGTAGCCCAACAGGACCTACAGCCACAAGCCAAAGTGAACCAAGACAGAGACCTGACCCTCCAGTTAGCCAAGTTCTAGACTTCTCCCAAGTCCAAGTAGTCACCCAAAGAAAAGTCTAAGAACCACCTTCCTTCAGAGGGGAGATCAGACACAATTACCTTTGATGAATGGGAAGAGGCCATGAAAAACTATATTAAAAAGGAGCACATGAAAATAGAGGAGCAAGCCGAACAGATTCTCATCCATCTCAAGGGAAGAGCAAAAGATGTAGTCAAAAATCGGAATCAAGAACAGTGACATTGACATTCTAGCTAACCCAGATGCCATCTATAGTGTCCCCAGGAAGCATTTTAGCTGCAGTCAACTCATATATCCCACTTCAAGATTTTTACACAAATCTACCCAAAGAACAGGAGGACCCATATGAATAATGGCTAAGACTGAACCGTGCAGCAGACACTGCTACAGAAGGCCTGAAGGAACAGGGTAAGGCAAATGAAGATCTTAGCACAGACATCACACGCATGTTCATCAGGAACTGCCCAAGCAACGAACTAGCCTTCATGTTCAGAGCCAAAACAATTGACCAGTGGTCTGCACCTGAAGTACAAGATGTGTTAAACGACTACCATGCAGAGATGAGCTTCAAAGCCACCGCAGAAGTACACAGAGAAACAAGTGAGAGAATCACAGTGAACAGAGTCGAGGTTAGTTCCACTTCAGTCCCAGCCGCAGATATACAGGAGACATAGCAACCTAAGAGCTCAGATCACTGCTCTAGAGAGAGTAATTGAATTGCTAGAGAAGGTATTGCTGTGGGGCCTTAGACCAGCTCAAATCTCAGGGAAATGGACTGCTAGTAATCTACCCAAGATTGAAGGCCTGAATGCCACACCTTGTTCTGTGTGCAAAGATTGCACTTACTCTGCTCTCACTCATTGCCATGAGAATAGACTGTGTTCAGTGTCATTCAGCTCACCATTCTAGATGCAACTTTCCGAAGACGAAAATTGATCATACACCACCACTGATGATATGGAAGATTGTGAGTCCCTATACAAGCTTTACAGCGATAGTATCCCTGACAACAAAACTGTAATTTTTCAAATGACACAGAATTCCAAGAGCTGACAGTTTATTTTACACACCAGTCTCTATTGGAAATGGCCCTACACTAAAAGCAATGAATGACAGTGGGTCAATGGCATGCACTCTGAGTAAGGGAGCCGAAGCAAGCCTTTTTACATTCCACTCCGGACATGAAAATATATTTGGCTGATGATGTTGTTATTGTTGGCTGTGGTGGTCATCAGGTTACCCCTAAAGCAATGTATGATCTTGACTTCGCAGTTTACGGAAGTAAAATCATAATCCCTGCACTAGCCGTGCCAGGCCAAGTTGATGAGATGATACCAATTTCGTGGTTTGTTAACAAGAAATTTGTGGAGTGGTTGAAAAACTAGTTTTAAATGACTCCAACCTAAGTCTAAGGAAACTTCTGACTTCAACTGTGTATATTCTTTTTATTTTATTTTTACCCTTTTTTATCCCCAATTTCGTGGTATCCAATTGTTATCCAATCTTGTCTCATCGCTACAACTCCCGTACGGGCTCGGGAGAGATGAAGGTTGAAAGTCATGCGTCCTCCGATACACAACCCAACCAAGCCGCAGTGCTTCTTAACACAGCGCGCATCCAACCCGGAAGCCAGCCGCACCAATGTGTCGGAGGAAACACAGCGCACCTGGCAACCTTGGTTAGCGTGCACTGCGCCCGGCCCGCCACAGGAGTCGCTGGTGAGCGATGAGGCAAGGATATCCCTACCGGCCAAGCCCTCCCTAACCCGGATGACGCTAGGCCAATTGTGCGTCGTCCCACGGACCTCCCGGTCGAGGCCGGTTACGACAGGCTGGGCGCAAATCCAGAGTCTCTGGTGGCACAGCTGGCGCTGCAGTACAGCGCCCTTAACCACTGCACCACCCGGGAGGCCCAAACTGTATATATTCTTAATCCATTCCTTACTTAGATTTACGTGTATATGTTGTGAAACTGTTAGACATTACTGCACTGCCGGAGCTAGAAAACTAAGCATTTCGCTATACCCGCAATAACATCTGCTAAACACGTGTGTGACCATAAAGTACTTCTTTACTTTATGAAATGCCATCTGACCATAACTGTTCTGGTAGTTTTGTTAATTGTTTTGAGTGTGTAACAGTATAGCTTCTGTCCCTCTCCTCGCCCCTACCTAGGCTTGAACCAGGGACCCTCTGCACACAGACAGTCACCCTCGAAGAATCGTTACCCATCGCGTCACAAAAGACACGGCCCTTGCAGAGCAAGGGGAACAACTACTTCAAGGTTTCAGAGAAGTGACGTCACCAATTGAAATGCTATTAGCGAGCACCACCGCTAACTAGCTAGCCATTTCACATCGGTTACACTCACCCTCCTCCTTTTCCGCAGCAACCAGTGATCCGGGTCACGGCACCAATGTAACAGTATAGCTTCCGTCCCTCTCCTCGCCCCTACCTGGGCTCAAACTAGGGACCCTATGCAGACAGACAACAGTCACCCTCGAAGCATCTTTACCCATCGCGCCACAAAATGCGCAGCCCTTGCAGAGCTAGGGGAAAAACTACTTCAAGGTCTCAGAGCGAGTGACGTCACTGATTGAAACGCTACTAGCGTGCACTACTAACTATCTAGCTATTTCACATCCGTTACAAGTGCATGGCATTTCCCCACACCAAATGAGAAGATTGTAACAAACTTGCATTTAACCACATTCAGGCTCCCTTTTTCATTTATTTTGTGTGTGGAGTGTTTCAGAAACTACCAGAAAGCCTTAGGTCCTCCAGGTGTTTTCTTTAGTAATTGTGTGATTTTTTTTATTTTAATCACATGGACCTCAACCTTTTTACCCCCTTTTACTGGGGGTTTCATCCAACACTGTCTTCTTGATGAATTCTGCCATACTGGTACTGGCGTCTGCCTGCGAAACAAAATAACATTTACAATGCAATGTTCCACTGCATTAACCCCATACAGAAACCAGCATTATCCCCTGGACCAAAACTAGCCCTGACAACCTGTACCTCCCTACTCCCTGTGAAGGGAGGCCTTCCCGAGGTGTGAGCCTTGTCTGAGAGAGCAAATTGGAACAGAAAGGGGGGGGAACTTGCACAGAGGGTAAATTCATGTAATTTTTAAAATGTATGATATTAACAAGCTGGGGAATACATAACCCATTTAACAACTCATCTATGGAAATGTATCTGGAATTCACAAGTATAGACAACTGAAAAACTTGACTTGAGTTCTATGTTGTCATTGATGTGGGTACTAACCCATACACCCTTGTATTCTGAAGAAATTGACAGATACATTTGTTAACAGTATAATGTTATAAGGAGATCAACTTAATGGTATAAGGATGTAAAAAAAAAAAAAAAAAAAAGGATTTAACACTTACCTCATAGGAATGTTTTGTCTTGGGGTACTCTCTGTATGTGCAGGTTTCTCTTTGAGTCCTCACCTAGGTGATCGCTGAGAGGTGGAGCCTTTGCCTACTTTATACCACAGGGTCTGTGGTGAAGTAACCAAAGGCTCCACCCCTCAGATCATAAAATGTGTTCTGAGCCACAGGTGCCCCAGGCTGCTAAATGAGAATAAACTGGGAAGTTCTGATGCGCTTATTTCTAGCAAGTGAATTGAACTCTCAAATGAATACACAAACACTGATACATTTGTATTGGTTTTCTTAAAAAACAAAACAATGGACAAGACAATAGTATGTAGACTATGGGCTATTCATGTTAAATTTGCAACAGGTTGGATCGCATGTTTGCGTAAAAAACGGATTATACACATAACCCATATTATGACCACTCTATGCAAGTCAAACATATTCAGTCTCAGTAGCAAGTTGACAGAAGTTTGCTACGACGGGTTGGTGTCACATCACACGAGTAGCTAAATTGTATTTTTTCTTTGGTTACGAGTTAGTGAACGCGAAGGAAATCTGCCCGTCAGCAGCGTGCTGTCAGCCTGGCGCGCTGCTAATTTATGTGATAGCGGCTCTGAAAACATTTTGCGGTTTCACGCTGAAAATAATGCTGCGCTAGGCTTGAATGTACAACGACCCAGGGTAGTTTAAAGCAACAGCTACAATAGGTACGTTCTGACTTTACCATCTTCCACCGAGCCTGAAAGAACCGGGGAACGCAAAACGGAAGTGCGCATTTTGGAACATAAGTATGCTGTGAACAACAATAGCGGCATCAGCGGTTCGCCTTCAAAATAAAAGTCTCAATTGAAACTATTACAAACGGGAAAAAGTATCAAATGTTATTTCTTGCTGTTTAGAGACCCGAAATAAAAGCTACGACAATAATATTTGTGAAACATCTTTACAGTTGTATTCTCTGAGTGTCACTGAGTAAGCTGATACCCCATTTCATGGACCCAAAATCAGCTGTACATTACAATATGAATGTCCAATACGCACAATAGGCTGAATAGTGAGGTGATTTCGCACAGTTCAAGTTCCGCAATAAGAGCTACAACGCTAATATTTGTGTAATTTGTCTAGAGTCTATTGATGCACCGTTGCGTCAATCTAAGTAATATAACAAAAAAATCCCCATCAAAATCTGTCAATTTAATCTAGAGACGTCACAATCCGCCTATGGCAACCTTCCGCATCTGCGGTGGAAGGTGGCCGAGCTACTATGGTGTTTGTCAGATCATGAGACATCCTTCTCACGAAAACATCCGTCGCGTCCGAACGGTTTGGCCTACAAACTAATATGACCACTCTATGGGAAATGAGACTCATGAACACAACTCCTCTGAAGGTAAACTGTACCGGTTTAAATAATTTATGGAAGTATGGAGGTAGTTTTGTGCCTACCCAAAAAGGTGTTAAATATGTGTAAAAAAAACACAATATATATTTCCTGAGTTTTGTTATATCTCCTAGATATAGGACAGACACAGAAACCTTATTCCTTATGATCTATTTTTTTTACTGTCTTTTTAAAAAACATTTATGAATGTGTTATTCAGTGCGTTTCTATGGGCTATAGTAGTAAAGGCCAAATTCAATATTTTTTTAAATATATTTTTATACCTAAAGGGGTCCTACATTTGAAAATCAAATAGATACATGATCCATCGCCTCCTGAGTGGCGCAGTGTGCTACTAGAGATCCTGAGTTCGATTCCAGGCTCTGTCGAAGCCGGCCGTGACCGGGAGACCCATGGGGCGGTGCACAATTAGCCCAGCGTCGTCCGGGTTAGGGGTGGGTTTGGCCTGCAGGGATGCCCTTGTCCCATCACGCACTAGCGACTCCTGTGGCGGCCAGGTGCAGTGCATGCTGACACAGTAGCCAGGTGCACAGTGTTTCCTCCGACACATTGGTGCAGCTGGCTTCCGGGTTAAGTGGGTATTGTGTCAAGAAGCAGTGTGGCTTGGTTGGGTTGGGTTGCTCTCGACCTTCGCCTCTCCCTAGTGCGTACAGGAGTTGCAGCAATGGGACAAGACTGTAACTACCAATTGGATAACACGAAATTGGGGAGAAAACAGGTTAAAAAACATGATACATGATCCATTGTATGACCATCTTAAAACAATTCCATATGTCAGTTTAAGGACCTCAAATCTGGGGATTATCATGTGGTAACTCTCCTAGCAGTTGTTAGGCCCGATGTGGAGTTATCACATGATAAATCCTGGGTTCTCATGCCTTATTGCTTAAACAAATCTTGTTTTAGCCTTATCTAGTACAATTGTGGCTTGATTTCACTATTTTTATCGGTTTGCATTCGTTTCAATGTGGGACTTTTATTTGGAAGCCGAATCGCAGATTCCACTATTGTTTCTCACAACACACACGTCAACATTAACATCGAGTTGAGGATTTTTGTTTCATCATCATGAGCATCCTGAACCAAATACATAGACAGATTGCTCACCGGTTACCTTTTCCATAGGAAGACTAGGTACTGTAAGTCGTTCTCCCTAAAGTGTTTGACATTGCACCAATAGCTAGAGTGGTAAAGTGGTACGAGGTTGTGGTTTGTTGTTGTTTTTATGCGCAGCAAGCTTGGCCTGATCAGCTGTGGTCATTCATGCAGTTGTGTAGCTAGCTAACTGAGCTAAATTAACGTTACCTTTTCATATCATTGTCATCCATTTAATATTTTGAGTAAGCATCATAATTTACTCGTGAATGACACGGTAGCTAGTATCTGCGAAAATGATCAGCAGTGTATGTGAATTGGTAACTTGTGTAGTTAGCGTCAACTACTGATGCTGAGCCTGTCTGCATGAAATGGACTAAGCTAGCAACCCGGTCTAGTCGAAATATTGTTTTCGTTTAGACCGGGTTGAATCTGACTAATGAGTCTTCTAGTTGATAAAATGCATATGATATTTTCAGCTCACGCTTCACCAGGATCCATTGTGCTGGTTTGTGAAAGTATATTGACAAGATTATCATGTATCTTGCTGCTGTTAGCTAGCTAGCGGGAAATGACAAAACACCCAAATAGGCTATACAGGGCTTTTGGTAATTGTATAGATGGCCTGGTTAATAGTCAAAGAGCTATCCCACTTTGGAGTCCCTATTGCTAACTGCTGCCACAATGACATGTTCATTTCTGTTGGACAGATAGTGAGTTCAGATATAGGCTCCCGAATGTCACAGCGGTCTAAGGCACTGCAACTCAGTGGTAGAGGCGTCACTACAGACCCTGGTTCGATTCCAGGCTGTATCACTGTGATTGGTAGTCCCATAGGGCGGCGCACAATTGCCCCAGCGTCGTTAGGGTTTGGCCGAGGTAGGCCACATTGTAAATTAGAATTTGTTCTTTAACTGACTTGCCTACTTAAATAAAGGTAAAATAATACAATCCCGAAAGGACAATGTTGTGCCAGACCATGTCACCTGGATTTTTAAATTTATTTACTGGCCATTTGAAAAATGTAAAGACCCATATGCATTGGGGAGTCCACCCATGTTGCTCAGAATGACATAAATCATATTTAGATTATGGTAATTAATTTTAACAGAACACGCAACTCCTGTTATGAAGCAGCCAATAAACTTAATTTTCAAACATTTTGACAAAATGCAATTCAGGGGAAAACTCCATCCTAAACATTGCACCTGGTGAGAGTTGTTTAATATGTGACAGAAAAGAAAATCTCATTTAGAAACGTAGAAAGAGGGGGAATCTAAAGATGCAACAACTAGGATGGGCTGCTAATATGACTAGGATTGTGCCTTTGGCTTTTGGACAGTGAAAGAAATGTGATGAAAACCAATAGAACAGGAGAGAAATGGCATATGAGGAGTAAATAGAAATACATTTGCCAAAACAATATAATTACTCCTGTCTATACATAAATATTTCACCAGAAAGCATGACTTGGCCACAGAGGAGTCAATTTTTATTTTATATAGCTGTGGATTGTTTCATATCATGCCAATTTGTGAAGCCCACAATTTGGGCAGAGCGCATGGCAATAGGCCTAGCTGATTGAGTTTCAGCTGTCAGTGAAAAGCATCTAAAATATGTGTGAAGATAATGTCTTGAGTATTCTTTAAAATCTTGAGACAAGAAGGAGGGGAGTTTGAGGAAAATATAGGCTAGTCTCTCTCCAGAATGGCTCGGCTGTCCAATCAATCAATTAAATTGATTTATAAATCCTTTTTTATATCAGCCATTGTCTCAAAGTGCTATAGAGAAACTCAGCTGAAAACCCCAAACAGCAAGCAATGCAGATGTAGAAGCACAGTGGCTAGGAAAAACTCCCTAGAAAGGCAGGAACCTAGGAAAAAACCTAGAGAGGAGCCAGGCTCTGAGGGGTGGCCAGTCCTCTTCTGACTGTGCCGGGTGGAGATTATAACAGTACATGGCCAAGATGTTCAAACGTTCATAAATGACCACCAGGGTCAAACAATAATAATAATCACAGTGGTTGTAGAGGGTGCAACAGGTCAGCCCCTCAGGAGTAAATGTCAGTTGGTTTTTCATAGCTGAGCATTCAGAGTTGGAGACAGCAGGTGTGGTAGAGAGAGCGATTCGAAAACAGCAGGTCCAGGACAATGTAGTAGAGGTCGACCGATTAATCGGAATGGCCGATTAATTAGGGCCGATTTCATGTTTTCATAACAATCGGAAATCGGTATTTTTTTGGGCGCCGTTTTTTAAAATATATATATATTTTTTAACACCTTTATTTAATCTTTATTTAACTAGGCAAGTCAGTTAAGAACACATTCTTATTTTCAATGACGGCCTAGGAACGGTGGGTTAACTGCCTCGTTCAGGGGCAGAAAGACAGATTTTCACCTTGTCAGCTCGGGGGATCCAATCTTGCAACCTTACAGTTAACTAGTCCAAAGCAATAACAACCTGCCTCTCTCTCGTTGCACTCCACAAGGAGACTGCCTGTTACACAAATGCAGTAAGCCAAGGTAAGTTGCTAGCTAGCATTAAACTTATCTCATAAAAAACAATCAATCATAATCACTAGTTAACTACACATGGTTGATGATATTACTAGATATTATCTAGCACGTCCTGTGTTGCATATAATCTGACTGAGCATAGAAGTATTTAAGTATCTGACTGAGTGGTGGTAGGCAGAAGCAGGCACGTAAACATTAATTCAAACAGCACTTTCGTGCGTTTTGCCAGCAGCTCTTCGTTGTGTGTCAAGCATTGCACTGTTTATGACTTCAAACCTATCAACCGAAGTATGACCGAAGTGAAATGGCTGGCTAGTTAGCGCGCGCTAATAGCGTTTCAAACTTCACTCGCTCTGAGCCTTGGGGTGGTTGTTTCCCTTGCTCTGTATGGGTAATGCACATATTGCACTTTTACGTTCTTCTCCAACACTTTGTTTTTGCATTATTTAAACCAAATTGAACATGTTACATTATCTACTTGAGGCTAATTTGATTTTATTGATGTATTATATTAAGTTAAAATAAGTGTTAATTCAGTATTGTTGTTATTGTCATTATTACAAATACATTTTTTATTTAATTTTTTAATCAGCCGATTAATCGGCATCTTTGGCCCTCCAATAATCGGTATCGAAAAATCATAATCGGTCGACCTCTACAATGTAGCACGTCCGGTGAACAGGCCGCAGGCAGAACAGTTGAAACTGGAGCAGCAGCACAACCAGGTGGACTGGGGACAGAAATGAGTCATCAGGCCAGGTAGTCCTGAGGCATGGTCCTAGGGTCCTAGGGTCCAGAGAGAGAGAGAGAGAGAGAGAGAGAGAGAGAGAGAAACCACCAACTTAGTACCCTGGGACAAGGCCGAATATAGGCCATGAAGATCTCCTTTTAACGGCACAAACCCGAGGCGGGCTACAACCTGGACAGGAAGATCACGTCAGTGACTCAACCCACTCAAGTGACACACCCCTCCTAGGGACGGTTCAGGGGCAGAACAACAGATTTTTACCTTGTCAGCTCAGGGATTCAATCTAGCAACCTTTCAGTTACTAGTCCAACGCTCCAACCACTAGGTTACCTGCCACCCAGTAAGCCAGTGACTCAGCCCCCGTAATAGGGTTAGAGGCGGAGACAGCAAGGGCGGTTCACTGCTCCAGTGCCTTTCCATTTACCTTCACACCCCTGGGCCAGACTACACTCAATCATAGGACCTACTGAAGAGACGAGTCTTCAATAAAGACTTAAAGGTCGAGACAGAGTCTGCGTCTCTCACATGGGTAGGCAGACCATTCCATGAAAATGGAGCTCTATAGGAGAAAGCCCTGCCTCCAGCTGTTTGCTTAGAAATTCTAGGGACAATAGTGAGGGCTGCATCTTGTGACCGTAGTGTACGTGTAAGGTATGTACTGTAGGACCAAATCAGAAAGATTGGTAGGAGCAAGCCCATGTAATGCTTTGTAGGTTAGCAGTAAAACCTTGAAATCAGCCCTAGCCTTAACAGGAAGCCAATGTAGAGAGGCTAGCACTGGAGTAATATGATAAAAGAAAATGCAATTATTTCGCATTCATTGTGTGAATTGTGTTCCCTTTGATTGTTTATTTTTATTAGTTCCCCATGAAATATATCATCGGTACTAAACAAATGTAATGGGGAAAGGAGTAGCTCAAGTAAAGACACATAGAAAGGGAGGCAGACAGGCTGAGTAAAGAGAGAAATGCAACTGAAAGAACCTGAATTTTCCTTATATTTTTTTACAGTTTTTATTTGAAGATTGAAGTTTATAGGTCTACTGCTGCATTGGCCTATAGGCTTTGAGTTCCATGCGCTCAGGCTTTGAGTTCCATGCGCTCATTTCTTTAGCCGCCAATGGTTTATTATTGTGTCCATATGGCAGAGGCTGGTGCTCTCGCATTAGTTTAATTTGAACTTTTAGAATTGTATCATTTTATTTCAGATTTTTATCATGAACCTCTTTGGGCTGGGGGCAGTATTGAGTAGCTTGGATGAATAAGGTACCCAGAGTAAACTGCCTGCTACTCAGGCCCAGAAGCTAACAAATGCATATTAGTAGTAGATTTGGATAGAAAACACTCTGAAGCTTCTAAAACTGTTTGAATGATGTCTGTGGGTATAACATAACTCCTATGGCAGGCAAAAACCCGAGAAAAAATCCAAACAGGAAGTGGGAAATCTGAGGTTTGTAGTTTTTCAAGTGATTGCCTATCCAATATACAGTGTAAATTTGGTCTGATTGCACTTCCTAAGGCTTCCACTAGATGTCAACCGTCTTTAGAACATTGTTTCAAGCTTCTACTATGAAGGGGGAGCGAATAAGAGCTGTTTGAATCAGGGGTCTGGCAGAATGTTATGAGTTTAGTCACTCGCGCGGGAGCGAGCTCCGTTCCTTTTAATTTCTGAAGACAAAGGAATTGTCCGATTGGAATATTATTGAAGATTTTTGATAAAAACATCCTAAAGGTTGATTCTATACTTCATTTGATATGTTTCTACGAACTGTAATGGAACTGTTTTGACTTTTCGTCTGGACTAAATGCCTGCGCCTTGTGAATTTGGATTTGTGAACTAAACGCACAAACAAAAAGGAGGTATTTGGCCATAAATGATGGACTTTATCGAACAAAACAAACATTTATTGTGGAACTGGAATTCCTGGGAGTGCATTCCGATGAAGATCATCAAATGTAAGTGAATATTTATCATGCTATTTCTGACATGGGATTGCATTTAGAATTGTTTGTCAATGAATGGGCTTATAAAAGCACATGTTTTACTCCAACTGCAACCAGCTGAGGAGCTGCAGGGGAAATCCAGCTCAAAAGGCTCTGTATGCTGTGCGTGTGTGATTAGTTGTGTTAGATATTCATCATGTAGCCTAAAAAAATACACACGCACACACCAATTTAATTACACTTTATTATGCAAATTAACCTATAGGCCATTAATCATGATGGTCAAATGTATTACCATCAATGAATAAAAAGCATTATTTTGAAATGGCAACAAAGCATTATTTTTTGGGGCAACAGTTTTATAAACTTTATAATATATTTTTTATCGGCCAAAAGCCAGGAATCCCAGTTTTGTGTGTGTGTGTGACTGCTCTTTTGCTGGTTTTTACCTAGCCCATGAGTGTTTCTGTGTGTAGTCTGTCTACCTAGGCAGAGGGGTGGCCTCACTCATTAACAATGATCAGACCTAGGGCTTTCTGAGACTAGTGTGTGGTTGTGTGTGTGTCTTCATTTGCCTGGCATCAAAGAGGACAGGTGGCAGTGGAAAAGGTCTCCCTTTCTCTCTCAGTAGGGCTAGGCAGGATGTGTGGTTACCCAGGTGGTGCCACCTGGCTGCTGTAGGCATTTCCATTGGCACCAATAAAGAACCTATACTAGGAGAGTAATTGAGTTAAACTTGTGTGTGTTGATATGTAGCCTTTTATAGCTTTCAAGTAGATTCTACCTGAAACTATACAACAAAGAACACTTATTAGAAAAGCATAAACATTTCCATCACACACCCCTTTGAGCAAGATCAAGTTATTTATTATACTTGGGATGGTGTATCAATACACTCAGTCGCTACAAAGATACAGGTGTCCTTCCTATCTCAGTTGCCGGAGAGGAAGGAAACCCCTCAGGGATTTCACTATAAGGCCAATGGTGACTTTAACCCTTTAGAACCCATAGCGGCCATCAACGGCCTGTCTTTACATTACTATAGCAGCTGCAAACAGCCTTGTTTTACTCACAATAATATCTTTGTCAAAATCGCAAAATAAACTTGCTAACAACCTGTTGTCATATTCACGTTGTCATCAACCATTACCCCGTTTCCGGTTATGCGTTCATTTGACTAAAAATGACTGCGCCAAAGCGGCTACGACTTTTCACTGTAGAAAGTGATATGGATTCGGACACGTCCTTGCACTTTAAAAAAAGATGATGTTGAGGTGAGTGAACACCTACTCATGGAATAGAAACACCATAATATGAATCACGTTAATTAAGCAAGTAATAGTCAAAAGTTTGGACACACCTACAACTCATTCAAGGGTTTTTCTTTATTTTTTACTATTTTCTACATTGTTGAATAAATGAAGACATCAACACTTTGAAATAACACAGGGAATCATGTAGTAACCAAAAGAGTGTTAAACAATTCAAAATAATATTTTATATTTGAGATTCTTCAAATTGCCACCCTTTGGCTTGCACACACTTGGAATTCTCTCAACCAGCTTCACCTGGAATGTTTTCCAATAGTTTTGCAGGAGTTCCCATATGCTGAGCACTAGTTGGCTGTTTTTCCTTCGCTCTGCTGGACTTTAACCCGGAAGCTTATAAGAAATCCTGCTATAACCATCAACCAGGCAAAGCGCCAATTCAGGACTAAGATCGAACCATACTACATCGGCTCTGACACTCGTCGGATGTGGTAGGGCCTGCAAACTATTACAGACTACAAAGGGAAGCACAGCTGCGAGCTGTCCAGTGACTCAAGCCTACCAGATGAGCTAAATCACTTCTATGCGTTCTTCGAGGCAAGCAACGAGCATCAGCTGTTCGGGCGACTGTGTGATCACTCTCTCCGTAGCCGATGTGAGTCAGACCTTTAAACAGGTTAACATTCACAAGCCGCTGGGCCACATGGATTACAGGACGTGTGCGCCGGGCATGTGCTGACCAACTGGCAGGTAGCCATGTCCGTAGCCATGAAGTGCTTTGAAAGGCTGATAATGGCTCACATTAACACCATTACCCCAGAAACCATAGACCCACTCCAATTTGCATCCCGCTCAAACAGATCCACAGATGATGCAGTCTCTATTGCACTCCACACTGCCTTTTCCCACCTGGACAAAAGGAACACCTAGTTCAAGCAAAAATGCTATTCATTGACTACAGCTCAGCATTCAACACCATAGTGGGTAGGGTAGGTAGCAACACATCTGCCACGCTGATCCCCAACACTAGAGCCCCTCAGGGGTGCGTGCTCAGTCCCCTCCTGTACTCCCTGTTCATCCACGACTGCATGGCTAGGCACGACTCCAACACCATCATTAAGTTTGCAGACGACACAACAGTGGTAGGCCTGATCAACGACGAGACAGCCTATAGGGAGGAGGTCAGAGACCTGGCCGGGTGGTGCCAGAATAACAACCTATCCCTCAACGTAATCAAGACAAAGGAGATGATTGTGGACTGCTCTCACTCTAAGGTGAAACCTGTTGTATTCCACGCATGTGACAAATACAATTTGATGTTTTATTCTTATTTACAATAAAAGTGACTCCGAAATCACACAATACATTAGAGTTAATTTCTTTTGGGCATAAAATCATTTGGAACACAACCAAAACAAACAGCAAATGCATCCAACAAGTTTGAAGATTCACAAGATGGATGTAATCATTGCGCACTAGGAATATGGGACCAAATACTACACTTTTGAATACTTTAATACACATATGGGAATTTGTCCCAATACTTTCGGTTGACTTAAATGAGGGGACTATTTCTAAATGGTTCACCCGATATGGATGAAGATAGCCTGCACATTAATTTTGTTATCATTGTATCATTTCAAGTCCAAAGTGCTGGAGGACAGAGCCAAAACAAAACAACCAAAAATGTGTCCCTGTCCCAATACTTTTGGAGCTCACTGTATGTGCTGTTGGTTGGAGTCAGCACTATTAAATGGGTCTGCTCTACACCAGGGCTTACATATCCCTATTTTCCACTATTAATTCTGTTGAAACCGGAATTGTGGTATAATAGTACACAGTAGCTCTTTTTTTATTCTAGTCAGTTGGAAAGGACCCTGTAGTTATACAACCACATTTTCTAACATGGTTTTTAATCCAACACAAACAACCACAATATGTGTAGTAGTTGAACGTTTCCACTAAGTATATATATTTTCAAGACAGGTGTGGCCCAAAATCCATGCAGTGGTGTTGGACTTGGACCTGGTGACCTTCTAAAACCTTTTAGAATTCTGTTAGAAAAGTAATTGTGCATATAAATGGATAGGCCATTTGTTTAGGAGAATCAGACCTTTTTATTTGCATGCCGTTGCCTGCCATCCATTTTCTCATTTATGTTCTGCTTTGATAGCAATGATGATGAAATGGTACTAGGCTAGATGGATTCTGATGGTAAGATCTGAGCTAGTGTCTGGGCTTTAGCTCAGGGGGCTATCTGTTTTTATCACAATCAGTCACAATGTAGCATGTAGGCCAATGGTGTTTTTTCTTCTGGTCTGACAAGTCATCTGTAATGTACAGCACATGTGATAACTGCTGATGTAGCCTAAAACTTTTGATTGATTGGTAGATTATCATGACACGTATTTATTACTCTGCTCTTGTTTGTGTGTCTATAGGCCCTGGGTGGGAGATGACCAAAGAGGATGTCCCGGTGCCACAGTCTTCAGAGGGGGACACTGACCTGGGCCGTCACAGCACGTTGTCCCACGGTGGTGTAGCGCGCCCCACCATCCACCAGGTGGCCTCGGCCCCCATGCCCACTGACTGCGGTAAGGAAACACAACATCACATGAAATTCAGATCTAAGTGTATTGAAAGATTAAAGTGCATTTGAAACATTTCATTAGGCCTACACGTAAAAAAATGTAATGCACACACTCAAAGGCATACAAATGTCAGTCACACACACACACACACACACACACACACACACACACACAGAGTACATACATCCTTTGATTGTTAATATAATCCTTAAAACCACACTGAGCTGACAACTATGAATGGATCTATTAAAACAAAAACTATAAATCTGACATACTGTATATCTGAAAAATGGCTGGATTCAGCTCTCTGTGGTGATTTCAATGGTGTGTATTATACTGCCATCCAGGGGACTTAAGTGGTACTACACCACCTCGCTTTGTACATTTTCATTGGCTCAGAGAGGCTCATGTGATGTCAACAGCTATAGACAAACTTCTGTGTGAGGTAGAGTGAATTGCAAGGTACCATTGAATGAGTCTCGACCGGGGCAATCCAAACTATGTATATTGTCTCTACGGCTCTCCAGAACCTGTTAAGGAGGCTGCGAATTTTTGCAGCTTTTTGTTAAAAATCGCGCAACATTTCAGCGTCCTGCTACTCATGCCAGGAATATAGTATATGCATATGATACGTGTGTGTGTGTATAGAAAACACTCCGAAGTCTCTAAAACTGGTTAAATCGTGTCTGTGGCTATAACAGAAAGTGTTTAGGAGTCAAAATCCTTCGAAAAACTGTTCACCAAAAATACAAAAAAAATATTCATCCGCCAGTCAATGTATTGTCTAAGGCTGAGGAAAATACATGGAGATCCCCTGTAAACGCCTACAGCTTCCACACGATGTCGCCAATGCTGTCATTTTGGGGCTGCTTTATCCTTGGTTTTATGACGTGTAAGCACTTCCTTTCATCGAGTACACCACAGGATGTTATGAAAGTGAAAACATGGAGTATGATTTCAAGACTTGCTGCTATCGAATACAGATCGCCCCGTGATCAATTTGATAGATTATTAACGTTTATTAATACCTAAAGTTGGTTTAGAAAAGTAGTTTGAAGTGTTTTGTAAAAGTTTATAGGCAACTTTTGTAATTTTAAAAAGTGACGTTGCGTCTTGTAAAGGGGCATTTTTCTGGATCAGACCGGTCTTCAGCAAATCACATTTTGGGTATACAATGACGGATTTAATCGGAAAAAGACCCAATTGTGATGTTTATGTGACATATAGGAGTGCCAAGAAAGAAGCTCGTCAAAGGTAATGAATGTTTTACATTTTATTTCTGCGTTTTGGGTAGCGCCGGCTACCGCGAAATCTGTTGTTTTGTTGACGGTCTGGTATTCTGGGGGGTGCATGCTATCAGATAATAGCTTCTCATGCTTTCGCCGAAAAGCATTTTACAAATCTGACTTGGATTTGGCTAGATTCACAACGAGTGTAGCTTTAATTCAGTACCTTGTATGTGTGTTTTAATGAAAGTTTGAGTTTTATCGAAAACTAAAATTTCCGCTGATTTGATCCCGCCACAGGGACCTAGTCCCAAGGCAAAATCAAAGAACATTTTCAATAAATATGCGTGTTTGTCTGATATGGACACAAGTTGTACTAAAATAAGCATCTGGGCCTTGTGAATTGTATGGTGTACCATTTGTCCGTGTCCGACAATGAAAGTTGAAGTTTACATTCACCTTTGTTGGAGTCATTAAAATTTGTTTTTCAACCACTCCACAAATTTCTTGTTAACAAACTATAGATATGGCAAGTCGGTTAGGACATCTACTTTGTGCATGACATAAGTACATTTTCCAACAATTTTTTAAAGACAGAATATTTCACTTATAATTCACTGCATCACAATTCCAGTGGCTCAGAAGTTTACACTAAGTTGACTGTGCCTTTGGGATAGGGGGCAGTATTTATCACGTCCGGATGAAGAGCGTGCCCAGAGCAAACTGTCTGCTACTCAGGCCCAGAAGCTAATGTATGCATATTATTAGTAGATTTGGATAGAAAGTTTCTATACCTGTTTGAATGATGTGTGTGAGTATAACAGAACTCATATGGCAGGTGAAAACCTGGTTATGGTTTTCTGTGGCTAGGCTCTGACCTAACATAGTCACAAAGTCTGCTTTCGCCGTAAAGTTTTGGAAACCTTTTAGAGTGTTTTCTATCCAAATCTACTAATTATATGCATATTCTAGCTTCTGGGCCTGAGTAGCAGGCAGTTTACTCTGGGCACCTTATTATTCATCCAAGCTACTCAATACTGCCCCCCGTTCCAAAAGAAGTTAACAGAAGCTCTTATTTAGAGCGACTTAGTCAGTGTTTTCAACTAAGGTTGATAAGACAACCACCTATCAAAGCCATTGCAATTAAAACCTTACTTGCAATTAAAACCTTACTGACCGAAGTCAGTGGTAGTAAGAAAAGACAAGTGCAAGTAAGTGATGGTGGCATCATGGCTCTTTTCTCATCCACCCAGGTTCTTCTGTGATTCAGATGTCACAGTTGGTTAGAGCATGGTGCTTGCAACTCCGGGGCTACATTCACCAGAGCACAATGTTGTGGGATGTTCAGATATAACTATATTGTGTAGTACGAAGCTGCCTGGCATTGTAGAATAATAGTAGTAGAATAAGGAATCTCATCTGCTCTATTCGTGTCATTTCATATTGCCTTGGTTGTAGGTTTCACTTATTGTATGCACACGTACAGTCTACTGAATACATGTATTAATTGCAAGCAGACCTGGGTTTAAATATTAATCGAAATCGTTAATATATATTTTTAGCATTTGTTTTACCCTGTCTTGAGTGGCAGATGGGCAGGGTTTGCATTTTTGTGACTTTTCTATTGCTTCCATTTTGCCAGACATCCTCTATCAAGCCCAGATTAAATATTTGAAATGATTTCAATTACTATTTGAACCCAGGGTGTATTCATTAATGCACACTGTTGTGAACCATAACAAAACGGAGCATATCTCATTAGACAAGTTCAGGTTAGTCTCTCCCCGTTTCGGCCATTTGCTTTAATGTGGTTCCTATTGAATACACCCCAGGTCTCATTGCAAGTGACAGGATGAAAAGTGTCTTTCTGTTTTTGCTCTCGTTCCCTCCAGAGTTCTCCTTCTTTGACCCCGAGGAGCCCCAGTGCAGGGAGGTGCTGTTTGAGTCCAGCACCACGGTACCAGAGCTGTTCGCCGTACTCAGGCAGTGGGTGCCCCAGGTCCAGAAGAATATCAGCCTGATTGGCAATGAGGTGACCCTTATTCCTCCATTACACCTAGTTTGTGTCCCAAATGTCACCGTCTTCCCTATTTAGTGCCCTCAGGGCTCTGGTCAGAAGTAGTCACTATATCATGGGCATAGGGTGACATTTGGGACATATACTTAATATCTCTCCAGGATAGTTCATTAAGATAACCCATTTGTTCAACCTCCAGGGGTTGTAGACAAAGAGACAACACAAAGGAAATTGTCAATGACGACACTAATGCCTGATTCACACTATGGGGCTGACCCATAGTGTGCTGGCGTCAATATTTTCTTTTCCCATTGTCCATGCGTAACTAGGCCAAGCCAGTACCTCTCGTTTTGGCTTTGCTCGATTTGGGTCTATAGTTTGAATCCGGCATCAGTCAGCCACACTCAGACATATTTTTTACACAAAAATGTTCATTTGTATGATAAAATAACTATTCAGTGTAGCTAATCACCTGTGGAAAACATTTGTATTGATTTAAATACTGCAACATACTATACAGTACAGTGAGCTCTGATCTTGAAATCATTCGTAATTTCTCTCTTCCCCATGTCTTAGTGCTCAGTGTTGTGCCAGATTTCCCCCGCCCCCATTTTTTAAAATGACTTTCTCTAGATAGTGTGGCAACTGGATAATTGACCCCCTGAGAAAGGGAACAACTCTGCCTCTGTCCTTAGGGAAATTTAGCATTCAGGCAGGTGGACATTTCTTTATGAATCCCAAAGCTTACAACTTGCTTTAGTGATAACATAGCACTGCAAAAAAAAAAAAGACCTCCTCACAAATGACTTCCCACAACAAAAGTGATAGCCACCTTTGTTTGGGTTTCCAGCTTCTGAAGTTAGTATCGGTTCAGTGCTGTAAAATCCCTTGGTCTCAGACATTTCTAGGTTTTCATGGCTATTATTAGATCTGTGTTGCACATAGCTAACTGACTATTTAGACATAGCAGTGATGCTTATCGTTGCACCACTGTTAGATCCTAAAGAGAGGCTGTGGTGTGAATGACCGAGATGGCTTGACCGACATGAGCCTCCTGCACTACTGCTGCAAGGCGGGGGCACCCGGCATAGGTGAGTAGAGGGTAGTGTATATATGTGTGTGCATGCATGTGATTGAGTGTCTTGTTTGTCTGTCTGTCTCTCTCTCTCTCTCTCTCTCTGTCTCTCTGTCTATGAGAAATACTGTTTGAAAGTCTTAAAGTCTGCCCTGACATTGCGTACTGTAGTGTTCAGCCATTGACCGACCGACTGTCCGTCTGTCCGTCCATCCGTCTGTCTGAAATATTGTTTGAAGGCTTAAAGTCTGCCCTGACATTGTGTACTGTAGTGTTCTGGCAGCCATTGACCATCTGTCTCTCGCTGTCTCTCTGTCTCTGAGAAATATTGTTTGAAAGGCTTAAAGTCTGCCCTGACATTGTGTACTGTATTGTTCTGGCAGCCATTGACCGTCTGTCTCTCTCTCTCGCTGTCTCTCTGTCTGTGAGAAATATTGTTTGAAAGGCTTAAAGTCTGCCCTGACATTGTGTACTGTATTGTTCTGGCAGCCATTGACCGTCTGTCTCTCTCTCTCGCTGTCTCTCTGTCTGTGAGAAATATTGTTTGAAAGGCTTAAAGTCTGCCCTGACATTGTGTACTGTAGTGTTCTGGCAGCCATTGACCGTCTGTCTGCCCCCTTAGGTGACGCAGACATGGCGGCCAGCTTCGCCCAGCAACTCCTGTCCCTGGGGGCAGAGCCTGGTCTGCGGTCGCGGTGGACCAACATGAGTGCCCTGCACTACGCCGCCTACTTCGATGTGCCCCAGCTCATCCGGGTGGTTCTGCACGCCTCCCAGCCCGGGGGTGAGGAAAGTGGAGATGGGGGAGAGAGGGGAGTAGGTGGTGGGGGGGGATAGGGGATAAGAGAGGGGAGACACTTTGGGCTGGATAGATAAATAGTGGAACAGATAACTGGAGAGAATGCTACGAAGGGAAAGAAACTTTACTACCAACACTGTCATTTGATACTTTGTTCCCTGCAACCACACTCACATGATCTCAAAAAATGAGGATTCAAGCTTTCAGTTTTCAGAATAGTACACTCATACAGTATGTGCAAAGGGAGGACTTGTGTAGGCAAATATGCAGAATAATCTGTAGGCAACAAAAACCGCACACCTGTTTAGGCAATGTCCTAACTAGCGGAGTAGAACACATGAAAAAGAAAAGGAGAGCTGCACACTCTCGGAGCTCAGACGCAATCATTTTATAACCATTGTTTCAACAGACTGTGTCTGTCAAGGTATAATGACAAACACTGAGCTCCTAGAGTGTACGACTCTTACATTATTTTTCAAATATACTGAATAAACAGACACAAACAGTAAATAGACCACACTTACTGTTGTCTGTTCAAATAAAGAATAACTAAATACAATTGGCTGACTTTCAGCAGGTCACACCCCTCTCTCTCCTTAAACTTTTTGTCTTCTTGTGATGATGAAGCATTGAGATATAAAGCACATTTCTGCAAAAGCAGACAATGAAGTGTTATTTAATCTAATTTGATTGGATCTATGAACTTGTTTCAGAGGTAGACACCACCTGCAGTGACTTTGACTTCGGCACGGCCCTGCACATTGCCGCCTCCAACCTGTGCTCCTCTGCAGTCAAGTGTCTGCTAGAACTGGGAGCTAACCCCACCTTCAGGGTATGTTCCCCAAATTGCCCTTCCCCTTGGATAAACACTTAGGGCTGATTTCCCAGACACTTTCAACAGAGAACCTAAATCGCTCTGTGCTGTACATTTGCCTGGGAAATGTGGTGTCAATGGGTACCTTTTGCGTCCTGTAACATAATTCAACTCAGCTGGTAGCTACCTGGTACCACCTACCTAACTAGCTTAGAGGCTGTTCAGCTGTTTCTCCTCACATTTGACTAATGTAAAACACAACTCAAGACCACTTTACTTCCATTTTACCATAAACACAGTGCTGGCTTGATTTATAGGAGTGGGTTTTATTTAAATATACACTCACACGCAAACACACATACTACACATGCCTTCTCATTCATATAGAAAGTCTGCATTTCTACGCATGGATGTTCTCCATTCCACTCATGTATAGTCATAGTAAATGAATATACACACCACACACAGTCACACATACCGTCACACCTCCTTTCCACTCATTCCCCGCTCTCTCGAAATTATAACCCTCAGGAATGTGCAATCCTTGTGACACAAAGACCCCGTCGAGCAGATGTGTGTTTCTTCGCCACTGAAGATGTCACACATCCCTCCTATGCCCGACTCTCGCTTCTTCGCTTTACCCTCCCCAACTCTCTCATTCAGTTCACTCCCGCAGGTTTTTCCTGCAAATTAACAGCACTAATTTATCTCCTAAACCAATGTTACACCCCCTCGGTGCGAGTGGAGAGGAACGCAACACCAGATGAATTTTCATTGTTGATATTATTTACCCCGGCTAAAAAGCCCGCTGTGTCTCGAACAACCTGCAACTCCTGTTTAAGCGTTTAAGGCCCAGAGGGGGGACAACTAAAGAGTCTCTGTGGCTCAGTCTTTAGCTATCGAGAAATGTTCCTTGGACATTTTGGTTGGTTCTCAGGTAGAGGTAACGTTGCGAGGGAATGTTCAAGGCAATATGTTTGCGGAAACATTTTGTCAAGGTCAAATGAAAAACAATTGATTGATTGGTTGATTGCACTCTTTCAGATGCCCAGCCCATACCCCGATGACACTACTTGTATATTATAAATAATAATAGACTTGTTCTATATAGCACTTTTCATTACAAGTAGAATCTAAGTAATTTTGATCTGGCAGTTCTTTGGTGATGGCCTTCCACAGCTTTAGAAGGTAGGCAGTTCGAAAAGGTAGTATCTTGAGCGGAGGGAGCATATATCGAACAGCCACGCTGGGAGGTAGAAACATCTGACAAACAGGTCACAGAGTTCTTCATCGGGTACCTTGTCGTCTTCGATGTTCGCAGTCCCTCTTCTGTAGGTAGGCTGGATCGTCCACTACTGAAATGTAGCACCCACCTGGGTGATGCTTCGACGACAGAAAAGCATAAGTAAGACCATCGAACCTCAGCAGTAATCTGGAAAAGCCCCCCTATGAGGCGAGCTTCTGCATCCCCTCACACCGCAGTCCACTTCCCTCTAGGAACCGGGGCAGGTGGCCAAAAAACTGATGCTGTTAATCTGGTGTTGCATAATTCAAATCATATTAGCTAGCTATATTAGCTTGCCAAGCCAAAACAAAACAGACTTGCCATAATCAGTCCTGCAATTCCGTGGATCACAACCAGGTATTACAGTTCATCTCTCAACAACTTATCAAAAAACAAAAAAAGTGAATAAAAAAATGCAGTAGAAAACACTTTGATTGCAGAGATGTAGGCAGAGGATATACATTCTCACCCCCTCCCACTCTACTGTCCTGTCCCTATAAATCTTATTTGAAGAAAAGCTCCTGTGTTAGTCCTCCATACTGCCATCCCCTCTGTTTGATTTAGTAAGGCTTGTGACTCACCACAGCACATTGTTATTCAGCGAGATCTGCGAGAGAGGTGATGGGAGTTTGTTCATGTTGTGAAAGGCACAGGCTTGGCAATTTTGAAGTTCGTAATCATCTCTCCGAGCCCCGATCACAATCTGTCAATTAGAAAGATAGAGTTCATCAAGAGGTGTAGCTTCATGTGTATACTTCCAATAGCATACCCGAGGAGGATGACAATGATTGTTAACTGTACGTTGTAGTTCTGCCTATTTTTGGGGGGCAGGGAGCGTGGAGCTTATCCTTCCTCTGTAGTTTCACGTTTTTTTTTTCATGTGCACAAGTGCAGTGTAATACCTATTCTTGTTGTTATTTCTCAACAATGCAGTAATCAATATCAATTGTACTATAGCAGAACAAGCAGAACAAAAGCAAATGAGAAATAGAAATAAGAAGAACACAAGAAAGTAAGTAAGCTCTATACATTGTCAGTTCCATGGTCAGTGCCAATACCATATTAATAATGTGCAGGAAATACTGGAGTGATAGAGGTAGAGGCATCAGGATGTATGACAGAGTAGCAGAAGCGTATGCCAGTGTGTGTTGATGTGTGTAGGGTCAGTATGAATTTGTGTGTGTGAGCAAATGAAGTGTTTGTGTGTGTTGGAGTGTCAGTGTTTGGGAGTGAGTGTGTAGAGTGTGCATAGAGTGAGTGTAGAGACAGTGCAAAAATATAAACAAACTAAAAGGGTCAATGCAGATAGTCCATGTAGCCATTTTGGTAGATATTTAGCTTATGGCTTGAGGGTAGAAGCTGTTCAGGATCCTGTTGGTGTCAGACTTGTTTCTCCAGTACCGCTTGCTCTGTGGAAGCAGAGAGAACAGTCTATGGGTTCTGGGCCTTCCTTTCACACCGCCTGATATGGAGGTCCTGGATGGCGGGGAGCTCAGCTCCAGTAATGTACTGGGCTGTCCGCACTACCCTCTGTAAGCACCATGCAATTGAGGGCGGTACAGTTGCCATACCAAGCAGTGATGCAGCCAGTCAAGATACTCTCAATGGTGCAGCTGTAGAACTTTTTAAGGATTTGAGGGCCCATGGCAAATCTTTTCAACCTCTTGAGGGGGAAGATGCACTGTCGCGTCTTCTTTACGACTGAATGCGTGTGTGTGGGCCATTTTAAGTCCTTAGTGATTTGGACACAGGAACTTGAAGGTCTCAACCCGCTCCATTGCAGATCCGTCGATGAAGATGATCGTGAATATGCCTGCCAGCTGTTCTGCACATGCTCTGAGAATGAGCCCTGCTATACTTTCCGGCCCTGCTGCTTTACGCCTGTTAACCTCATTAAAAACCTTACTCACGTCGACCTCGCAGAGCTAGATCACCCAGTCCCCTGGGTCAGCCGTTGCCCTTGTGCACGGCTCAAGAGTTTTGCATTTTTTTTAAAGCATGCATTGAGTTCATCTGGTAGTAAGGCATCATTGGACAGATTACAGCTGGGTCTTCCTTTCTAATCTGTAATGCACTGTAGCCCCTGCCACATGCGTCAGGCGTCAAAGCCTGTGTAATAGGATTCAACCTTGTTCCTAGATTGTCCTTTTGCTTGTTTGATGGCTCTGCAGAGGGCGTAGCAGGACTTCTCGTACTTGTTTGTGTCCTCTGCCGTAGCCTCTGTTTGCTGCGCTAGCCCTGTGTGCGGTAGCCTAACCTTTATTTTAGCGCCAACCTCAGTGTTAATCTGGGGCTTTTGATTAGGGGAACAAGTTTTTGTGTATCACATTTGCCATTTGGCCTCAGTTGACGCAGTACACTAAACAGGCATTCGTTTGGAATACCAATGTCTTCAATGTGCTTTGAATTTCCCCTCTCATCTTAGACAAAGTGCTTTCTCATATAGGCTCACTCTGAGGCTTTTTGTCTCTGTAGCACTGCAAAGTGTATGCTGAGGGCTTTGCTTCAGCGGCTCCCTGATTTAACTCTGACATTTACTTTGAATAGAGACTTGCACCAGGTGAAATTGACAATGCGCCCTCATCCAGTGTTGTCCATATTTGCATTCAAATGGATTTGCCTCTATCATTTTGCCCCTTCTGCATCATTGGATATGTTTTATTTCATCACATGAGGGCAGCAGAGTGCTGGCGTATCTGTGAATCGATTCTGCTCCTTACACAACTAGAGTTTCGAGGAGAAAACTGATGTTTGATTTGGCACAGTGTACTGGCTATACTTTTCAACCTCTCTCGAAAACAAGACTTGGTCTCCAAGGAGTACAAAGATCCAAGACTATGACAGTGCTAGTGGGCATAAACATTAATCGCCAGCTTAATACGTAAGCATGAAAGGGAAGCAGGGCAAAAATACATTGCTGCCTTTCTTTATTCCTAATTGACCTAGCTGTTACTAAGTCTATGAGCTGTCAAGAAACGTACTGTTGATATAAGTTGAACATTTTGTCTGCTCCTTTTTCTCTTGCATTTTTTGAAGGAGAATGCATTGTACTTTTATTCAGACAACAAGGAAAGGGTTAAGGTGAAGGAGCAGGTAAAGACATAGGACAGGATGTGGTTTGAACTCCTATTACTGGGGATATTGTGTAGTCCGGAGTCAGACAGAAGTGGTGGCACTGCTATCTGCTCTGCTGTTTTTTTGTGAATGACTTTTGGCTATTTCCACCAGTTTATAATTTCTATGTTGGTTGTTTTTCAAGGGGTTTGTTATATCTCGGTCATTGGCACAGATCACCAGCCAGTCGAGATCTGATGCGATGCAGATTTGACAAAGTGTAGATACTTTTGTACCGGTTTCCTCCAGCATCTTCACAAGGTCCTTTGCTGTTGTTCTGGGATTGATTTAAACTTTTCGCACCAAAGTAGGTTCATCTCTAGGAGACAGAGTGCGTCTCCTTCCTAAGCGGTATGATGGCTGCGTGGTCCCATGGTGTTTATACTTGCATACTATTGTTTGTACAGATGAACGTGGTACCTTCAGGTGTTTGGAAATTGCTCCCAAGGTTGATCCAGACTTGTGGAGGTCTATAATTTTTTTCTGAGGTTTTTGCTGATTTCTTTTGCTATTTCCCATGATTTCAAGCAAAGAGGCACTGAGTTTGAAGGTAGGCCTTGAAATACATCCACAGATACACCTCCAATTCATGCACAAAGTAGATGTCCTAACCGACTTACCAAAACTATAGTTTAACATGACATTTGTGGAGTGGTTGAAAAACGAGTTTTAATGACTCCAACCTAAGTGTCTGTAAACTTCCGACTTCAACTGTATCTAATGATGGAAAGCAACAGGGTTGCTACTGTGTACGTGTTTCTCTCTCGGAGCTATTTAGTGCAGACTAGCATTAGCTAGCCAGCTTTCGACTGAAAATAGTCCAGGTCAGTTGTTAGCACTAGCACAGGAACCATATCAGTCAGTGGCCGAAATTGCTATCTTGCTTCTTTGCCGAGCTACTCACCGTTACGAGAAAAAGCCTGTCCAAATGTATGTCCTGGCTCTGTTGGCTGCCTACTAGCTCCTCTTTCACATTTTAATAAAGGTTCAAGACGTGGTTTGATTTACCTGCCCAACTTGCTATCTTGCTGCTATCTTCCACCGCAAGCCACCTACCCTTTACAACCCCTCGGCAAACTACTGCCCATGTCACAAAGAATCCCTTCTCCCAATTAGAGAAGCTGACCGTTTCGCCCTGACCGCCGCCCATGGCAACTGTTGCTGTCAGAAACGGATGCCAAGAGATAAACAAACTATTTGTTTTGGTTGTTAGTCTTGTAACCAGACATGACATGTTAGGGAGCCACCCTCCAGGTGGTATGAACATAACTTTAATGAAGGCTAACTTTGCAAAGTTCCGTATTTGGTTGTGATTATACGTGAGCTTTATCTTCCCCGCGTCTCCTCTGAGCACTAAATGGAAAATATCTCAACACTCTAATTGGTCCGTTGATTCTCCTTAACACCTGTCTGCAGTTAAAAGCGGCTACTGTAGGTAACTAGGTGCCCAGCTGGAAATGTAAAAGAGAAAATTACGGAAGAGCTGCACTGGCAAGGTCAAGGTTTTCCTAGGAATGAAAGTATGGAACTGAATTAAAGGTGTGAAGAAAATGACTACCTGCCACACACCCATTGCCACTGCCGTTTAAATTCATTCCTGGTCACCTGAAGGGCTGTTTTTAACACATCATAACTAGCATTGCGTTAACACCCATGGCCTGACTTTAAACACATTCCAGCTCACACATACAGTGCCTTCGGGAAGTATTCACACCCATTGACTTTTTCCATGTTTTGTTGTTTCAAAGTGGGATTGAGTTGAATTGAATTAGCTTTATTTGTCAACGATCTACACAAAATACTCAGTCAGTGGAGGAAAAAAATATAACTAAGTATTCATCCCCCTGAGTCAATACATGTTAGAATCACCTTTGGCAGCGAAATGTTGAAAAGGTCAAGGGGTGTGAATACTTTCTGAAGGCACACACACACACTCTTCTATCTCCAAAGACCTTAATGCACTAAGGATATGCTTTTTTACAACAACATGATAAATTACTTACATAACATTCATATCATATCGACAGACATTACACATATAGGTCAATCAGCAGCGTGTCCGTTAGCACAGTGTGAAAGGCAGGCTCTTGCAGAGAGCTCCTTTGACAATTCATAAAGAACCACACGCCCCTCCAGAGGGGTGGGTGAGTGAGGTCCCAATTACTTCAGCAGCACCAATTCAAACGCCCTCCCTCGTCTATTACACCTCTGAAGCTATCTCTCCTCTGACACCTCAGTGCTCTGACTGTCTCTCTGACAGTTATGAGGATCTCTGAGGCTTAGCCATTTCACTGAACCCTCAGGGTATGTGCCCGCGTCAATGTACTGCACATGAAACACTGATAGTTTGTATTTTCGTTGGTAATGGTGGTAATCACGTCCAAACTTGAGCTTTCCAGACCTAAGTAGAACCACCAGTCTCATGAAGTGACATTGTTGTTAACTTTTTTGGAGGCTCATTTTTGCTCTATTACTACAGACAGCTGCTATTTTATAAATCTGCTGGGGATAAATCAGTCTACTTCAGTGTTGACTCTCTCTTCTATTCTTTTTTATTCTCTCCCTGTCTTTCTCCCTCTCTCTGTACCCTCATTTATTTTCCTCTTCTTGCCCCATTCCTCTCTTCCCCCAGAACGAGAGGGGCCAGTGCCCGGCCGACGTGGTATCCGAGCCCTTGGACATGCTCTTGGAGATGGCGGACGCCGCCGCCCTGGCCAAGGAGCTGCGCAGCCTGCTGAGAGAGGCCCTTCCCCGGCCCTGCGCCCCCCTGACCCTCCCTGCCCAAGATCCATCAGGCCTCTCCGACAAGGCTCGGCTCCAGCTCATCACCATGGGCATCCAGCTGGGCGACCGCGTGGTCATCGCCGGTCAGAAGGTAAGCGGCCAGTTCCATAGCCATCAATTAAGGGTCTCAAATCCACAGACTGTCATTGGTTGATTGTCCATAACTGGTAGAGAAAAAAGGAGCCGTCTGCTTATTTGAGTGAATGATTAACAGCTCATCTACCATGACAATTACTGATTGTAACTCTTAACAACATAGCACTCTGTGAAAGATCATGACACTCTAGCCCCAGGAAAATGTCTATGACAACACCATCTTTGGTGGTCAAGTATATTTTTCTTCTTCTTAAGACAAGGGAAGGAAAAGAAAGGGATGAAAAATAATAGAAAAAGGTGAAACGGTGAATTTAAGGACTTGTAATCTGTGTTGTGTTCCTGCCTGAAGACACCCTCACTCCTACACGCACACACTCCAAACAGATTCTGAGTGCGCGCGTGTGCACACAGACAGACAGACAGGGCCCCCTCAAAGAATAAGCTATTAATGAATTCCTGCGCCACACTGAGAGCGAGAACGCCGGGCGTTGAGTTCACACAGATTGGCTAATCATAACCCTATTTTCTCCCTGCCGCTCTGGCGAGCCAGGCACTTTGATCTCTATTTTCTTTTAATTCATTTTTGTCCCTTCTCCTCTATGTGTTTATAGTTTTGGACGCATCAAAACACGCTTGAGTTGCCGCGGGTTCTTGATAGGGGGGCCCGCCCTTACCTAAATGCGCAGCCGTGCTCTCCCAAGGATGGACAGATAGAGGATGAAACAACCATATTGAGAGAGTCCCCCCCATCCTATTTTTTTACTGACTGTTTATCTTTTGGAGTAGGGCCCTGTTTGTTGGCTCTATAGCTGTTTAATGTGTGTGTGCATCTGTGTGTGTGTATTCAGGTGGGCACTCTACAGTTCTGCGGCAGCACCGAGTTCGCCGGCGGTCTTTGGGCCGGCGTGGAACTCGACCAAGCGGAGGGGAAGAATGACGGATCCGTCGCTGGAGTTCAGTACTTTTCCTGCCGCCTCAAATACGGTATGTCCGCTACAACCCCGACTGACAGTACTCCCTAAGCATTAATCAATCCAATCGCTGCGTATCACCATAGACTCAGTCGATATCCATCCGAAGCTATTAGGACCTATCGAACAAGTTGGTTGCTCAATGGCGTCTCACTATTGCAAGAGCTATTCTCCTCATGTGAGTTGTGAGTGAACATCTCAAATGGCTGCCCCAATCTGGTGTTTGGCCCATTTTGACCTCTTGCTCTCTTCATTGCTATTAGCAATCTCTTTTTCTCTATCTCTTCTCACATTCTCCCCCCTGACAGGGATCTTTGCACCCCTGTCCAAGATCAGCAAACCCTCAGAGCGATGCAAAGCCAGCACCCAGAGAAGTGCCACCCCCATACGGCCCTCACAGCGCAGCAACCTGTCGCGCGTCACCTCCAAGATCAACACAGGTAATAGTTTCTCTGACAGGGACTTTAAATATTTGTACCACGTCAGTGGATGGATAGGCTACAGGGTAAAGGATAGTTTGGCCTATAGTCCCTCGGGCGACAAAGACAAATGGACCTACCTGTGATGGAAAGCTCCCATCGTTATGAAAGCATAGAGAAACTCCTGAGCCTGAAGGGCTGAGAGGTTGAGTTAGGGAGGTAGGGAGCGGAGTCGGACAGGTGGGAGAAGATGGAGAATGGCATAAAGGGAGGAGAGCCAATTTCCACTTCACCGTTTATCTCATTACACCCCCTCCAGGATGTGTTTTCTGGGGACCCATACACATTAATGCATTATTAGAGGAAACACATCACAGAAACACACACCTCGCCACCTCACCCTCCTTAATGACATTCGTTTTCGATGCAATGTCTCAACCCCCTTCCACCTCAATATGCTTCCACTGGCTGAGACATAACTCTGAAATTAATCCACTCTGGGCGGAGGGGGGGGGGGTGTACTCTATAACACAAAGCCATGATTCAGACTGTAATGGTCATGTAAACCATAGCTTCTCCACCTCCCTGCTGCTCGGGGGTGGCAAGAAGAGGGGCCAATGACGAAGTCACAAACCCCATGAAAAGCTAACCAGATTTCCGGGAATGCCCGACGGAAAGGCGCAATGCCACCTCTGATGTTTGTGACTCAATCTTTCCCCCACCTCACCTGGGAATGAGTAGGTTTATCTGTCTGTCGGAGCTCTCCGGGGCAAAAGTCAAGTTCTCTCCCAAGCCTTGATTGGATTGTCTTGTTGTGGTGGCCTGCCTTTTTCGCTGCATAATACATGCTTACGGAGAGATGCCCACGGTGATGAGGCTTCTTCAGAGGAAAGATGGCAATTCTTGGGTTTGGGTCTCATCCTCTGGTGCTATTGCTTCTCACCATCTCTGCTAGCTTGTTGTTGTTGATAATAACCATCTTGACTAGGTCTGTGGCAGTCATGAAATTTTGTCAGACGGTTATTGTCATGCAATAGTCTGCCAGTCTCACTGTAATTGACCGTTAATGAACATACACACGTTTAGCATCTCCAGGCCTCGACCCATACAAGCCGTTGGAACATCTACATTTAAAAAAGTCTAATAGATAAATTGAATATACTGTACACCATCACAATAAATCCATTATTTATTTTAGGCAAGTATAAAGAAACGGTTTGATAAGAAGAACATTTATTTCAGAAGAACAGAATGAGTACTGTATGTTACTGTCTATGTGCCATAGCCTGTAGGCTTGTTCATTAAGCAGACAAGAGATTTTTTATTTCACCTTTATTTAACCAGGTACAACTGCTACCTGGCCAAGATAAAGCAAAGCAGTTCGACACAAACAACACAGAGTTACACAAGGGATAAATAAAAGTCAATAACACAATAGAAAACTCTACATGCAGTGTGTGCAAATGTAGTAAGATTAGGGAGGTAAAGCAATAAATAGGCCATAGTGGCGAAATAATTACAATGTAGCAATTAACACTGCAGTATAGATGTGCAGAAGATGAATGTGCAAGTAGAGATACTGGGGTGAAAGGAGCAAAAAATAAATAACAATATGGGGATGAGGTAGTTGGGTGGGCTATTTACAGATGGGCTGTGTACAGGTGCAATGATCGGTAAGCTGCTCTGACAGCTGGTGCTTAACCTCTAGCGTCGAGCAATCCCATATCCGGGAGCGTAATTATAGCCTCAAGCTCATTACCATAACGCAACGTTAACTATTCATGAATATCGCAAATGAAATGAAATATATTCACTCACAAGCTTAGCCTTTTGTTAACAACACTGTCATCTCAGATTTTCAAAATATGCTTTTCAACCATAGCTACCCAAGCATTTGTGTAAGAGTATTGATAGCTAGCATAGCATTAAGCCTAGCATTCAGCAGGCAACATTTTCACAAAAACAAGAAAAGCATTCAAATAAAATAATTTACCTTTTGAAGAACTTCAGATGTTTTCAATGAGGAGACTCTCAGTTAGATAGCAAATGTTCAGTTTTTCCCAAAAGATTACTTGTGTAGGAGAAATCGCTCTGTTTTGTTCAAATTAACTCCATAATATCGACAGAAACATGGCAAACGTTGTTTAGAATCAATCCTCAAGGTGTTTTTCACATATCTATTCGATGATAAATCATTCGTGGCAGCTGTGTTTCTCCTCGAAGCAAACGAAAAATACACGCAGCTGGAGATTACGCAATAATTGCAACGGAGGACACCAAGCGGCCACCTGGTAGATGTAGTCTCTTTAGGTCAATCTTCCAATGATTTGCCTACAAATACGTCACAATGCTGTCGACACCTTGGGGAAACGACAGAAAGTCTAAGCTCATTCGTGATCCACACACAGCCATATAAGGAGACATTGAAACACAGCACATTCAAAATCTGGGGCACTTCCTGTATGAAATTTCATCTTGGTTTCGCCTGTAGCATTAGTTCTGTGGCACTCACAGACAATATCTTTGCAGTTTTGGAAACGTCAGTGTTTTCTTTCCAAAGCTGTCAATTATATGCATAGTCGAGCATCTTTTCTTGACAAAATATCTTGTTTAAAACGGGAATGTTTTTTATCCATAAATTAAAAGAGCGTTCCCTATATCCAAGAAGTTAAAGTTAGTGAGGGAGATATGACTCCAGCTTCAGTGATATTTGCAATTCGTTCCAGTCATTGGCAGCAGAGAACTGGAAGGAAAGGTGGCCAAAGTAGGAGTTGGCTTTGGGGATAACCAGTGAAATATACCTGCTGGAGCGCGTGCTATGGGTGGGTGCTGCTATGGTGACCAGTGAGCTGAGATAAGGCGGGGCTTTACCTAGCAAAGACTTATAGATGACCTGTAGCCAGTGGGTTTGGCGATGAATATGTATCGAGGGCCAGCCAACGAGAGCATACAGGTCGCAGTGGTGGGTTGTATATGGGACTTTGCTGACAAAACGGATGGCACTGTGATAGACTACATCCAATTTGCTGAGTAGAGTGTTGGAGGCTATTTTGTAAATGACATCGCCGAAGTCAAGGATCGGTAGGATAATCAGTTTTACGTGGGTATGTGAGTAAGCCGATGTGAGTAAGATCTTTAGACAGGTCAACATACACAAGGCCGCAGGCCCAGACGGATTACCAGGACGTGTACTGCGAGCATGCGCTGACCAACTAGCAAGTGTCTTCACTGACATTTTCAACATCTTCCTGTCTGAGTCTGTAATACCAACGTGTTTTAAGCAGACCACCATAGTGCCTGTGCCCAAGAACACTAAGGTAACCTGCCTAAATGACGACCGACCCGTAGCACTCATGTCTATAGCCATGAAGTGCTTTGAAAGGCTGGTCATGGCTCACATCAACACCATCATCCCAGAAACCCTAGACCACACTCCAATTTGCATACCGCCCCAACAGATCCACAGATGATGCTGTCTCTATTGCACTCCACACTGCCCTTTCCCACCTAGACAAAAGGAACACCTATGTGAGAATGCTATTCATTGACTACAGCTCAGTGTTCAACACCATAGTGCCCTCAAAGCTCATCAATAAGCTAAGGACCCTGGGACTAAACACCTCCCTCTGCAACTGGATCCTGGACTTCCTTTCGGCCGCCCCCAAGGTGGTAAGGGTAGGCAACAACACATCTGCCACTCTGATCCTCAAAACTGTGGCCCCTCAGGGGTGTGTGTTTAGTCCCCTCCTGTACTCCTTGTTCACCCACGGCTGTATGGCCAAGCATGACTCCAAAACCATTTACGTTTGCTAATTACACAAAAGTGGTACGCCTGATCACAGACAACGATGAGACAGCCTACAGTGGCTTGCGAAAGTGTTCACCCCCCTTGGCATTTTTCCTATTTTGTTGCCTTACAACCTGGACTTAAAACAGGACTTTTGGGTGGTTTGTATCATTTGATTTACACAACATGCCTACCACTTTGAACAAGAAATAAGACAAAAAAACAGAACTTGAGCGTGCATAACTATTCACCCCCCTGAAGTCAATACTTTGTAGAGCCACCTTTTGCAGCAATTACAGCGGCAAATCTCTTGGGGTATGTCTATATAAGCTTGGCACATCTAGCCACTGGGATTTTTGCCCATTCTTCAAGGATAAACTGCTCCAGCTCCTTCAAGTTGGATGGGTTCCGCTGGTGTACAGCAATCTTTAAGTCATACCACAGATTCTCAATCGGATTGAAATCTGGGCTTTGAATAGGCCATTCCAAGACATTTAAATGTTTCCCCTTAAACCACTCAATTGTTGCTTTAGCAGTATGCTTAGGGTCATTGTCCTGCTGTAAGGTGAACCTCCGTCCCAGTCTCCAATCTCTGGGAGACTTTAACAGGTTTCCCTCAAGAATTTCCCTGTATTTAGCTCCTTCCATCATTCCTTTAATTCTGACCAGTTTCCCAGTCCCTGCGATTGATTAACATCCCCACAGCATTATGCTGCCACTACCATGCTTCACTGTGGGGATAGTGTTCTCTGGGTGATGAGGTGTTGGGTTTACGCCAGACATAGCGTTTTCCTTGGAGCCAAAAAGCTACATTTTAGTCTCATCTGACCAGAGTACCTTCTTCCATATGTTTGGTGAGTCTCCCACATGCCTAAATGTGTTTGCTTATTTTTTCTTTAATCAATGGCCTAGCTCTGTGGAGTGTACGGCTTAAAGTGGTCCTATGGACAGATACTCCCAATCTCCGCTGTGGAGCTTTGCAACTCCTTCAGGGTTGTCTTTGTTGCCTCTGATGAATGCCCTCATTGCCTGGTCCATGAGTTTTGGTGGGCGGCCCTATCTTGGCAGGTTTGTTGTTGTGCCATATTCTTTCCATTTTTTAATATTGGATTTAATGTGCTCCGTGGGATATTCAAAGTTTGAATTTTTTTTATAACCCAACCCTGATCTGTACTTCTCCACAACTTTGTCCCTGACCTGTTTGGAGAGCTCCTTGGTCATCATGGTGCCTCTTGCATGGTGGTGCCCCTTGCTTAGTGGTGTTGCAGACTCTGGGGCCTTTTGGAACTGGTTTATATATATACTCAGATCATGTGACACTTAGATTGCACACAGGTGGACGTTATTTAACTAATTATGTGACTTCTGAAGGTAATTGGTTGCACCAGATCTTATTTAGGGGCTTCATAGCAAAGGGGGTGAATATATATATGCACCACATTTCCGAAATAAGTAATTGTTTTCACGTATATTACATGATATCCATATAATAATCCATTTAAATTACAGGTTGTAAATGCAACAAAATAGGAAAACACCAAAGTGGGTCAATACTTTTGCAAGGCACTGTATAGGGAGGCGGTTAGAGGCCTGGCAGTGTGGCGCCAGGAAATTAACTTCCCCCTCAATGTGTGTAAGACAAAGGAGCTGATCATGAACTATAGGAAAAGGAGGGTATCGATTGGGCTGAAGTGCAGCTGGTCGATAGTTTCAAGTTCCTTCGTGTTCACATCACCAACTAACTATCATGGTCCAAACACAAGATAGTTGTGAAGAGGGCACGACAACACATATTCCCCCTCAGGAGACTGAAAAGATTTGGCATGGGTCTCCAGATCCTCAAAAAGTTCTACAGCTGCACCACCGAGAGCATCTTGACCGGTTGCATCACCACCTGGTATGGCACATGCTTGGCATCTGACCTTAAGGTGCTACAAAAGGTAGTGCACAAGGCCAGTACCTCACTGGGACAAAGCTAACTGACATCCAGGACCTACAGTTGAAGTCGGAGGATGACGTACACCTGAGCCAAATACATTTAAACTCAGTATTACTGTCACGCCCTGACCTTAGTTATCTCTGTTTTCTTTATTATTTTGGTTAGGTCAGGGTGTGACTAGGGTGGGTATGTTAGTGTCTTGTCTAGGGTTTTTTATATATCTAAGGGTTTTGTAAGTCTAGGGATATGTATGTCTATGGTGGCCTGAATTGGTTCCCAATCAGAGGCAGCTGGTTACCGTTGTCTCTGATTGGGGACCATATTTAGGTAGCCATCTACCATAGGGTATTTGTGGGTTCTTATTCTATGTTTAGTTGCCTGTCTGCACTGTCGTTGCCTGTCTGTATTAGCTTCACGTTAGTTCATTGTTGCATTTCTTTAATAAAGTAAGAATGTACGCTTACCACCCTGCACCTTGGTCGCTTCCATACAACGACCGTGACAATTTCTGACATTTAAATCCTAGTAAAAAAAACTGTATTAGGTCAGTTCGGATCACCACTTTATTTTAAGAATGTGAAATGTCAGAATAATAGTAGAGAGAATGTTTTATTTCTTTCATCACATTCCCAGTGGGTCAGAAGCCTACATACACTCATTTAGTATTTGGTAGCATTGCCTTTAAATTGTATAACTTGTGTCAAATGTTTTGGGTATCCTTCCACAAGCTTCCCACAATAAGTTGGGTGAATGTTGGCCTATTCCTCCTGACAGAGCTGGTGTAACTGAGTCAGGTTTGTAGGCCTCCTTGCTCGCACACGCTTTTTCAGTTCTGCCCACAAATTTTCCATAGGATTGTGGTCAGGACTTTATGATGGCCACTCCAACACCTTGACTTTGTTGTCCTTACGCCATTTTGCCACAAAATGCCTTTCAGGTTATGTCGATATAGGTCTCATTTTACTGTGAATGTAGATACTTTTGTACCTGTTTCCTCCAGCATCTTCACAAGGTCCTTTGCTGCTGTTCTGGGACTGCACTTCTCGCACCAAAGTATGTTCGTCTCTAGGAGACCGAACTCGTCTCCTTCCTGAGCGGTATGACGGCTGCATGGTCCCATGGTGTTTATACTTGCGTACTATTATTTGTACAGATGAACGTGGTACTTCAGGCATTTGGAAATTACGCCCAAGGTTGAACTAGACTTGTGGAGGCCTACAAAAAAAATTTCTGAGGTCTTGGCTGGTTTTCTTTTGATTTTCCCATGATGTCAAGCAAAGAGGCACTGAGTTTGAAGGTAGGCCTTGAAATACATCCACAAGTATACCTCCAATTGACTCAAATGATGTCAATTAGCCTATGAGAAGCTTCTAAAGCCATCGTTTTCTGGAATTTTCCAAGCTGTTTATAGGCACTGTCAACTTAGTGTATGTAAACCTTTGACGCACTGGAATTGTGATACCGTGAAATAATGTCTGTAAACAATTTTTGGTACAATGACTTGTGTCATGCACAAAGCAGATGTCGTAACCGACTTGCCAAAACTGTAGTTTGTTAACAAAAATTTGTGGAGTGTTTGAAAAACGAGTTTTAATGACTCCAACCTAAGTGTATGTAAACTTCCGACTTCAACTGTGTATATACTAGACGATGACTCCAACCTAAGTGTATGTAAACTTCCGACTTCAACTGTGTATATACTAGACGATGTCAGAGAAAGGCCCAAAATATTGGGAACATTTTAATTTTACACTGCTGCTACTCGCTTTTTAAAAAATCTATGCATAGTCACTTTAGAAATTACCAAGACTAATCTGTACCCACACACATTGACTATATTGTTTTCACCTTAGTTTATTTAGTAAATATTTTCTTAACTCTATTTCTTGAACTGCGTTGCTTGTTAAGGGCTTGTAAGTTAGCATTTCACGGTAAGGTCTACTACACCTGTTGTATTCCGCGCATGTGACCTTTAAAATGTGATTTTATTTTATTTTTTAAAGCTCTAGTTAAATATCAAGCTTTGAAGTAATTTTGAGTACTTGGTTACTCATGTTCATCCCTACAAGGTACCTGTTAAATACGTGTAGTTTCCCTGCAGTTTTCTCCCCCTTCACTTTGGATTAAAAAGAAAGACTAGCATCACATTGAAAGGCTCTGGACTTTCTTGTAATGAGTATCTATTCAGACATTAGTCAACCACTCAGCTTCACCATTCAACCATTTAGCATCAGACACCTAAAGGCTGAACTATGAGAAGATGACCATTGTGGTGAAATCATTTCCTTGTATTGGATAACAATGAATGGCCGCTTCCACTGTCCTTGGGTCCGGTTTTGATTGGGGCTCTTGCGTGGGAGTGACCTCTCATTCGCACGATGTTGGAATCTCTCTGAGGGCCTTGGTGACCAGTGCTGCTTTTCAATATGTCTATTTTTGTTCTCCCACGCTCTCTATAGTCCCCTTCACTGCAATGTCACGCTGTCTTTCGTTACATTTGCATCACCAACTCTCTTTCTCTCTCTTGCTTATTTTTCTGAGTTTCACTCTTTCTTCCTCCTCATCTTGTTGGCAACCTTCCCGCTTTTCCTATGTTTTTCTTATTTTTGTGTCCGTTTCACTATCCTGTCCCCGTCAACTTTTCCTTCTCATTTTTCTTGTTTTGTTTCCTTTTCGCACTCTTGTCCCTGTCAAATTCTCATGTTCTCATTTTCTCTGTCAGATTTTGTCCCTTTATTTATTTGTCTATGTGTGGGGAAAAGGTTCTCCATCCACCCCAAAATCACCTGATAAACCGAAAAAGCTGCCCACTTCCTGAACAGGGCACAGATGACACCCCTGAGGCCAAGACAGGTACTATAGTCAAATTGGAATGGCCTGTCTTGCATTGTGTTTGGGAAGTATGAATTCTACCCAGAATGGGTTCCAAAGGCTTATCATACACTACCAGTCAAACGTTTGTACACACCCACTCATTCAAGGGTTTTTCTTTATTTTTACTATTGCCTATTTTCTACATTTGTAGAATAATTGTCAAAAATATGAAATAACACATTTGGAATAATATGTTAACCAAAAAAGTGTTAAACAAATACATTTTATATATATTGTAGAGTTTAGATTATTCAAAGTAGCCACCCTTTGCCTTGATGACAGCTTTGCACATTCATTCTTGGCATTCTCTCAGCCAGCTTCACCTGGAATGCTCTTCCAACAGTCTTGAAGGAGTTCCCACATTGGCTGCTTTTCCTTCACTCTGCGTTCCAACTAATCCCAAACCATCTCAATTGGGTTGAAGTCAGGTGATTGCGGAGGCCAGGTCATTTGATGCAACACTCCATCACAACTCCTTCTTGGTCAAATTGCCCTTACACAGCCTGGAGGTGTGTTTTGGGTCATTGTCCTGTTGAAAAACAAATGATAGTTCCACTAAATGCAAACCAGATGGGATGGCGTATCGCTGCAGAATGTTGTGGTAGCCTTGCTGGTTAAGTGTGCCTTGAATTGTAAATAAATCACTGCCAGTGTCACCAGCAAAGCACTATAACACCACCTCCATGCTTCATTGTGGGAACCACATATGCTGAGATAATCCGTTCACCTGCTCTGCATCTCAAGCAAATCTCTTCTTCTTATTGGTGTCCTTTAGTAGTGGTGTCTTTGCAGAAATTCGATGGCCTGTCTCATTTGAACCGTTGATGTTAAGATGCGTGTGTTACTTGAACTCTGAAGCATTTATTTGGGCTGCAATTTCTGAGGCGGGTAACTCTAATGAACATATCCTCTGCTGCAGAGGTAACTCTGGATCTTCCCAGAGTGTTTCATCTGAACATATGACATTCTCCCAATCTTCTTCTGGATCATCCAAATGCTCTCTAGCAAACTTCAGACGGGCCTGGACATGTACTGGCTTAAGCAGGGGGACACGTCTGGCACTGCAGGATTTGAGTCCCTGGCGGCGTAGTGTGTTACTGATGGTAGGCTTTGTTACTTTGGTCCCAGCTCTCTGCAGGTCATTCACTAGGCCCCCCCATGTGGTTCTGGGATTTTTGCTCACCGTTCTTGTGATCATTTTGCCCCCACGGGGTGAGATCTTACGTGGAGCCCCAGATCGAGGGAGATTATCAGTTGTCTTGTATGTCTTCCATTTCCTAATAATTGCTCCCACAGTTGATTTCTTCAAACCAAGCTGCTTACCTATTGCAGATTCAGTCTTCCCAGACTGGTGCAGGTCTACAATTTTGTTTCTGGTGTCCTTTGACAGCTCTTTGGTCTTGGCCATAGTGGAGTTTGGAGTGTGACTGTTTGAGGTTGTGGACAGGTGTCTTTTATACTGATAACAAGTTCAAACAGGTGCCATTAATACAGGTAACGAGTGGAGGACAGAGGAGCCTCTTAAAGAAGTTACAGGTCTGTGAGAGCCAGAAATCTTGCTTGTTTGTAGGTGACCAAATACTTATTTTCCACCATAATTTGCAAATAAATTCATTAAAAAAATCCTACAATGTGATTTTCTGGATTCTTTCTCATTTTGTCTGTCATAGATGAAGTGTACCTATGATGAAAATTACAGGCCTCTCATATTTTTAAGTGGGAGAACTTGCACAATTGGTGGCTGACTAAATACTTTTTTGCCCCACTGTATGTTAATTGAGATTTCTGATGTTTTGAAAATGGCACCCTGCACTTTCACTGGCTGTTGTCATATCATCCCGTTAACGGTATTTCAGCCCAAAGAGGTTAAACAAGGCTTATGGAGACTTGCAACAGCTTATGGAGAAAGACACCAAACTTGACCTCAATTCTATTACCTTGTCTGACTATTGGAGGAAAGGCCTAATCCCCAGAGGACTCCGTATTATGAAGTTTCCAGCTAATGGAGCACAAGGTAAAGCTGAATTTAGAGATAAATGGGAGGCTATTCTCAACAGGTGTTATTTTGACCTAATGCTACTTCTAATATAAACATTTAAAAAGGACAGACAAGTAGTCCAAACAGAAATTGAATTAGTAAAAACAGAAAATCACACAACAGTGACAATTCTAACAAAGCACAATGTGATACGATCTTGAAAGTAGACTATTGCGATGGCAAGGTCTTTGCCTGGAGAAAACCAACCCACAAGAATTCAGAATCGCATCAGCAGAGGAAGACTTGATCTGTTTCTTTCAACTTTCCAAGAGGTGACGATGAGCATCACTCCAGACACTCAGAGGCCAGCTCCTCCCAAGATTTTTTAGACAATGAAGAGGAGCCACACAGGTTCCTCAACGAGAGAGGGAGAGGACGCGGAAGCAGCTAACACGGAGGGGGGAGGAAGAAGCCAAGACAATCCAACCACACGGAGCAGGACCAGAACAAGCCTGTGATCAACATTTCTGGAGAACCCCTTTCTGATGATTGTGTTAACGGTCTTGTCTAAAGGACTGTCCTTTGCACACACATACTCAACTAATTCATTAAATTCAAAGATTGACCTATTTTGCAAAACATCTATCCAACTACAGACACCAGTGTCTCAGGTCAGGTAGTTTCTGTGCCCTCAAAAACACCTTTTAAGCCCAAGTCCACATTTCGTCCCATCGTCCAGAATGCCACACTAAATACACTTGCCAAGAAAGTGCATTTTGATGTGGAGAATCTGTTTAAAGGTAAAATTGACTCTAACCAAACACAACGTAATCTTTCTAAGACATAGAGGAATGCAGTTCAATCATAGTCCAAAAATTGATGAGGACCTAAAAACGGAATAGAATGAGATCCTCACAGAAGCTAAGGTTATTGGCTACATTTCAGACAATGAGTTCAAATTTACAGTGCCTTGCGAAAGTATTCGGCCCCCTTGAACTTTGCGACCTTTTGCCACATTTCAGGCTTCAAACATAAAGATATAAAACTGTATTTTTTTGTGAAGAATCAACAACAAGTGGGACACAATCATGAAGTGGAACAACATTTATTGGATATTTCAAACTTTTTTAACAAATCAAAAACTGAAAAATTGGGCGTGCAAAATTATTCAGCCCCCAGTTAATACTTTGTAGCGCCACCTTTTGCTGCGATTACAGCTGTAAGTCGCTTGGGGTATGTCTCTATCAGTTTTACACATCGAGACACTGAAATTTTTTCCCATTCCTCCTTGCAAAACAGCTCGAGCTCAGTGAGGTTGGATGGAGAGCATTTGTGAACAGAAGTTTTCAGTTCTTTCCACAGATTCTCGATTGGATTCAGGTCTAGATTTTGACTTGGCCATTCTAACACCTGGATATGTTTATTTTTGAACCATTCCATTGTAGATTTTGCATTATGTTTTGGATCATTGTCTTGTTGGAAGACAAATCTCCGTCCCAGTCTCAGGTCTTTTGCAGACTCCATCAGGTTTTCTTCCAGAATGGTCCTGTATTTGGCTCCATCCATCTTCCCATCAATTTTAACCATCTTCCCTGTCCCTGCTGAAGAAAAGCAGGCCCAAACCATGATGCTGCCACCACCATGTTTGACAGTGGGGATGGTGTTCAGGGTGATGAGCTGTGTTGCTTTTACGCCAAACATAACGTTTTGCATTGTTGCCAAAAAGTTCAATTTTGGTTTCATCTGACCAGAGCACCTTCTTCCACATGTTTTGTGTCTCTCCCAGGTGGCTTGTGGCAAACTTTAAACAACACTTTTTATGGATATCTTTAAGAAATGGCTTTCTTCTTGCCACTCTTCCATAAAGGCCAGATTTGTGCAATATACGACTGATTGTTGTCCTATGGACAGAGTCTCCCACCTCAGCTGTAGATCTCTGCAGTTCATCCAGAGTCATCATGGGCCTCTTGGCTGCATCTCTGATCAGTCTTCTCCTTGTATGAGCTGAAAGTTTAGAGGGACGGCCAGGTCTTGGTCGATTTGCAGTGGTCTGATACTCCTTCCATTTCAATATTATGGCTTGCACAGTGCTCCTTGGGATGTTTAAAGCTTGGGAAATCTTTTTGTATCCAAATCCGGCTTTAAACTTCTTCACAACAGTATCTCGGACCTGCCTGGTGTGTTCCTTGTTCTTCATGATGCTCTCTGCGCTTTTAACGGACCTCTGAGACTATCACAGTGCAGGTGCATTTATACGGAGACTTGATTACACACAGGTGGATTGTATTTATCATCATTAGTCATTTAGGTCAACATTGGATCATTCAGAGATCCTCACTGAACTTCTGGAGAGAGTTTGCTGCACTGAAAGTAAAGGGGCTGAATAATTTTGCTCGCCCAATTTTTCAGTTTTTGATTTGTTAAAAAAGTTTGAAATATCCAATAAATGTCGTTCCACTTCATGATTGTGTCCCACTTGTTGTTGATTCTTCACAAAAAAATACAGTTTTATATCTTTATGTTTGAAGCCTGAAATGTGGCAAAAGGTCGCAAAGTTCAAGGGGGCCGAATACTTTCGCAAGGCACTGTATGTTTAGACTGTTGTTGTCCATGTTTGCTGTGTTCTAGTGTACTATGGAATAGATGGCTCTACTATTCTTGGCACTTTGCCCAGTCATATGTAAGGTTAGAACTACCTTTCCAGGCGTTTTGATGCTTGTAGCTTGGAGTTGAATTTTTTTGATAACATATTTACAGTATTTCACTTTTTAATGTGTATAGTTTTGCTAACTAGGTGTTGTCCAATCTATTTTGTAACCACTCCCTCTTCAAATTGGGTCTGATTAGACAAATCTGTTCAAAAGGGGACATTGTATTATCATTTCTTTGTACTCCCTGACGGTCATACAGTTGAAATGCGTCTGATTTTTAAAATCTCTCTGGGATAGGGGGCAGTATTTTCACGTCCGGATGAAATGCGTGCCCAAAGTAAACTGCCTGCTACTCAGGCCCAGAAGCTAGGATATGCATATTATTAGTTGATTTGGATAGAAAACACTGTGACACTGTTTCTAAAACTGTTTGAATAATGTTTGTGAGTATAACAGAACTGATTTGGCAGGCGAAACCCCGAGCACAATACATCCAGGGAAAACATTTTTGAGGTCAATCTGTTTTCAATGGCAAGCCCGTTTTAATAGAAATATGCTTGCATCATTCTTTAGAAATTGGTTGATGTTTTTCCTTTGAGTAATGAAGAAGTAGCCCTTTCCTTTCTGGGAGTCGAGCCAACTGGACTCTTTTGTTTGGGGTGCGTGACCTGAAGCTCTCTTCACTTTGATTTTATCTGCTATTGAACACAGATTATCCCATTTTAAATTTGATCTGTTATCTACTTTTTAAAATACCTAAAGTTGGATTTGGAAAGTTGTTTGAAATGTTTGGTCCAAGATCACAGGTAATTTATTAGATAATTTGTAGTCATGTTGGGCGAGTTGGAACCAGTGTTCTTTCTGAATCAAACGCGCCAAATAAATTGACACTTTGGGGATATAACGATGGAATTAATCGAACAAAAGGACCATTTGTGATGTTTATGGGACATATTGGAGTGCCAACAGAAGAAGATCTTCAAAGGTAAGACATTAATTATATTGTTATTTCTGAGTTTTGTGTTGCGCCTGGCGGGTTGAAATATGATTGTCATGTGTTTGTTTGTTGGGGTGCTGTCCTCAGATAATAGCATGGTTTGCTTTCGCCGTAAAGCCTTTTTGAAATCTGACACGGTGGCTGGATTAACAAGAAGTTAAGCTTTATTTTGCTGTATTGCACTTGTGATTGTATGAAAGTTAAATATTTATAATAATTTTATTTGAATTTGGTGCTCTGCCATTTCACCGGATGTTGTCAAAACGATCCCGCTAACGGGATTTTGATACATCCTTTGAACACGTCATACAAATAAAGGCATTTTAATTAATTATATGAAGAGTGCCTTGGTCCTCCTTTCTTTTTTGAAACCTATGTTTAATTTTATCTCTGGGACCCTCAGGATGACAAATCAGAGCAAGATTACTGAATGTAAGTACATTATTTACCTTCAGAGGTGAATGTATCAAACCAGTTGCTGTGATAAAATGTTTTATTGTTGTGCAATTTTCGCTGTAATAGATACTGTAAATTGGACAGTGCAGTTAGATTAATATCAATATAAGTTTTCTGCCCATATAAAACATGTCTATGTTCCGGAAAGTTGGCTGTTGTTTACAATATCATTCTAATCACATTATCGCATATTTAGCCACAACCGTACCGGTTTAGGGACAACGATAAAATTGATACAATGTCGATGCATTTAAGCAGGCTCTGAATTGCGTGCTTCATGGGACCCAGGGAATGATATAGATCTCATGGCAGACATGATAGAAATGGATGGTTTGGTATTAAGATTGTAGGCACACACCCTGCTGTGTGATTTAGGGTGTAGAGAAAGAGCACTTCCTCTGTACGTGTCTTGCAAGCTTCGGTTGGAAGCTTGATGCACTGCTTGATCAAAGTGGTGTGCAGTGACTGATTTCTGGTAGTTTTCCTCAAGGCCTTACCACATTCATCTACACATTGTCTTCTGATCGCATATCTTGTTTTTCCCATTTATATTATTTTGCTTATGGTGAATTATGAACTTTTACCTCGTCGCTAACTGTCCACTCCTTATTTTCCTCCCCCAGGTGCTCTCTCTCGTTCCCTCTCTTCCTCTTCATCCTCCCTGGACTCCAGACATGGCCTGACCGTGCAACCTCGGCCATTTCCACGACAACGGCCTCCACGACAGCGGCGGGAACGGCTTCAGCCCAGCTCCAAAACCATGCCCCCGCCGACCCGGTCTAATCCCAGCCCCAGCCTCATTGGTACTGCACTCTCGTGTCATAATTTCAAACCAATGAAATGCACCTACGTTGCTTTGAGTGATATCCATGTACCTTATATGGTGGAACCAGTTTAAAGTCGTAGAGGAGCCTTCATTTCGCTCTCTGATCCAATTATTAGTTCGTTACATTGACAATTGAGAGTCACATCGATTAGTAAGCTCTTGCGCAGTATAGCCGATAATTACTTTAGTATTGACCTTGAGGCCATGGTAATGTTGAGAGCTGAAGTGACTATTATTATTATGTCCAGGAAGGTGCTTGAATAATAAGTCATAATTATGATGGTGGCATTAGTGAACATGATGGTGATTATTTGAATGGCTTCCCTGATGTTACAGCTGCTTACGGTGTTGGTAAAAGCATTAATATTCTCTCTCCCCCTCCCATGTTCCAGTACCCCGGAGCCGGACTCCCTCGGCCAGTAGCTCCGTGTGTGACGGGCCCGAGGTGCGCCTAGGGGAGAGGGTGTTGGTGGTGGGCCAGAGAACCGGGGTGGTCCGCTTCTACGGCAAGACCAACTTTGCCCCAGGTCAGATCACTGTCTATTCCCCAAACCCACTACACATATCATGCTACATCCACTGGTAACCATGAGAACTGGCATAATAACTACCATACTAACAGAGTTGCGGTCAATTATGTTTCAATTCAGTCAATACGGAAAGTGTTATGAAATGACGGAGTCACCCATGATTCACCAAACAATATTTTGAAAGAGGAAGTTAAGTATTTTAAGCATGTTTTCATTTCAGTCTCCTCCATATCCACTATGACTCATGTGAAGGTCAAATTTCAGAGGAGGAACTTCTTGATGCAATTAAAGCTGGCAAAACTCCAGGGCTGGATGGCATACCTGTGGAGGTATACAGTGGCTTGCAAAAGTATTCACCCCCTTGACATTTTTCCTATTTTGTTGCCTTACAACCTGGAATTAAAATAGATTTTGGGGGGCGGGGGGGTTGTATCATTTGATTTACACAACATTTCTAGCACTTGAAGATCCAAATATTTTTTTATTGTGAAATTAACAAGAAAAAATACAAAAAAACTGAACTTGAGCGTGCATAACTATTCACCCCCCCGAAGTAAATACTTTGTAGAGACACCTTTTGTAGCAATTACAGCTGCAAGTCTCCTGGGGTATGTCTATATAAGCTTGGCACATCTATCCACTGGGATTTTTGCCCATTATTCAAGGCAAAACTACTCCAGCTCCTTCAAGTTGGATGGGTTCTGCTGGTGTACAGCAATCTTTAAGTCATATCACTGATTCTCAATTGGATTGAGGTCTGAGCTTTGACTAGGCCATTCCAAGACATTTAAATGTTTTCCCTTAAACCAGTCGAGTGTTGCTTTAACATTATGCTTAGGATCATTGTCCTGCTGGAAGGTGAACCTCTGCCCCAGTCTCAAATCTCTGGAAGACTGAAACAGGTTTCCCTCAAGAATTTCCCTGTATTTAGCTCCTTCCATCATTCCTTCAATTCTGACCAGTTTCCCAGTCCCTGCCAATGAAAAACATCCCCACAGCATGATGCTGGGTTTGCCAAAAATCTCAGTTTTAGTCTTATCTGACCAGAGTACCTTCTTATATATTTTTGGGGAGTCTCCCACATGCCTTTTGGTGAACATCAAACATGTTTGCTTATTATTGACTGGACACTCTTCTGTAAAGCCCTGCTCTGTGGAGTGTATGGCTTAAAGTGGTCCTATGGACAGATACTCCAATCTCAGCTGTGGATCTTTGCAGCTCCTTCAGAGTTATCTTTGGTCTCTTTGTTGCCTCGGATTAATGCCCTCCTTGCCTTGCTTGTTCTATAATTTTTGTTGGGCGGCCCTATCTTGGCAGGTTTGTTGGTGTGCCATATTCTTTCAATTTTTTAATAATGGATATAATGGTGCTCCGTGGGATGTTCAAAGTTTCTGATATTTTTTTATAACCCAACCCTGATCTGTTACTTCTCCACAACTTTGTCCCTGACCTGTTTGGAGAGCTCCTTGGTCTTCACCGTGCCACTTGCTTGGTGGTGCCCCTTGCTTAGGTGGGTGTTGCCGACTCTGGGGCCCTTCAGAACAGGTGTGTATATATACTGAGATCATATGACAGATCATTTGACACTTAGATTGCACACAGGTGGACTTTATTTAAGTAATTATGTGTCTTCTGAAGGTAATTGGTTGCACCAGATCTTATTCAGGGGCTTCATAGCAAAGGGGGTGAATACATATGTACGCACCACTTTTCCATTATTATTTTTTTCTAGAATGTTTTGAAACATTTTTATTTATTTTTTTCACTTCACAAATTTGGACTATTTTGTGTATGTCCATTACATGAAATCCAAATAAAAATCTATTTAAATTACAGGTTGTAATGCAACAAAATAAGAAAACCGCCATGGGGGTGAATAGTTTTTGCAAGGAACTGTACCAATCCTTTTTTCGATATACTCAGAGGACTGTTATTAGCATGTTTTAACCACTCGTTTTTACTGAAACAGGGTGCAAGTGGTAAATATAAAGATCTAGTCCGTTAAAAAAAATTGAGACCTCTTACACTTCTGTGTTATGATGCAAAATGCGTAGCACATAGAATTAACAAGGTGTTGTCGGATATTATTCATCCTAATCAGACATGTTTTTTACATGGACGATATTTTGGAGATAATGTAAGTACTGGAAACAATAGAACACTAATGAAAAACATGGAAAACCAGGCCTGGTATTCATAGCTCACTTTGAAAAGGCTTTTGATAAAGTTCTACTGGAGTTTATATATAAATGCTTGGCATATTTACATTTTTGAGAATCGCTTATAAAATGGGTTAAAGTTATGTATAGTAAATAATGGCTACTTCTCAAAGTGTCGGAGTAAAACAAGGTTGTCCACTATCGGCATATCTATTTATTATTGCCATCGAAATGTTAGTTATTTATATCCAACCGATCCAACAATAATATCAAAGGGTTAGATATCCAGGGCATTAAAATAAATGTAATTGTAGGCTGATATCTTTTAAATCCATATTTTGGATCCCTCATAGATTATCTAGTTTTTCTAACCTCTCTGGATTACAACCAAATTATAATAAATTGTACTATATTATGTATTGGATCACAAAATAATACAACTTTTACATTATCGTGTAGTTTACCAATAAAATGTTCTTATGGTGATGTGGACATACTCGGTATACATATCCCGAAAGAGAGAAATTATCTTAATAGAAAGGTAGCAAAGATAGATAAGATCTTGCCTCCTTGGAAAGGAAAAACCTGTCTGCCTATGGAAAAATCACCCCGATTAACTCTTTAGTCATGTCCCAGTTTACCTGTTTGCGTATGGTCTTGCTTATACCTGTTTTATTAATTATATGTGCTAAAAATATTACATTTTATTTGAAATGGCAAGGAAGACAAAATTTAAAGGGGCCTAATTTTAGAATATGAATTTGGAGAGCTGAAATTCTTAAGTATTAAAGCGGTGGACTTCTCACTGAAGACGTCAGTCATACAAAAGTTATACTTAAATCCGAACTGGTTCTCTAGCAAATTAATAAGAATGTCTCACCCAATGTTCAAGAAAGGACTTTTTCCCTTTATTCAGTTCATAACCTCTTACTTTCGGTTATTTGAAAATGAAATAATCTACAAAATATTGCTATTTTAAAAACAAGCCATAGAAAGTTGGTTGAAATTTCAGTTTAATCCACCAGAAAACACAGAACAAATAATGCAACAAATATTGTGCTTAAACTAAAAAAAAGGTATAATTTTTGTAAAGGATATCATAAATAGGACTTGTCAAGTTATGTCACACATACAGCTAACTAATATGGAAATGTCTGCTCTACCCAAAATTACAACCAACTAATTGCAGCATTACTGAAAATACGGAAGAGGCAAGTGGAAGAGGGAAAAGTAAGGAATTGCCGGCCCTGCATTAAAGACCAAAATTGATTAAATAAAATAGTGATGAATGAAAAAAGTATACCAGTTTAATTTAAGGACCAAAAAAATCACAACTTTGCCATATAAACTCAGCAAAAAAATTGACGTCCTCTCACAGTCAACTGAGTTTATTTTCAGCAAATTTAACGTGTAAATATTTGTATGAACATGACAAGATTGAACAACTGAGACAAACTGAACAAGTTCCACAGAAACTTAACTTCCAGAAATGTAATAACGTGTCCCTGAACAAAGGGGTGGTCAAAATCAAAAGTAAGTCAGTATCTGGTGTGGCCACATTCTGTCTTGCAGGAGTGGCTGGCCATGCTGGAGGGTCAGGATGAGCCTGCAGGAAGGGTACCACATGAGGGAGGAGGATGTCTTCCCTGTAACACACAGCGTTGAGATTGCCTGCAATGACAACAAGCTCAGTCCGATGATGCTGTGACATATCGCCCCAGACCATGACAAAACCTCCACCTCCAAATCGATCCTGCTCCAGAGTACAGGCCTCGGTGAAACGCTCATTCCTTCAACAACAAACGCAAATCCAACCATCACCCCTGGTGAGACAAAACCGCGACTTGTCAGTGAAGAGCACTTTTTGCCAGTCCTGTCTGGTCCAGCGACGGTGGGTTTGTGCCCAACATTGTTGCCGGGGATGTCTGGTGAGGACCTGCCTTAAAACAGGCCTACCATCCCTCAGTCCAGTCTCTCTCAGCCTATTGTGGACAGTCTGAGCACTGATGGAGGGATTGTGCATTCCTGGTGTAACTCGGGCAGTTGTTGTTGCCATCCTGTACCTGTCCCGCAGGTGTGATGTTCGGATGTACCGATCCCGTGCAGATGTTGTTACACGTGGTCTGCCACTGCGAGGATGATTAGCTGTCCTCGCTGTCTTAGGCGTCTCACAGTACGGACATTGCAATTTATTGCCCTGGCTACATCTGCAGTCCTCATGCCTCCTTGCAGCATGCCTAAGGCACGTTCACGCAGATGAGCAGGGACCCTGGGCATCTTTCTTTTGGTGTTTTTCAGAGTCAGTAGAAAGGCCTCTTTTGGTGTCCTAAGTTTCATAACTGTGACCTTAATTGCCTTCTGTCTGTAAGCTGTTTAGTGTTGTAATGACCGTTCCACAGGTGCATATTCATTCATTGTTTATGGTTCATTGAACAAGCACTTGAACAATGCCGAGAGTGTGCAAAGCTGTCATCCAGGCAAAGGGTGGCTACTTTGAAGAATCTCAAATATAAAATGTATTTTGATTTGTATAACACTTTTTTTGTTAGTACATGATTTCATAGTTTTGATGTCTTCACTATTATTCTACTACTATGTAGAAAATAGTAAAAATAGAGAAAAACCTTTGAATGAGTAGGTGTTCTAAAACTTTTCACCGGTAGTATGTATTTACAAAGAAATATGTGGGGGATTGGAAATGATGCAGACCATTATATTGATGGAAGCTACAATCTATCTGCAATCTAAAAAGTGTTCTGAAATTCTACTGGCAAACGCTTACCTACATACACAAATCTATGGGGCCAAATGTAAAATCCTTTAACTTCTTGCGTCGAGCAATCCCGTATCCGGGAGCGTAATTGTAGCCTCAAGCTCATTACCATAACGCAACGTTAACTATTCATGAAAATCGCAAATGAAATAAATATATTCACTCACAAGCTTAACCTTTTGTTAACAACACTGTCATCTCAGATTTTCAAAATATGCTTTTCAACCATAGCTACACAAGCATTTGTGTAAGAGTATTGATAGCTAGCATAGCATTAAGCCTAGCATTCAGCAGGCAACATGTTCACAAAAACAAGAAAAGCATTCAAATAAAATAATTTACCTTTGAAGAACTTCGGATGTTTTCAATGAGGGGACTCTCAGTTAGACAGCAAATGTTCATTTTTTCCAAAAAGATTATTTGTGTTGGAGAAATCGCTCCATTTTGTTCATCACATTTGGCTAAGAAAAAAATCTGAAAATGCAGTCTCTACAACGCTGAACTTTTTACCAAATTAACTCCATAATATCGACAGAAACATGGCAAACGTTGTTTAGAATCAATCCTCAAGGTGTTTTTCTCATATCTATTCGACGATAAATCATTCGTGGCAGCTGTGTTTCTCCTCGACGCAAATGAAAAATACACGCAGCTGGAGATTACGCAATAATTGCAACGGAGGACACCAAGCGGCCACCTGGTAGATGTAGTCTCTTAAGGTCAATCTTCCAATGATTTGCCTACAAATACGTCACAATGCTGTCGACACCTTGGGGAAACGACTGAAAGTCTAAGCTCATTCGTGACCCATACACAGCCATATAAGGAGACATTGGAACACAGCGCATTCAAAATCTGGAGCACTTCCTGTATGAAATTTAATCTTGGTTTCGCCTGTAGCATTAGTTCTGTGGCACTCACAGACAATATCTTTGCAGTTTTGGAAACGTCAGTGTTTTCTTTCCAAAAGTCATTTTTATTTTGTGCAAACTGCCACCTAAAGGAAAGACATTGGGCATGGGTGTGGCTATCGCATAATTACAATAGAGTGAGCTCCAATAGTATTGGGACAGTTACACATTTTTGGTTTTACCTCTGTACACCCACACTTTGGATTTGAAATGATACAACGACTATGACGTTATAGTGCAGACTGACAGATATAATTTGAAGGTATTTTCATCCATATTGGGTGAACTGTTTAGAAACCAAAGCACTTGTTATACATCGTCCCTCCATTTTATTGGACCACAAGTATTGTGACAAATTCACTGCTGTGTATTGAAGTAGTTAAAAGTTTAGTTTTGGTCCCATATTCCTAGCACTGTTAACATCAAGCTTGTGACTCTACAAACTTGTTGGATGCATTTGCTGTTTGCTTTGGTTGTTTTAGATTATTTTGTGCCGAATAGAAATGTATGGTCAATAATGAATTTTGTCATTGGAGTCACTTTTATTGTAAATAAGAATATAATGTGTTTATAAACACTTCTACATACATGTTAATACGACCATGATTACAGATAATCCTGAATAATTTGTAAATAATGATGAGTAAAAAGTTAGATGCACAAATATTACCCCCAAAAAAAAAAAAAATGCTTACCTCTGGGGGTATGATATTTGTGTGTATTTATTATACTAAAGGTGAGGACGCTGTTGATTTTAAGTGCATATTACATTTACTTAACTTTTCAACTTTTCACTGCATTTGTTGATAACTAATTTAAAAAAATACTCTGGATACATTCAGTAACATGATAAGAATATTCTTTCAAAATTTGGGGTAGGTGCAAAATGAGAAAAAATAATTAATAGCATTACACAGTTCCTAGTAATTTCAATGCAATTTTATGACTCAAAGAAGAGTCTTCAACTATAAGGTGCTTTTTTTTTTTTTTTTAGCTCTGCTGCTGAGGAACTACAGCAAGCAGACTTGTTTTGTTTGGAACACAGCCCTGCATCCCCACCATCATACAATTACTGTTGTTGTTTACGCAATCCAACATTTTTCCATTATAAATCGCAATCTGGGTCAGGTGGGCATCATTTCAAAGCTTGTTATGTTGCCGACATGACTAGCTAAATTATAAAATACGATCTTAGTGTTAGGCTTTTACAAGGTAATTCAGAAAAGGGGTTCTCCGTCACTGCGATTAATTTCAGCTATATGGATTTAGATCCACAATAAAAATCTCCTGGTGGATAGGGGTTCAACGAAATATATTTCCAAATAAATGTATTCTCAAATACTTTATTTTCTTGGTTACGCAGTGTGCACTGAACTGACATGCATGATTATTGCTGACACTCTGATGTTCAGATGAAGGGAATGAAATAGTCTGTAATCCGCTCCATCGCGGTGCTCAACTCAAACAGCGGTGTGTAGCCTACTCTAGCTGCTGGCAAAATAATTCAATGCCTCTACTTTTTTACTCAGGATGTAACTTTCCAGTGATACTATTCTTGCCATGTCATGTTGTTATTAAAACTAAATCAGACATCCCCATAGTACAATAGTTTACCTATTTACCTAGTCGGCTTGTTCTGTGTTCTATGCGAGAGTCATGTGGAAGTAGGAGTGCTGAGGGTGCTCCAGCACACCCTGATAAATCAGAATTTTAAAAAATATTATAAAAAATGTGTAAGTATAACAAATGTTCACAAAAGTAGTGCACTGGGCCTTTATTACTCCTGTATGAGCAGACCAAAATAGTTGTCAGCAGCACTGGGAGAAAAAATTCTCACAGCATATCCAACCATTGTAATTTAGGTACAAAATGAAAATAAGGAGATGTCAATTAGGCTTTACAGGTAACATATGATGTTCATTATAATTTACTTAATTCATTTTTAGCAATGATGCTTTCAAAAAGGTTGCTGCTGTTCCCATAGATAGACAGTACATGGTTGCTCTATGTATCATTGACCCTGGATAAGCTAAAGACTGGGCTAACACAGCTAACCTTTTAGGTCAATAATATGCTAATTTTGTAAACAATTTGCTGCCAATTTGCTGCCTTCATAATCCTGAGAGAAATTGAACTAGATGGTAGCTAGGTTAGCTGACTTTTCTCAAAACAAACATCATTCTGGCTAGCTACTTCATTTCACGCTTGCTAGCTTGTACACAGCCAAATATCACTCCAGAAACACAATGGGTAAATGGCGTTCTAAAATGTTTCATGGTGGAGACAAAGGAGGGCGATAGTGCAGGGGTTGAGGAGGAGGACGTTGAAGAACGAGTGAGAAGATGGAAGTGGATATGGAACTTGAGTTAAAACAACTGATGGATGGTTGGGCAGTGGGTATGGAGCTCGAGATAAAACAACAGAAAAGGAAACGAAATACAGTGGGGCAAAAAAGTATTTAGTCAGCCAACAATTGTGCAAGTTCTCCCACTTAAAAAAGATGAGAGAGGCCTGTAATTTTCATCATAGGTACACTTCAACTATGACAGACAAAATGAGAAAAAAAAATCCAGAAAATCATATTGTAGGATTTTTAATGAATTTATTTGCCAATTATGGTGAATAATAATAAAAAAATCCTACAGATCTACCCAACCTTCTAAATTTTAAAAGTCAAAGATAATTCTAGAACATTTTCCTAATAAATACTTTAAATACTTTTTTTTCTTCTTGATGTCTTAGAGTTAATACCTGGTGGAAGCAACTTTGGAAGCCATTACAGCTGTGAATAATTTTGAATAAGATTCTAACAAACTTTATGCAAACTTCCTGTTATTGCTAATGGATAGAGGTTAGTATGTCTTGGGCGTATGATCTTTGACCCTATAACTTTCTCACTCATTATTTATGTTTCACTCAGGATTATCTGTAGTCATGGTAACACATTAATGTAAGGGTGTTTAGAAGTATATTCTTATTTGTAATAAAAGTGACCCCAAAATAACAGTTATATAATAACACTTATTTACCATAAATTTCTATAGGGCACAAGATAATCTGAAACACAACCAAAACGAACCGCAAATGAATCCAACAAAGTAGTCTCAAGCTTGATGTAGTCAATCCGTGCTAGGAATATGGGACCAAGTACTAAACTTGTGTGTACTAAACTTGTGACTACTTTATTTTATAAGAATCATTAGGGGTGTCAACAATTTTGACTCATACCTTTTTGAGGATAATAAGTATTACTTGTTTAAAAAAATCTATATAAATATTATTCCGCCTTATTATTTTTCCTCATCAATCTAAACGCAATACCCCATAATGACAAAGTGAAAACCGTTTTTTAGAAATGTTAGCAAATGTATAAACATTTTTAAGGTGAAGTGGATCTAAAATTCCATGCATAACACTTGTATCTTTTAGCAATGTTTATTATGAGTATTTCTGTAAATTGATGTGGCTCTCTGCAAAATCACCGGATGTTTTGGAACTACTGAACATAACGCACCAATGTAAACTCAGATTTTTGGATATCAATATTGATTTTATCGAACAAAACATACATGTATTGTGTAACATGAAGTCCTATAGTGTCATCTGATGAAGATCATCAAAGGTTAGTGATGAATTTTATCTCTATTTCTGCTTTTTGTGACTCCTCTCTTTGGCTGGAAAAATGGCTGTATTTTTCTGTGACTACGTGCTGACCAAACATAATCGTTTGGTGTGCTTTCGTCGTAAAGCCTTTCTGAAATCGGACAATGTGGCTGTATGTACAACAAGTTCATCTTTAAAATGGTGTAAAATACTTTAATTTTAATTATGGGATTTCTGTTGTTTTGAATATGGCGCCCTGCAATTTCACTGGCTGTAGGCGAGGTGGGACGCTACTGTCCCACATATCCCAGAGACGTTAATGCAACCGCTTTGTCAGATTAAAAAAACTTTATGGAAAAAGCACACCATGCAATAATCTGAGTACGGCGCTGAGACACAAAAATAAGCCATACAGATATCCGCCATGTTGTGGAGTCAACAGAAGTCAGAAATAGCATTGTAAATATTCGCTTACCTTTGATGATATTCATCAGAATGCACTCCCAGGAATCCCAATTCCACAATAAATGTTTGTTTTGTTTGAAAAAGTCAATTTATGTCCAAATACCTCCTTTTTGTTTGCGCGTTTAGTCCAGTAATCCAAAATCATGTGGCACGAGCACTAGGTCCAGGCGACAAGTCAAAAAGTCCCAATACAGTTCGTGGAAACATGTCAAATGATGTAATGAATCTTTAGGATGCTTTTAACATAAATCTTCAATAATATTCCAACCGGAGAATTCCTTTGTCTTTAGAAATGCAATGGAACGCAGGTCGCTCTCATGGGAGCGCGCGTGATCAGCTCATGGCAAACACCTGATTGAAAGAGCTCTCTTTCTCGCCCCCTTCATAGTAGAAGCCTCAAACAAGGTTCTAAAGACTGTTGCCATCTAGTGGAAGCCTTAGGAAGTGCAATATGACCCCATAGATACTGTATATTCGATAGGCAATGAAAAACTACAAACCTCAGATTTCCCACTTCCTGGTTGGATTTTTTCTCAGGTTTTTGCCTGCCATATGAGTTCTGTTGTACTCAGACATCATTCAAACAGTTTTAGAAACCTCAGAGTGTTTTCTTTCCAAATCTACTAATTATTTGCACATTCTAGCTTTTAGGCCTGAGTAGCAGGCAATTTCCTCTGGGCACCTTTTATCCAAGCTACTCAATACTGCCCCCAGTCCCAAATAAGTTTTAATGAAACAGATACCTTGTTTACATACGCTTTCAGACCCTTTGCTTTAAGACTCGAAATTGAGCTCAGGTGCATCCTGTTTCCATTGATTATCCTTGATGTTTCTTAAACTTGGACTACGCCTGTGGTAAATTCAATTGATTGTACATGATTTGGAAAGACACACACCTGTCTATATAAATCCCACAGTTGACAGTGCATGTCAGAGCAAAAACCAGGCCATGAGGTTGAAGGAATTGCCGTAGAGCTCCGAGACAGGATTGCGTCAAGGCACAGATCTGGGAAAGGATACCAAAAAATGTGTCCAGCATTGAAGGTCCCCAAGAACACACTGGCCTCAATCATTCTTAAATGGAAGAAGTTTGGAACCACCAAGACTTCCTAGAGCTGTCCCCCCAGCCAAACTGAGCAATCGGGGGAGAAGGGCCTTGGCAAGGAAAGTAACCAAGAACCCGATGGTCACTCTGATACAGTTCTTGTGTGGAGATGGGAGAACCTTCCAGAAGGACAACCATCTCCGCAGCGCTCCACAAATGAGGCCTTTATGGTAGAGTGGCCAGACGGAAGCCACTCCTCAGTAAAAGGGGCATGACAGTCCGCTTGGAGTTTGCCAAAAGAAACCTAAAGGACTCTCAGACCATGAACAAGATTCTCTGGTCAGATGAAACCAAGATTGAACACTTTGGCCTGAATGCTCAGTTTCATGTCTAGAGGAAACCTGGCACCATCCCTATGGTGAAGCATGGTGGTGCCAGCATCACGCTGTCGGGATATTTTTCAGTGGCAGGGACTGGGAGACTAGTCAGGATCGAGGGAAAGATGAACGGAGGAAAGTACAGAGAGATCCTTGATGTAAACCTGTTCCAGAGCGCTCAGGATCTCAGACTGGGGCGAAGGTTCACCTTCCAACAGGACAACAACCTAAGCACACAGCCAAAACAACACAGGAGTGGCTTCGGGACAAGTCTCTGAATGTCCTTGAGTGGCCCAGCCAGAGCTGAGACTTGAACTTGATCGAAAATCTCTTTGTTAGAGACCTGAAAATAACTGTGCTATGGGGAGAAACTCACCAAATACAGGTGTGCCGAGCTTGTAGCATCATACCCCAAAAGACTTGAGGCTGTAATCGATGCCAAAGTTGCTTCAACAAAGTACTGAGTAAAGGGTCTGAATACTTATGTAAATGTCATATTTCAGTAACTTTTTTTATGTACATTTGCAAAATGTGAAAAACTTGTTTTTGCTATGTCATTATGGGATATTATGTGTACATTGATGAGGAAAAAAATTATTTAATCCATTTTAGAGTAAGACTTTAACTTGACAACCTTTTGAAAATGTCAAGGGGTCTGAATACTTTCTAAATGCACTGTAGCTCAGTATTTGAAGTATTTATTTTATACAGTCATTATTGCTTATCTTTATTGAGGTTGTCTATAATTTCAGACCCCACTCTATATCATATATGTAAATATAGCTATGATTGTGTTTTCTGTACTAGTGTTATAAACTCTCCACTGGAGAAAATGTTTGGTATCACTTTACTTGAAGTGTTATTGGAACACTACTCTGCAGGATCAGTCCTTTAGATACACGAAAGCCAGAACTAGTTGGGTACTATTAAGTGACAAGTGACGGCTTTGGGCAGGTCTGTTTGTCATTCGGAACAACTTTGGTGCCACACAGTTTTGTTTTCGCTTCATTCAGCCATTTTCAAGGTGCTGTAAAAGGGTCATTCATTAAAAAATATATATTTCACCTTTATTTAACCAGGTATGCCAGTTGAGAACAAGTTTTCATTTACAACTGCGACCTGGTCAAGATAAAGCAAATCAATGAGACAAAAACAACACAGAGTTACACATGTGATAAACAAACATACAGTCAATAACAAAATATAAAAATCTGTAGACAGTGTGTGCAAATTAAGTAAGGAGGTAAGGCAATAGGTAAGGCCATAGTGGCGAAGTAATTACAATTTAGCAATGAAAACTTGAGTGGTAGATGTGCAAGTAGAATACTGGTGTGCAGAAGAGCAGAAAAATAACAAATAATGGAATGAGGTATGTGGTTGGTTGGATGGGCTATTTATAGATGGGCTGTGTACAGTTGTAGCGATCGGTAAGCTGCTCTCACAGCTGATGCTTAACGTTAGTGAGGGAGATATACAGTTGAAGTCAGAAGTTTACATACACTTAGGTTGGAGTCATTAAAACTCGTTTTTCAACCACTCCACAAATTTCATGTTAACAAACTATAGTTTTGGCAAGTTGGTTAGGACATCTACTTTGTCCATGACACAAGTCATTTTTCCAACAATTGTTTACAGATTATTTCACTTATAATTCACTGTATCACAATTTCAGTGGATCAGAAGCTTACATACACTTAGTTGACTGTGCCTTTAAACAGCTTGGAAAATCCCAGAAAATGATGTCATGGTTTTAGAAGCTTCTGATAGGCTAATTGACATAATTTCAGTCAATTGGAGGTGTACAGTGCCTTGCGAAAGTATTCGGCCCCCTTGAACTTTGCGAACTTTTGCCACGTTTCAGGCTTCAAACATAAAGATATAAAACTGTATTTTTTTTTGTGAAGAATCAACAACAAGTGGGACACAATCATGAAGTGGAACAACATTTATTGGATATTTCAAACTTTTTAACAAATCAAAAACTGAAAAATTGGCCGTGCAAAATTATTCAGCCCCCTTAAGTTAATACTTTGTAGCGCCACCTTTTGCTGCGATTACAGCTGTAAGTCGCTTGGGGTATGTCTATCAGTTTTGCACATCGAGAGACTGACATTTTTCCCATTCCTCCTTGCAAAACAGCTCGAGCTCAGTGAGGTTGGATGGAGCCATTTGCAGCAGTTTTCAGTTCTTTCCACAGATTCTCGATTGGATTCAGGTCTGGACTTTGACTTGGCCATTCTAACACCTGGATATGTTTATTTTTGAAACATTCCATTGTAGATTTTGGTTTTGGATCATTGTCTTGTTGGAAGACAAATCTCCGTCCCAGTCTCAGGTCTTTTGCAGACTCCATCAGGTTTTCTTCCAGAATGGTCCTGTATTTGGCTCCATCCATCTTCCCATCAATTTTAACCGTCTTCCCTGTCCCTGCTGAAGAAAAGCAGGCCCAAACCATGATGCTGCCACCACCATGTTTGACAGTGGGGATGGTGTTGTTCAGGGTGATGCGCTGTGTTGCTTTTACGCCAAACATAACGTTTTGCATTGTTGCCAAAAAGTTCAATTTTGGTTTCATCTGACCAGAACACCTTCTTCCACATGTTTGTGTGTCTCCCAGGTGGCTTGTGGCAAACTTTAAATGACACTTTCTATGGATATCTTTAAGAAATGGCTTTCATCTTGCCACTCTTCCATAAAGGCCAGATTTGTGCAATATACGACTGATTGTTGTCCTATGGACAGAGTCTCCCACCTCAGCTGTAGATCTCTGCAGTTCATCCAGAGTGATCATGGGCCTCTTGGCTGCATCTCTGATCAGTCTTCTCCTTGTATGAGCTGAAAGTTTAGAGGGACGGCCAGGTCTTGGTAGATTTGCAGTGGTCTGATACTCCTTCCATTTCAATATTATCGCTTGCACAGTGCTCCTTGGGATGTTTAAAGCTTGGGAAATCTTTTTGTATCCAAATCCGGCTTTAAACCTCTTCACAACAGTATCTCGGACCTGCCTGGTGTGTTCCTTGTTCTTCATGATGCTCTCTGCGCTTTTAACGGACCTCTGAGACTATCACAGTGCAGGTGCATTTATACGAGACTTGATTACACACAGGTGGATTGTATTTATCATCATTAGTCATTTAGGTCAACATTGGATCATTCAGAGATCCTCACTGAACTTCTGGAGAGAGTTTGCTGCACTGAAAGTAAAGGGGCTGAATAATTTTTGCACGCCCAATTTTTCAGTTTTTGATTTGTTAAAAAAGTTTGAAATATCCAATAAATGTCGTTCCACTTCATGATTGTGTCCCACTTGTTGTTGATTCTTCACAAAAAAATACAGTTTTATATCTTTATGTTTGAAGCCTGAAATGTGGCAAAAGGTCGCAAAGTTCAAGGGGGCCGAATACTTTCGCAAGGCACTGTATTTCAAGGCCTACCTTCAAACGCAGTGCCTTTTTGCTTGACATCATGGGAAAATCAAAATAAATCAGCCAAGACCTCAGGAAAACAATTGTAGACCTCCACATTTCTGGTTCATCCAATTTCCAAATGCCTGAAGGTACCACGTTCATCTGTACAAACAATATTACTCAAGTATAAACACCATGGGACCACGCAGCTGTCATACCGCTTAGGAAGGAGACCCGTTCTGTCGCCTAGACATGAGCGTACTTTGGTGCGAAAAGTGCAAATCATTCCCAGAACAACAGCAAAGGACCTTGTGTCACACCCTGACCTTAGTATTCTTTGTTTTCTTTGTTATGTTGGTTAGGTCAGGGTGTGACATGGGTGATGTATGTGTTTTTGTCTTGTCTAGGGGTTTTGTATGTTTATGGGGGTGTACCCTATCTAGATGTTTTTGTAAGTCTATGGTTGACTAGATTGGTACTCAATTAGAGGCAGCTGTCTATCGTTGTCTCTGATTGCGAACCATATTTAGTCAGCCATATTCTTTGGGTATTTTGTGGGTGATTGTTCCTGTTACCAGTGTTCCTATGTGTTAGTGTTTACGTTACGGGACTGTTTTGTCTTCGTTGATTTTGTCGGTTTTATTGTTTTGTTCGTTTTTTAAGTATCCCATTAAAATATGGATTATCATCACGCTGCATTTTGGTCCTCCTCTCTTTCACCCGAAGACAGTCTTACACCTTGTGAAGATGCTGGAGGAAACCGGTACAGATGTATCTGTATCCACTGTAAAACTAGTACTAAATCGACGTAACCTGAAAGGCCGCTCAGCAAGGAAGAAGCCACTGCTCCAAAACCAGCATAAAAATTGTCAGACTACGGTTTATAACTGCACACGGGGACAAAGATCGTACTTTTTGAAGAAATGTTCTCTGGTCTGATGAAACAAAAATAGAACGGTTTGGCCATAATGGCCATCATTATGTTGTGGAGGAAAAAGGGGAGGCTTGCAAGCCAAAGAACACCACCCCAACCGTGAAGCACGGGGGTGGCAGCATCATGTTGTGAGGGTGCTTTGCTGCTGGAGGGACTGGTGCACTTCACAAAACAGATGGCCTCATGAGGAATGAAAATTAACATCTCAAGACATCAGTCAGGAAGTTAAAGCTTGGTTGCAAATGGGTCTTCCAAATGGACAATGACCCCAAGCATACTTCCAAAGTTGTGGCAAAGAGGCTTAAGGACAACAAAGTCAAGGAGTTGGAGTGGCCATCACAAAGCCCTGACCACAATCCTATAGAACATTTGTGGGCAGAACTGAAAAAGCGCGTGCGAGGAAGGAGGCCTACAAACCTAACTCAGTTACACCAGCTCTGTCAGGAGGAATGGGCCAACTTTCACCCAACTTATTGTGGGAAGCTTGTGGAAGGCTACCCGAAATGTTTGACCCAAGTAAAACAATTTAAAGGTAATGCTACCAAATACTAATGGAGTGTATGTAAACTTCTGACCCACTGGGAATGTGATGAAAGAAACAAAAGCTGAAATAAATAATTCTCTCCACTATCATTCTGACATTTCACATTTTTTAAATAAAGTTGTGATCTTAACTGACCTAAGACTGGGAATATTTACTTGGATTAAATGTCAGGAATTGTGAAAAACTGAGTTTTTAAATGTTTTTGGATAAGGTGTATGTAAACTTCCGACCTCAACTGTACATCCCTCCCTACGTTGTAGGCTTACCCAGTATCGAAGGCTTGGCTTGACAATCTCCAAATGTCGTTAACAATGGCAATTTTGACATGTTTAACTTGGTGGGGCAAACTCAACCAATATTTTTCAAATATTTTTTTGCCATTAAATCCACTGCACAACATTGTATTATTTCATTATGCCTATTTGGTCTTAAAAGAAGGGAAAATACAATCACGAGCATCCACTTTTTTATGCAATATACCGACGCACAGACAGCACATTGCTCAAACAAAACAATCCTTGCAATATCAACTGGAATTACATGGGTCTATTAAGTAAAATCAAAATCCAACTGTCACATGCGCCGAATACAACAAGTGTATACTTTACCGTGAAATGCTTACTTACAAGCCCTTAACCAACAGTGCAGTTCAAGAAGAAAATATTTACCAAGTAGACTAAAATAAAATGTAATAATAAAAAGTAACACAATAACGAGGTTATATACAGGAGGCACCGGTACCGAGTCAGTGTGCAGGGGTACAGGCTAGTTGAGGTCATCTGTACATGTAGGTGGGGGAAAAGTGACTATGCATAGATAACAAACCAACAGCGAGTAGCAACAGTGTACAAAAGGGGAGAGCGGGGGGGCAATGTAAATAGTCTGGTGGCGATTTTTATGAATTGTTTAGCAGTCTTATGGATTGGGGGTAGAAGCTGTTGAGGAGCCTTTTGGTCCTAGACTTGGCGCTCTGGTACTGCTTGCCGTGCGGTGGTAGAGAAAACAGTCTGTAACTTGGTTGACTGGAGTCTCTGACAATTTTATGGGCTTTCCTCTGACACCGCTATTTTATAGGTTCTGGATGGCATGAAGCTTGGCCCCAGTGATGTACTGGGCCGTTCGCACTACCCTCTGTAGTGCCTTACGGTCAGATGCCGAGCAGTTGCCATACCAGGCGGTGATGCAACCATGCTCTCTGGTGCAGCTGTAGAACCTTTTGAGGATCTGGGGACCCATGCCAAATCTTTTCTGTCTCCTGAGGGGGAAAAGGTTTTGTTGTGCCCTCTTCACCACTGTCTTGTTATGTTTGTACCATGATAGTGCGTTGATGATGTTGTTGAGAAAACTATTTGATTGAGAAGAGACTGTCACTGGCAAACATGGTTTAAAGACCCAACAACGTTATTTAGTATCTCCTCCTTGTGAAGAAAAGCACATGAGCTAGATATAAAGTAAGCAAAACAATGAAATCATTCCAACATTATCTAAAATGATTAAGATACTGTACTAATGAGCGAGACCTATATAAGCAATATAACAATTGGAATGTACAAACTTTGGCATAAGGGAACGATGAGTGTATGAGGCAAGCAGTAATTTCGATTAAAATATTAATGTGCGAGTAATCGATATAGCTACCTGTTATAGGCACAGAATTCAGATCATGGGCCATTCTTACTGCGTTCTCCCTGTACACCAAGTCAGAACCGTAGGATAAATAAAGAGGCCATATAAGCAGACAATGAAAGCTCTTGCATTATTCGATGATTACATTTCTCTATAACAGGTTATAGGCTGCATGTGCACCACCAAGTCAGAACTGTAGGCGAAAGTAAGGGGGGTAAATACACCAAGTTATTAAGATGAGTTACATAAAATCTTACTACACAACATTCAGTCGTGGCCAAAAGTTTTGAGAATGACACACATATTAATTTTCACAAAGTCTGCCTCAGTTTGTATGATGGTAATTTGCATATACTCCAGAATGTTATGAAGAGTGATCAGATGAATTGCAATTAATTGCAAGTCCCTCTTTGCCACTCTTTCATAGTTTTGAAGTCTTCTATTAATTATACAATGTAGAAAATAGTCAAACTAAGGGAAAACCCTGGAATGAGTAGGTGTGTTCAAACCTTTGACTGCTACTGTATATACTGTGCATTCAAAGTATTCAGACCCCTTGACTTTTTCAACATTTTGTTAGGTTACAACCTTATTCTAAAATGGATTTGAAAAAAAAAAAATCCATATCAATCTACACACAATACCCCATGATGACGAAGCAAAAACATTTTTGCAAAATTATATTTAAAAAAAATTACTTTTTTCACATAAGTATTCAGACCCTTTGCTATGAGACTTGAAACTGAGGTGCATCTAGTTTCCACTGATTATCCTTAATATGTTTCTACATCTTGATTGGAGTCCACCTCTGGTAAATTCAATTTATTGGACATGATTTGGAAAGGCACACAACTGTCAACAGTAGCAGTCAAAAGTTTGCACACACCTACTCATTCAAGGGTTTTTCTACATTGTAGAATAATAGTGAAGACATAAACTATGAAATAACACATATGGAACCATGTAGTTAACAAAAACGTGTTAAACAACGTTTTACATTCTTTAAAGTAGCCATCCTTTGCCTTGATGACCTTTGCCTTGATGACAGCTTTGCATTCTTTCAAACAGCTTCACCTGGAATGCTTTTCTTTGCAATTTCTCACATGGAATAGCCTTAATTTCTCAGAAGAATTATAGACTGATGAGTTTCAGAAGAAAGTTATTTGTTTCTGGCTATTTTGAGCCTGTAATCAAACCCACAGATGCTGATGTGCCAGATACTCAACTAGTCTAAAGAAGAACAGTTTTATTGCTTCTTTAATCAGGACAACAGTTTTCAACTGTGCTAACATAATTGCTAAAGAGTTTTCTAATGATGAATTAGCCATTTAAAATTATAAACTTGCATTAGTGAACACAACATTCCATTGGAACACAGAAGTGGTGTTGCTAATAATGGGCCTCTGTACGCCTATGTAGATATTCCATAAAAAATCATCCGTTTCCAGCTACAATAGTCGTTTACAACATTACAATGTCTTCACTGTATTTCTGATCAATTTGATGTTATTTTAATGGAATCATTTTTTGCTTTTCTTTCAAAAACGAGGACATTTCTAAGTGACCCCAAACTTTTGAACGGTAGTGTATTTTGATTTGCATGACACTTTTTTTTTTTGGTTACTTCATGATTCCATTTGTTATTTCATAGTTCTGATGTCTTCGCTATTATTCTACAATGTAAAAAATGTAAAAAATAAAGGAAAGCCCTGGAATGGGTAGGTGTGTCCTAACTTTTAACTGGTACTCTCTCATAGAAGATGAATAGAAGATAAGCTTAGGCCTAACCCCAGAGGGATAGAGATTTGCTGGTGGCATGCTACGACACCGATGGCTACTGCGTCTGTAATACAGATATAGACGTACAAAGGAAGGTCATTCGTTCATTTTCAATCTGAATTATTTGTATAAGGCATTGTAGTAGTTACTCTGGTAGGCCGGAAACAGTCTTCCTCAGCTCAAGTTCAGCTGTCGGAGTCAGTTGGTACTCAGGGACAAACTGCCTTCATATCATAGGCCTGCTAAAGTTTAATAATAGCCACACCATACCAAACGTTTCTAAACTTTTTATTAGGGTAAAATCAGAAGTAAGTTAAGCCATTGTTTATAGGGAAGATATGATTAGAAGAGCAATTGTAAACCAGGGAAAAACGCGCTACTCTCCCCAACCCCCCCTCCCCACCCCCCACAGTAAATTTCCATTGGTCCTTAACGTCATCCATTGGAATACATCAAGCTGCTGAATCTTGTAGAAGACAGTTGTTTAAGAATGTGACTACATTGGTTATTGTAGACACAGAATGCAAGAGTTTCTTCTACATGAATGCACTTACCCTTGTTTTGCATTGTGATATTTGCAATCAAGTATTGAATGCAAATATTGAAGGGGCAGCAGTAGCCTAGTGGTTAGAGTGTTGGGCCAGTAACTGAAAGGTTGCTGGATCGAATCTCTGAGCTGACAAGGTAAAAATCTGTCGTTCAGCCCCTGAACAAGGCAGTTAACCCACTGTTCCCTGGTAGGCCGACATTGTAAATAAGAATTTGTTCTTAACTGACTTGCCAAGCAAAATAATAAAATGGATGGCCTCGAGAAGCTGATTGATGGCCTCGAGAAGCTGGCCTTGAGAAACTGCTCTAATCATGGTTTGACTTTGACTATCTGTCCGCCTCTTTTTCTATCTATCCATCTGTCCCTCAGGGTTCTGGCTGGGGATCGAGCTGGACAAGCCCAGCGGGAAGAACGATGGCTCGGTTGGCGGGGTGAACTACTTCAGCTGTCCTCCCAAACATGGTGTCTTTGCCCCTCCATCGCGTGTACAGAGGTAAGTACATACCCCTCTGGGCTACTCCATTTTATATTTGTAAACAACAAACAAAAAAATCTGGAAGGATTGTCTTTAATTATTTCTCACATTTAGAAATGGGTTTAGAGAAAAAAATTAACCGAACCGAAGTTGCATCTGGTGAATGTCACTGGCACAATTACCGTATAACCGTGTAACTGACGGTTATGGATGAAGACTGTGATGAAAATAAAATAACCGCCATATGTGGAATGAACAGCTCACTCAGGGCAGGATGAATGGGCATTTGTGCACTTGAAATGTGAACTAGAAATAGAATGAATAGAACGGGCTTGGAACCTCTAACCCTGGAAATTTGACTGGTAAACTGAGTACACTCAGAATGGCTGTCTGTTATTGTATTGCAATCATTTCCATGGTAATTTAGAATGTTCATTCAAATTATTTCGAAGGAATTCATTAACATAATTTCAGTGCATATTAATGGGTACACTTACTGCTCTACTTCCTGCTTTGCTCCTATGGGTACGCTCACAATGGCCGCCAGTCCACCCATTATGACATCATTGACTTCAATGGGGATGCCAAATTCTATTAATTCTATTTCTATGGCAGCACATGCACGTGAGAGTGGAGGAGAGGAGAACCTGTTTTTCTTTATTTTTTTCTATTCGAACGGTTATCAGGCAGGCCAATAACCATCATCCAAACTTCCATGACCATCACAGTGCTATTCATTACACTCATCAATATTTGGATGGCACTAACAAGCCAGGCCTCGACAATGCCATTTGTGAGAGCTGTTGAAATATTTGATTTTTGCTTTCTTGAGGACACTGCTAACAGTCCAGATTGGTGATTTACTAGACCACGGGTGTCAAACAGGGACAGGAAGCTAAGGCCTATTCACAGCCAAGCCGACTGGGCTGTGTTCATTACGAAACAGGGAAGGCCAAAGGGCTACCTAGGCTGGTCTGTATGTTAGAAATATATACATCAAATTTTATTGGTCACATACACGTTTAGCAGATGTTATTGCGGGTGTAGCGAAATGCTTGTGTTTCGAGCTCCAATAGTGCAGTAGTATCTAACAAGTAATATCTAACAATTTCACAACAATACACACAAATTTAAGTAAAGGAATGGAATTAAGAATATAAATATTTGGACGTGCAATGTCGGAGCGGCATAGACTAAAATGCAGTAGAATAGAATACAGTATATATGTATGAGATGAGTAGTGCAAAATATGTAAACATTAGTGTGTGTTCCAAGTGTTCCAATTATTAAAGTGGCCAGTGATTTCAATTCTATGTACAGCTGAGTCGTAAATTTACATACACTTATGTTGGAGTCATTAAAACACGTTTTTCAACCACTCCACAAATTTCTTGTTAACAAACTATAGTTTTGGCAAGTCGATTAGCACATCTACTTTGTGCATGACACAATACATTTTTCCAACAATTGTTTACAGACAGATTATTTCACTTATAATTCACTGTATCACAATTCCAGTGGGTCAGAAGTTTACATACACTAAGTTGACTGTGGATTTAAGCAGCTTGGAAAATTCCAGAAGAAGATGGCTTCAGAAGCTTCTGATAGGCTAATTGACATAATTTGAGTCAATTGGAGGTGTACATGTGGATGTATTTCAATGCCTACCTTCAAACTCAGTGCCTCTTTGCTTGACATCATGGGAAAATCAAACGAAATCAGCGCAAAACTGAAAGCACGTACCACCACATTTAATCATGGCAAGGTGACTGGGAATATGGCCGAATACAAACACTGTAGTTATTTCCTCTGTTAGGCAATCAAACAAGCAAAGTGTCAGTATAGAGACAAAGTGGAGTCGCAATTCAACGGCTCAGACACGAGACGTACGTGGCAGGGTCTACGGACAATCACGGATTACAAAAAGAAAACCAGCCCTGTCGCGGACATCGACGTCTTGCTTCCAGACAAGCTAAACACCTTCTTCGCCCGCTTTGAAGACAATACAGTGCCACAGACACGAACCGCTACCACGGACTGTGGTCTCTCCTTCTCCGTGGTCGAGGTGACATTTAACATTTAAACGTGTTAACCCTCACAAGGCTGCCGGCCCAGACAGCATCCCTAGCCACGTCCTCAGAGCATGCGCAGACCAGCTGGCTGGTATGTTTACAGACATATTCTCTCCTTATCCCAGACTGCTGTCCCCACATGCTTCAAGATGGCCACCATATCACCTTCACCCTACCTGTCACCCTAGACCCACTTCAATTTGATTACAGCCCCAATAGGTCCACAGACGATGCAATCGCCATCACAATGCACACTGCCCTATCCGATATGGACAAGAGGAATACCTATGTAAGAATGCTGTTCATTGACTACAGCTCAGCATTCAACACCATAGTACCCTCCAAACTCATCATTAAGCTCAAGTCCCTGGGTCTTGACCCCTCCCTGTGCAACTGGATCCTGGACTTTTTGACGGGCCACCCCCAGGTGGTGAAGGTAGGAAACAACATCTCCACTCCACTGATCCTCAACACTGGGGCCCCACAAGGGTGCGTTCACAGCCTCCTCCTGTACTCCCTGTAAACTCATGACTGTGTGGCCATGCACGCCTCCAACTCAATCATCAGACGACACAGCAGTGGTAGGCTTAATTACCAACAACGACGAGACAGCCTACAGGGAGGAGGTGAAGGCCCTCCGTCAGGAAAATAACCTGCCACTCAATATCAGCAAAACGAAAGAGATGATCAAGGGACTTCAGGAAACAGCTGAGGGAGCACCCCCCTATCCACACCGACAAGACAGCAGTGGAGAAGGTGGAAAGTTTTAAGTTTCTCGGTGTACATATCACCGACAAAATTAAATGGTCTACGCACACAGACAGCGTGGTGAAGAAGGTGCAACAGCGCCTCTTCAACCTCAGGAGGCCGAAAACACTCACTAACTTTTACAGGTGCACAATCGAGAGCATCCTGTCGGGCTGTATCACCGCCTGGTACGGCAACTGCACCGCTCACAACCGCAGGGCTGGTGCAGTCTGCACATCGCATCACCGGGGGAAAACTACCTGCCTTTCAGTACACCTACAACACCCGAGTTCACAGGAAGGCAAAAAAGGACAACCACCCGAGCCACTGCCTGTTCACCCCGCTTCCATCCAGAAGGCGAGGTCCGTACAGGTGCGTCAAAGCTGGGACCCGAGAGATAGAAGATGTTTTTCAATCTCAAGGCCATCAGATTGTTAAACAGCCACCACGAGCACAGAGAGGCGGCTGCCTACCTACAGACTTGATATCATTGGCCACTTTAAGAAATGGAACACTAGTCACTTTAATAAATCCACTTTAGGAATGTTTACATATCTCGCATTACTTATCTCACATGTATTTACTGTTTTCTACACTATCTATTGCATCTTAGCCGCTCTCACTGCTCATCCATATATTGTATATTTAAATATTCTTATCCCATTCCTTTACTAGATTGTGTGTATTAGGTTTTGTTGTGGAACTTGTTAGATATTAGGTTTTGTTGTGGGATTGTTAGATATTACCTGTTAGATACTGCTGCACTGTCGGATCTAGAATCATAAGCATTTCGCTAGACTCGCAATAACATCTGCTAACCATGTGTATGTGACCAATACTGTTTGATTTGACACATGGCTGGTCGAATGCCGAACTCTTCAATGCTGAAACATCAATCCATGGGTGAGACAGTGCCACTTTTTAATTTGTGCCTCAATCAAAATGAAAAAAGTAATTTTGCAAATTCAGCAGGCTGTGGTGTAAAATAAGCCTTTAAAAGTGTTGACGTTATTTTATTAATTATTGTTAATGCTGTCTTTGGTGCTTATGTAACGGATGTGAAACGGCTAGCTTAGTTAGCGGTGCGCGCTAAATAGCGTTTCAATCGGTGACGTCACTTGCTCTGAGACCTTGAAGTAGTAGTTCCCCTTGCTCTGCAAGGGCCGCGGCTTTTGTGGAGCGATGGGTAACGATGCTTCGTGGGTGACTGTTGTTGATGTGTGCAGAGGGTCCCTGGTTCGTGCCCGGGTATGGGCGAGGGGACGGTCTAAAGTTATACTGTTACACTTATCAATGCACAAGCACCTTTTTCCCGCTCCTATCGCTTCTTGTGGAGCTTGTCGCGTGGTGTCCATAGACATATACAGTGCTTTCAGAAAGTATTCACACCCCTCGACTTTTTCCACATTTTGTTGTTACTACCTGCATTTTGTGTCACTGGTCTACACACAATATCCCATAATGTCGAATTGGAATAAGGTTTTACCTTTTTTTGTACAATTTAGTTCAAAATGAAACCTAAAATGTCTTGGAGTCAGTAAGTATTCAACCCTTTTCTGGCAAGCCTAAATAAGTTCAGGAGTAAAATTTGCTTAGTAAGTTACGTGGACTCACTCTGTGTTCAATAATAACATGATTTTTGAATGACTACCTCGTCTCTGTACTCCACACATACAATTCTCTGTAGCTCCCTCAGTCGAACAGTGAATTTCAAACACAGATTCAACCGGAAAGACCAGGGAGGTTTTCCAATGCCTCACAAAGAAGGGCACCTAAAGGGTAGATGGGTAAAAATAAAAAAAGAAGACATTGAATATCCCTTTTAGCATAGTGAAGTTATTACTTAAACTTTGGATGTTTTATCAATACACCCAGTCTCACAAAGATACAGGCGTCCTTCCTGACTCTGTTGCCGGAAGGGAAGGAAACTGCTCAGGGATTTCACCATGAGGCCAATGGTGACATTAAAACAGTTGAGTTTAATGGCTGTGATAGGAGAACAATGAGGGTGGATCAACAACATTGTAGTTACTCCACAATACTAACCTAATTGACGGAGTGAAAAGAAGAAGAACAATATTCCAAAGCAATATTCCAAGCATCCTGTTTGCAACAAGGAACTAAAGTAATGTTGGCATAAATGTGGCAAAGCAATTAACTTTTTGTTCTGAATACAAAGTGTTATGTTTGAGGCACAGTGGTGGCTGCCTCATGTGATGGGTACGCTTGTAATCATTAAGGACAAGGGAGTTTTTCCAGGATAAAAAAAAAGAAACAGAATGGAGCTAAGCACAGGCCAAATCATAGAGTAAAACCTTGTTCATTGTGCTTTCCTGGGAGATGAATTTACCTTTCAGCTGAACAATAACCTAAAACACAAGGGCAAACTACCTGCCCTCCAGGACACCTACAACACCCGATGTCACAGGAAGGCCAGATAGATCATCATGGACAATAACCACCCTAGCCATCCAGAAGGCGAGGTCAGTACAGGTGCATCAAAGCTGGGACTGAAAGACTGAAAAACAGCTTCTATCTCAAGGCCATCAGACTGTTAAATAGCCATCACTAGCACATTAGAGGCTACTGCCCTATATACATAGACTTGACATCACTGGCAACTTTAATAATGGAACACTAGTTACTTTAATAATGTTTACATATTTTTCATTACTCATCATGTATGTACTGTATTCTATTCTAATGTATCTTTAGTCTATGTCGCTCAGACATTGCTCATCCAAATATTTAAATATTCTTAATTCCATTCCTTTACTTAGATTTGTGTGTATTGCTGTGAAATTGTTAGATATTACTTGTTAGATATTACTGTACTGTCGGAGCTAGAAACACAAGCATTTCGCTACACCCGCAATAACATCTGCTAAACACGTGAAGGTGACCAATAACCTTTGATTTGAACAATAAATCATGCGAAGCAGCCACAACTGTCAGTAAGTGTCCATGATTGAGTCTTTTAATGAAGAGTTGGTGATAAAATGTCCAGTTTGAGTGTTTTTTTGCAGCTCGTTCCAGTTGCTAGCTGCAGCGATCTGAAAAGAGGAGCGACCCAGGGATGTGTGTGCTTTGGGGAACTTTAACAGAATGTGAATGGCAGAATGGGTGTTGTATGTGGAGTTTGAGGGCTGCAGTAGGTATCTCAGATAGGGGGAAGTGAGGTCTAGGAGGGTTTTATAAATAAGCATCAACCAGTGGGTCTTGCGACTGGTATACATAGATGACCAGTTTACAGAGGAGTATAGAGTGCAGTGATGTGTCCTATAAGGAGCATTGGTGGCAAATCTGATGGCCGAATGGTAAAGCACATCTAGCCGCTCGAGAGCACCCTCGCATGGGTAGGATGATCATCTGAATCAGGGTTAGTTTGGCAGCTGGGGTGAAAGAGGAGTGATTACGGTAGAGGAAACTAAGTCTAGATTTTACCTTAGCCTGCAGTTTTGATATGTGCTGAGAGAAGGACAGTGTACCGTCTAGCCATACTCCCAAGTACTTGTATGAGGTGACTACCTCAAGCTTTAAACCCTCAGAAGTAGTAATCACACCGGTGGGGAGAGGGGCATTCCTCTTACCAACCACATTAGCTTTGTTTTGGAGGTGTTCAGAACAAGGTTAAGGGCAGAGAAAGCTTTTTGGACACTAAGAATGGGGAGGGACCAGCTGAGTATAAGACTGTATCATCTGCATATACATGGATGAGAGAGCTTCCTACTGCCTGAGCTATGTTGATGTAAATTGATAAGAGCGTGGGGACTAGGATCGAGCATTGGGATACTCCCTTGGTGACAGGCAGTTGCTGAGACAGCAGGCACCAGGCTAAAGACCCCTCAGAGACGCCAATACTCCTTAGCCGGCCCACAAGAATTTAATGGTCTACCGTATCAAAGACTTTGGCCAAGTCAATAAAAATAGCTGCACAATATTGCTTAGAATCAAGGGCAATGGTGACATAATTTAGGACCTTTAAGGTTGCAATGACACATCCAAAACCTGAGCGGAAACCAGATTGCATACCAGAGAGAATACTATAGACTTCAAGAAAGCCAATCAGTTGAATATTGGCAATTTATTCCAACACATTTGATAAACAGGGCAAAATAGAAATTGGCCTTAAATAAAAGACACACCGTGGCTGCCTTCAATGTAATCTGAGAAAGATTTAGGGAGTCGCATTTCTTTACCACTTGGTCAGTTGTTTAAGCGTGTCCCAGTTTACATCACCTAGCAGGTCAAATCCAGACTTAATGTAAGGGGCCAGGAGAGAACTTAGAGTACAGGCCGGTGCTGATGGTGGACGATAACACCCAGTAACAGTCAACAAAGAGCTATATGAAAGTTTAATGCTCTCGTGACGTTGGTACCATTTTTAATGTGATGATGATTCGTTTATCAATTCAATTGACAATGTTTAATTATTACGTTGTTTTAATTACTCGTGTAACAATTAACTCATTAGCAATCTAGGGGCACCACGGAAAAATGTTGTGTAAGTCTCTGGTTCTCCACCGCAGGTCACTATGTCCTTTGTAGTTGTAGTAGGTTGTTCTCAGAGTGTCTGTTAGAATGGATCTTCCAGAGGTGTACCACGTGGTGTTCAGCAGGCCTTATTCTTCACTCTGTTTGTTTAGAATAGATACCCTAGAGAGATACCAGTAGTGGTGAGAGGAAATTGTTCTTTGTCTCTCGTCTTCGGTCAAGTTTCTTAGGCTAACCGTGCATAAACATCTGCATACTAAATGTTCCTGTGTAGTCTTCTTCTTCAAGAGTCTCCACGTTTTCTGGTCTGTAAGTGATTTTCTTCTTCTCTGTTGAAAGTTTTAGAGTTTCTAACCATTTCGTACATTTCAGCTCACGCTGTCGGTCACTGGTCTAATGCGGAGTCTATCCATTTTACACGTCTGGCTTACCGTCCGTATGCTGGTCTGTAGCGATTCCAACCATTTCAATGTGTGGATGGTCCTCATATTCTCTGTTTATATGTGAATTTCGTGAGCTGTCCTTTTATGCCCCCTCCTTGGAGGGCGGTTCCATGACGTTGCCACATGGTCTGTGCTCACGTGGGTGTAGTTACTGACTGGGTAAAACTTTAGAAGACTAAAATTAAATTTAATCTTCTCACAAATAGTTTCATATTTAATCATATAAGTTCCACAACATTTAGATGTCAATCTGATAACTGGGACGTATACATTTGTAGAGTTACCATAATTTGGTTATACCGTCCTTAATGATCTCCCAAAACAACAACTGATTTGACATAATTGTTCTTTATGTCCTTCCCAACCAATTCCCACATTCTTTGTGTAAGGAATATTGTCTCAATGTCCAACCTTTTTATGTTACAGTACTGCAAAGTCTCTCTCTGTGGAAACAAAGGCATTTTTAACTTCCGTTTCTGCAGAGTGGGAGAGAGAGTTCCTGCAAAGTATTTCAGATCCGGTTGTTAAATCATTAAAACTCTGCTGGGAGAGAGAGGGGGGAGGAGATCTGCCTATCTGTGCCGAGCGGATCTGGCGCCTATGATCCTCATCCAAGAGGAAAAGTCATGACAATGCTTAAAACCAGCAAATCAAACGATTTGGGGGCAGACTTGGTGGAGACAACTGAGCACTGAAGGTGTTCCTTGGTAAAGATTGCCACTCCACCATCTTTAAAAGATCTGTCTTGCCGAAAAGATTATAACCAGAACGGTTAACATCAGTGTTCAAAACACTCTTTCTTAGTCCCGTCACAGTAATGATCAACACATCTGGATTGGAGCTGTGAACCCACACTTTTAATTCATACATTTTTGGTAATAAGCTTCTAGTGTTAAAACCTCTTTGGGCTAGGTGGGACGCTAGCGCACCACCTCGACAACGTCCTGTGAAATTGCAGAGCGCGAAATTCAAAATACAAAAATCGTAATATTAAGCATTCATGACAATACAAGTGTCTTACATTGATTAAAAGCTTAACAACTTGTTAATCCAACCGCGTTGTCAGATTTCAAAAAGGCTGTACGGCGAAAGCATACCATGCGATTATCTGAGGACAGCGCATACACCAGCCTTTAAAAACATTTTTCAAACCAGCAGAGGCGTCACAAAAATCAGAAATAGCGATAAAATAAATCACTTACCTTTTGAAGATCTTCCTCTGTTTGCAATCCCAAGGGTCCCAGCTACACGACAAATGGTCGTTTTGTTCGATAAAGTCTTTCTTTATATCCCAAAATCGTATGTTTAGTTGGTGCGTTTGATTCAGTAATCCACCTGTTCCACTCATTAAACATGCAGACAAAGGAATCCCAAAAGTTACCGGTAAACTCTGTCCAAACAAGTCAAACAATGTTTCTAATCAATCCTCAGGTGCCCTAATATGTAAATAAATGATCAAATTTAAGACGGAATGTGGTATGTTCAAGACCAGAGATAAATATTGAAGTGCTCGCCCTCATCCACGTGCGCCACAAGACTACAGTCCTAATGAGAGACACCTTCAAAAACTACAACTGCTAACTCATTTTTCAAAAAACAGGCCTGGAACCCTTTCTAAAGACTGTTGACATCTAGTGGAAGTCATGGGAACTGCAATCTTGGAGTAATTCCTTTGAATATCCCATAGACAAGCATTGGAATGGCCTGTGACCTCCAAAAAAAAGATCTGGATGGATTCTCCTCAGGTTTTCGCCTGCCATATCAGTTCTGTTATATTCACAGACATTATTTTAACAGTTTTAGACACTTCAGAGTGTTTTCTTTCCATTGCTACCAATTATATGCATATCCTAGCTTCTGGACCTGAGTAACAGGCAGTTTACTTTGGGCACATCAGTCATTCAAACTTCCGAATACTGCCCCCTAGCCTTTTTTATTTATTTTATTTCACCTGTATTTGACCAGGTAGGCTAGTTGAGAACAAGTTCTCATTTGCAACTGTGACCTGGCCAAGATAAAGCAAAGCAGTACGACACATACTACAACACAGAGTTACACATGGAATAAACAAATATACAATCAAATATACAGTAGATAAATCTATATACAGCATGTGCAAATGAGGTCGGATAAGAGAGGTAAGGTAATAAATAGGCTATGGTGGCGAAGTAATTACAATGTAGCAATTAAACACTGGAATGGTAGAATGTACAGAAGATGAATGTGCAAGTAGAGATACTTGGGTGCGAAGGAGCAAGGTAAATAAATAAATACAGTATGGGGATGAGGTAGATTGGCTGGGCTAATTACAGATGAGCTATGTACAGGTGAAGTGATCTGTGAGCTGCTCTGACAGCTGGTGCTTAAAGTTTAGTGAGGCAGGTAAGAGTCTCAAGCTTCAGAGATTTTTGCAGTTCGTTCCAGTCGTTGGCAGCAGAGAACTGGAAGGAGAGGCGGCCAGAGGAGGAATTTGCTTTGGTGGTGACCAGTGAGATATACCTGCTGTAGCTCGTGCTACGGGTGGGTGCTGCTATGGTGACCAGTGAGTTGAGATAAGACGGGGCTTTACCTAGCAGAGCCTTGTAGATGACCTGGAGCCAGTGGGTTTGACGACAACTATGAAGCAATGGCCAGCCAACAAGAGCGTACAGGTCGCAGTGGTGGGTAATATATGGGGCTTTGGTGACAAAACGGATGGCACTGTGATAAACTGCATCCAATTTGTTGAGTAGAGTGTTGGAGGCTATTTTATAGATGACATCGCCGAAGTCGAGGATCGGTAGGATTGTCAGTTTTACGAGGGTATGTTTGGCTGCATGAGTGAAGGATGCTTTGTTGAGAAATAGGAAGCGATTCTAGATTTAATTTTGGATTGGAGATGCTTAATGTGATTCTGGAAGGAGAGTTTACAGTCTAGCCAGACACCCAGGTATTTGTAGTTGTCCACATATTCTAAGTCAGAACGGTGGGATTCGAAGTTGTCGGTAATCTGTTTGTTGACTTGGCTTTCGAAGACCTTAGAAAGGCAGGGTAGGATAGATATAGGTCTGTAGCAATTTGGGTCTAGAGTGTCTCCCCCTTTGAAGAGGGGGATGACCGCGGCAGCTTTCCTATTTTGGGAATCTCAGACGATACGAATGATGTTGAACAGGCTAATAATAGGGGTTGCAACAATTTCAGCAGATAACTTTAAAAAGAGAGGGTCCAGGTTGTCTTGCCCGGCTGATTTGTAGGGGTCCAGGTTTTGCAGTTCTTTAGGAACATCAACTATCTGGATTTGGGTGAAGGAGAAATGGGGAGGCTTGGGCAAGTTGCCGTGGGGAGTGCAGGGCTGTTGACCGGGGTAGCCAGGTGGAAAGCATGGCCAGCCGTAGAAAAATGCTTATTGAAATTCTCAATTATAGAGGATTTATCGGTGGTGACAGTGTTTCCTAGCCTCAGTGCAGTGGGCAGCTGGGAGGTGGTGCTCTTTTTCTCCATGGACTTTACAGTGTCCCAGAACTTTTTTGAGTTTGTGCTACAGGATGCAAATTTCTGCTTGAAAAAGCTAGCCTTAGGAAAGCTAACTGCCTGTGTATATTTGTTCCTGAAAGCCCTTAAAAAGTTAAAGTGCAGAAAACCCAGGCTTTTACAAGAGCAGATATCAGAGCACAAGTCAGAATTGGGGCTAGCAACAGTAGACGGGCCAGGGTGTGCATGCACATTTCCAGATATCATCTGCAGTAATACAATCAGGGCATGGCAAAGGACATGGAGAGCTCTGCAGTGTTCATTTATGACATTTGAATGTGCATTAGATGGCAACAAGATCATATTGTACAGCAATTTCATCAGGTAACATGAATACAAAGCCGGCAAGAGGTGGTTAGAATAGGATGGGAGGCCAAGAGTCTGTGTAACCAATAGAGAGTCAGAGTCCCGAGTGTGGGAACAAACAGTCTGTCCCACAGTTAGGTAAACAAGCAAGTTCATAGTCAACAAAGCACGCAGGAGTCATGAGGCAAATGGCAAAAAGCACAAGAAAAAAAATTAACGACTTGGTGCTAGCCATTGTAAGTCCAGAGTCACTCGCCCCAACAGTGCGTGTGTACTGGAGGCGAGCGAAACCTCGCAAGAGAGGGGGCAGTGTGGCAGGAGTACCTGTACCAGACAGGGGGAGACAGGCCAGAGCAGATGGTAAACAGTTTGCCATGTGGAATTCAAGCAGCAATGCAGCAATCCAGCAGGCAATGGGAGTAGGTGTCACACCCACTTGGGAGAAGCTTTTTTGGGGAGGCAGTTTCTGTGCATGGTCCTTTACGACATCCAAACAAAGTTGACCTGTGGCTGTTGTATTTTGGAGATTGCGAGGAGGATCTTCTGATGTGATCAAATGTGATTAAATACTTTCAAGTGATATCCTCTGGGTCCACATTGTACATTTTGTTATACAGTTGAAGTCGGAAGTTTACATACACTTAGGTTGGAGTCATTAAAACTTGTTTTTTAACCACTCCACAAATTTCTTGTTAACAAACTATCGTTTTGGCAAGTCGGATGCATGACACAAGTCATTTTTCCAACATTTTTTTACAGACAGATTATTTCACTTGTAATTCACTGTATCACAATTCCAGTGGGTCAGAAGTTTACATATACTAAGTTGACTGTACCTTTAAACAGCTTGGAAAATCCCAGAAAATTATGTCATGGCTTTAGAAGCTTCTGATAGGCTAATTGACATAATTTGAGTCAATTGGTGGTGTACCTGTGGATGTATTTCAAGGCCTATCTTCAAACTCAGTGCCTCTTTGCTTGACATCATGGGAAAATCAAAAGAAAAAAAATTGTAGACCTCCACAAGTCTGTTTCATCCTTGCGAGCAATTTCCAAACCCCTGAAGGTACCGCGTTCGTTTGTACAAACAATAGTACGCAAATATAAACACCATGGGACCACACAGCTGTCATACCACTCAGGAAGGAGACATATTCTGTCTCCTAGAGATGAACGTACTTTGGTGTGAAAAGTGCAAATCAATCCCAGAACAACAGCAAAGGACCTTGTGAAGATGCTGGAGGAAACAGGTACAAAAGTATATATATCCACAGCAAAATAAGTCCTATATCGACATAACTTGAAAGGCCACTCAGCAAGGAAGAAGCCACTGCTCCAAAACCGCCATAAAAAAAGCCAGACTACGGTTTGCAACTGCACATGGGGACAAAGATCGGACTTTTGGAGAAATGTCCTCTGGTCTGATGAAACAAACTGCTTGGCCATAATGACCATCATTATGTTTTGAAGGGAGGCTTGCAAGCCGAAGAACACCATCCCAACCGTAAAGCATGGGGATGGTAGCATCATGTTGTGGGGGTGCTTTGCTGCAGGAGGGACTAGTGCACTTCACAAAATAGATGGCCTCATGAGGAATGAAAATTATGTGGATATATTTAAGCAACATCTCAAGACATCAGTCAGGAAGTTAAAGCTTGGTCGCAAATGGGTCTTCTAAATGGACAATGACCCCAAGCATACTTCCAAAGTTGTGGCAAAGAGGCTTAAGGACAACAAAGTCAAGGTATTGGAGTGGCCATCACAAAGCCCTGACCTCAATCCTACAGAGCGTTTGTGGGCAGAACTGGAAAAGCGTGTGCGAGCAAGGAGACCTATAAACCTGACTCAGTTACACCAGCTCTGTCAGGAGGAATGGGACACAATTCACCCAACGTTTTGTGGGAGGCTTGTAAGAAGGCTACCCAAAACATTATACCCAAGTTAAACTATTTAAACGCAATGCTACCAATTACTAATTGAGTGTATGTAAACTAGAAGTCGACCGATTATGATTTTTCAACGCCGTTACCGATACCGATTATTGGAGGACCCAAAAAAAACCCGATACCGATTAATCTTCCGATTTATTTGGAAATACAAATATATATATATATATCATACACACACACACGTTACACACACATACACACACGTTCCGTATTTTATCTAACGAGTGGCATCCTTGAGTCTAAATATTCCTGTTACATTGCACAACCTTCAATGTTATGTCATAATTACGTAAAATTCCGGCAAATTAGTTCGCAAAGAGCCAGGCGGCCTTAACTGTTGCATATACCTTGACTCTGCGTGAAATGAACGCAAGATAAATTACACAATTTCACCTGGTTAATATTGCCTGCTAACCTGGATTTTTTTTTTGCTAAATATGCAGGTTTAAAAATATATACTTTGTATTGATTTTAAGAAAGGCATTGATGTTTATGGTTAAGTACACATTGGAGCAATGACAGTCATTGATTGATTTTTATAAGATAAGTTTAATGCTAGCTAGCAACTTACCTTAGCTTATTGCATTTGCATAACAGGCAGGCTCCTCATGGAGTGCAATGTAATCAGTTGTTAGAGCATTGGACTAGTTAACTGCAGGTTTGCAAGATTGGATCCCCCGAGCTGACAAGGTTAAAAATCTGTCGTTCTGCCTCGTTCCTAGGCTGTCATTGAAAATAAGAATGTATTCTTAACTGAATTGCCTAGTTAAATACAGTTTAAATTAAGGTGTTAAAAAAAAAAACAATTACGGCAAATCGGCGCCCAAAAATACCGATTTCCGATCAGCCCTATTTAATCGGCCATTCCGATTAATCGATCGACCTCTAATATAAACTTCTGACCCACTGGAAATGTGATGAAAGATATAATATCTGAAATAAATCATTCTCTGTACTATTATTCTGACATTTCCCATTCTTAAAATAAAGTGTGTTTACATACACCTTAGCCAAATACATTTAAACGTCTGACTTCAAATGTTTCTTTCTGTTACCCAAAATAAATTCAATTCAATCAAAGCAACAATATATGCAATTTCAACTAGTTATAGTGCATAGTAATAATGTTTGGTGGCGAGACTTGTGCTATTAATACAAAAAATCCAGGAAATTCTAAAGCTAATTTGAGCTATCTACTAACAAGGCTTTTCAGCATAAGCAGCTTGACTACTCCTAGAATACTGTAGCTTTATTGATCAACTGTTCTTGTACTTGGTAATGTAAACATGTTTTTTCTTTTCATACATGACATCATCCCATTCCACTCATTTAAACATTATGAGGAGGTTTTCCTGGACACAGAGTCAAGGAAGTTGATTCATTTGATTGAAGTTTCTTTTAAAGGTAGACGGCACTATATATACGTATTTACTAGCAACCTATCAAGGAAGAGGAGTCAAGAAAAGGGGAAAGTAAGTCTTATTTGTTTTAGATGTTGAGATGGAATTAATTCGTTTTTTTTTATCTCGTTCCTTCTCTCCGTCTACCCCCTTATATTTTATTCCTCTCCCAGCTCCACACCTGCAATCATCTTTCTCTTTTTTCTTACTCTACTTTTACTGTGTGATGAGTAGAGTGTTTTTTCTGAAAGGACTGGACTCCTTGTCTCATTCTTCCCCTAATTTTTTTCCCTAATTAACCTGCGGGGCAAGCAGGAAGCTTTGCTAAATTGAGGCTTGGGCTAATAGAGATCTTCCTCTTGCATTCTCTCCATCACCGAGAGCCAGAACAGCCACTCTTTCTCTCTCTCCTTCTTGCTGTCTTTCTCTTCCTGTCAGCAGCTATCAGGACCCATTAGATAACAAATAGTGAGGCGTTACTTTTTTCTTCAAATTTTTTCTGCTTTCTTTCATTCCCCCCTCCTCTTCTTTTCTGCTTTCCAAACAAGATAAGGCAGTTTTTTTGCTAAATTCTCCACTTCGCCTGCCTAAGTGGTAATGGTTTTCAAAGCTCCAGCTATTATCACTGACACACAACGGCAAACACATCCACCAAGTTGGACAGGCACCTTGTGCTGGGATACCACATTTTTATTTTATTTTGTGTCTATTCGAGAGTTGATGAATGGCAGGTGAGCGGTTCTGGGTCAATTCCATCTCAACTCATTCCATTCTGGAAATTAATGGATAATCAATGGTGTAATTGGAGAAATAGCCCATTATTTTTTAATTATGACTTTTTTCCTGCCCTATTCTTTTAGTGAATTTCAATTCATTCCCTGTGTAGTGAATACGCTCGAGTTGAAATGGAATTGACCCCAACCTTGTACTGTAAGAGGAAGAGCTGCCGATTTTGTAGGGTGTTATTAAAGAAGGCTGCTGTTTCCGGAACTCAGTAAGGGCTTTAACGATTGTGTGTCTTAGACTTTAGTGTAAATGTTTTTTTAATTTTATTTAACATTTTTCCACAGGATCCATGGCTCTATGGATTGTCTTTCAGAGCTGTCCTCCTCACGTCTCAACCGTCCTTTTGCTAGTGAGTTTTTGGCCTTGGTTTTTCCTTATTTATTCATGCAAACGCTGAGTAAACTTAATTAACGATGATAACATTTTAATGATGGAAAATGCAGTTGTCTTCATGTCACAATTATTTCAGTACCCTTGTGCGTGTGTGTGTCCTTCTTTGTATTTGTTTATGTTAGTGTGTGTATGTGTATGTGTACTTGTGAATCTGTCTATGTGTATTCACACACGTGGTCTGTCATATTCAGGAATCAGGCGCAGCTTCAGCACGTCGACGGCCATCGCTGCCCAGAAGGAGCAGAGCCAGAAGAGTACCGTCAACAGGTGGCCATTTTCTCATAAGCACTCTCCTCCACATTCCACGTGTCTGCATTTCTCCTCCCTGACCGTTTTCAGCTTTCTCCCTAATCCCCCCCACCACCGGAGGTAAAATCAATAGTGGTCAGCAAAAATTATAGTTTTGGGGAATTGCCAATGCTCGATAGCAGGGTTATAATGAGTATGAAAGCAATCCAAGATCAATCCCTCTCCTTTGCGTTCCTCTCCCTCTCTCGTTTGACATCTTTCTCTCACCCCTCCCTTCCCTTCCTCCCTTTGCCACTCTCTACATTCTTCCCAGTCCATTGTCTCACTTTCTCATTACACCCTCCTTTCACTATTTTTACTCTCCTTTCTCCATCCCGATATCTAATCATCTTTCTCACGCTGCACTATTTCACCCTCTTTCTCTACCCTTTTACTCCTTCTCTTGCTTGCTGCCTTACGCTCTCCCTCTCTGCTACCTTACTCTGCTTCTCTCCCTCTACACTCACCCTTCTGTCCCTCTTTCTCTCTCCACCTCTAACCCCATTCATCCATCTCAATCTTAATTCAATTTCAATTTAAGGGGCTGTATTGGCATGGGAAACATGTTTACATTGCCAAAGCAAGTGAAATAGATCAAATAAATGAAATAAACTATAACCAAATCAGCAGTAAACATTACACACACAAGAATAAAGACATTTCAAATGTCATATTATGTCTATATACAGTGTTGTAATGATGTGGAAATGTGACTGACCGGCTGAAATCGGTCTTATGTTGCGAAATCAGATTTTTTATTTTTTACATTGGATAAAAGTAGACTCACAGCTACAAAATGGTGTATCATACACTGCATTTTTTGAGGAACAATGGGAGAGTAATTCTGCTTTGGGAGAGTAATGCTGGTACTGCTTGAACTGTGGCAGCAGAGTCAGGTGTTGTTGCCAGCCAAAGCTTTCCACCAGCACCGTATCATTTTCCAGTCCAACCAGCTGTATGATGTTGACCCCTGTCACGGTGCTGTGAACAAAGTGTTCACTCTGGTCTTTCTGAAGCGCTGCTTGATGAGGCCGAAGCACCTGTCGGGGGCAAACTTGGTGTGGCCTATGATCAGGAAATGAAGGTCCAGACTGTGGCTGGTTCAGTTAGGGGCCCCCAGAGACAGAAATAATGTGATATCAATAAAAGTACAGCCAATCATGAGTGAGTGGTGTCCAGGTAATACTATTGCATTATCCTCCAAGTATTTGTTGATGAAGTTCACCACTCGCTACAAGTTCTCATGCTTCAGGTGTAACCTGTGCTTGGTTGGGCCAGCTCTCTTTTTGATGGGAGGCATTAGACCATTCTCTTTGTATGACTGGTGGAGGATTGTCAGGTGTGTCCTTTTGATGTTGAAAGATTTTTATTCCAGATTTATTTTAGAATTATTGTACAATAGATGCGAAATGGCATTCTGAGATCACTACACAGTTCATACACTTAACATTATCTAGCTAACAGCAAGCTTTAATTAACTTGGGGTATTTTGTTTAGACGTGTAGCTAGCTAAATAATGAACCATTTAAGCCCAATCCATTGAGTACTGCAAATACCAACCAATTGTCATAGCTAGCTAAAGATAACAAAATAGGTTCAATGTTATCTAGCTAACATTAGGCTATAACTAGCCATTCGAAATGGCATTCTGAGAACATCACTAACATTACACACAGTTCATACACGTAAATTAATGTTAGTTAGCAAGCCAGCCATCTAACCTCAGCTAACACTAGCTAGCTAACAGTAAGCCTTAACGTGTTTTTTTGTTTTGTTTAGACATGTAACCTTAACGTTAGCTAGCTGAACAATTAACTATAATCACAAGCTATAGAGTAGTAGCAATAGAAACCGATTGTCATAGCTAGCTAGTTAACCAAATAGGTTCAATGTTAGCTGCTGTAGTTAGCTAGCTAACATTAGACTATAACTAGCAATGCGAAATGGCATTCTGGGAAAACAGGTCATTCACGTTGATCGCCGTTTCTTCCCCATCAATCACTGTCATCAGAAGACTACAATGTCAGCATTACACGATCGTCGTCCGTCACAACTTTTTCCCTCTATCCTTTGTTGTTAGTGCAACATATTTGCAGTTCTCCATGATCAACGTTATATCTTTAAAAATAGCCGGAAGGATTGTGTACGCATAAAGAGCATCTCATTTTATAGACACAAGATGCTACTACGTAGAACAATCTGAAACTCATCTCTCGGCATTGTCCAGCCCACTCCTTATCGCAGTTAGCAGGAAGGTTCCTGACTTTTCTTTGGCTAAACAAACTAGACTGGTAATTTAACAACTTTATTCGTATTTACAGATGGCATAAGTTTGTTATTAAGGCATATGAAGTTCACATGTTTACCTCATTTGCACTCACTGTATATATACTTTTTGTTTTCTTTGTTGTACTGTATTATTGACTGTATGTTTGTTTTACTCTATGTGTAACTCTGTGTTGTTGTATGTGTCGAACTGCTTTGCTTTATCTTGGCCAGGTCGCAGTTGTAAATGAGAACTTGTTCTCAACTCGCCTATCTGGTTAAATAAAGGTGAATGAATTTTTTTTTTAAATGTTCGAGATTGGCATGTCTGCCCCAAAACGCATTTTGCAACCCCATTTTTTTTCCGTTCAAACGGCGCTCCTGGCATTTGCCAAAAAGCCTATTGTTCATCTTTTTGTTGGTGACACTTCAATATCTTGATAATATGCAGCTGTTTAAAGGGCACAGATGAAACAATAAAAAAACGGACGCCCAGCCTCTGTTTTAGTAAAAAGCTGAGGGATGGGCCTGGAGAAATGTAACCAATCTCAGATTAATAGACAGAGCTATGGATGCAAGGATAGACCATCCATGGTATCCAAATTGTTTTAACCATGTTATGAGGCTATACAGTGTTTGTTTACATTTACAATGTTTACAAGCATTTGGAAAAAACAAGATAATATTTTGGGTTCTCATGAAGTGTGACAGTTGAACTAAGCTCATAAGGCATTTAAATGATATTCTTCAAGAATCAATGGATAGATATAACTCAGCAAAAAAATAAATGTCCTCTCAGTCAACTGTGACGTTGTTGCCGGTGATGTCTGGTGAGGACCTGCCTTAGAGGCCTACAAGCCCTCAGTCCAGCCTCTCTCAGCCTATTGCGGACAGTCTGAGCACTGATGGAGGGATTGTGCATCCTGTACCTGTCCTGCAGGTGTGATGTTCGGCTGTACCGATCCTGTGTAGTTGTTGTTAGACGTGGTCTGCCACTGTGAGGATGATCAGCTGTCCGTTCTGTCTCCCTATAGCGCTGTCTTAAACTTCTCACAGTACAGACATTGCAATTTATTGCCGTGGCCACATCTGCAGTCCTCATGCCTCCTTGCAGCATGCCTAAGGCACGTTCACGCAGATGAGCAGGGACCCTGGGCATCTTTCTTTGTGTTTTTCATAGTTAGTGGAAAGTCAGTAGAAAGGCCTCTTTATTGTCCTAAGTTTTTATAACTGTGACCTTAATTGCCTACCCTCTGTAAGCTGTTAGTGTCTTAACGACCGTTCCACAGGTACATGTTCATTAATTGTTTATGGTTCATTGAATAAGCATGGGAAACATTGTTAAAACCCTTTACAATGAAGATCTGTGAAGTTATTTGGATTTTTACAAATTAATTTATAACAAAATCAAAATGCAAATCAATTTATAACATTTTTGACATGCGTTTTTCTGGATTTTTCTGTTGTTATTCTGTCTCTCACTGTTCAAATAAACCTACCATTAAAATTATAGACAGATCATTTCTTTGTCAGTGGGCAAACGTACAAAATCAGCAGTGGATCAAATACTTTTTTCCCTCACTGTATATATAAATATTTAGTTTAAATACACTTAGGTTGGAGTCATTAAAACTCATTTTCCAACCACTCCACTAATTTCTTGTTTACAAACTATAGTTTTGGCAAGTCTTTTAGTACATCTACTTTGTACATGACACAAGTCATTTTTCCAACAATTGTTTACAGACAGGTTATTTCACTTTTAATTCACTCTATCCAAATTCCAGTGGGTTAGAAGTTTACATATACTAAGTTCACTGTGCCTTTTAAACAGCTTGGAAAATTCCAGAAAATGTCATGGCTTTAGAAGCTTCTGATAGGCTAATTGACATCAATTAGAGGTGTACCTGTGGATGTGTGGATGTATTTCAAGGCCTACTTTCAAACTCAGTGTCTCTTTGCTTGACATCATGGGAAAATCAGAAGAAATCAGCCAGGACCTAAGAAACAATTGTAGACCTCCACAAGTCTGGTTCATCATTGGGAGCAATTTCCAAACGCCTGACGGTACCACGTTCATCTGTACAAACAATAGTACACAAGTATAAACACCATGGGACCACGCAATCCGTCATACCGCTCAGGAAGGAGGTGCATTCTGTTTCCTTGAGATGAATGTACTTTGGTGTGAAAAGTGCAAATCAATCCCAGAACAACAGCAAAAGGACCTTGTGAAGATGCTGGAGGAAACAGGTACAAAAGTTTCTCTATCCACAGTAAAACGAGTCCTATATCGACATAACCTGAAAGGCAGCTCAGTAAGGAAGAAGCCATTGCTCCAAAACCGCCATAAAAAAAGCCAGACCACGGTTTGCAACTGCACATGGGGACAACGATCATACTTTTTGGAGAGCGAAATGTCCACTGGTCTGATGAAACAGAAATAGAACTGAAAATGGCAACTGTTATGTTTGGAGTGAAAAAGGGGGAAGCTTGCAAGCCAAAGAACACCAGGTGTGGCATAATCATGTTGTGGGGTCCTTTGCTGCATGAGGGACTGGTGCACTTCACAAAACAGATGGCTTCATGGGGAAGGAAAATTCTGTGGATATATGGAAGCATGACATCAGTCAGGAAGTTAAAGCTTGGTCGCAAATGGGTATTCTAAATGGACAATGACCCCAAGCGTACTTCCAAAGTTGTGGCAAAGAGGCTTAAGGACAACAAAGTCAAGGTATTGGAGTGGCCATTACAAAGCCCTGACCTCATTCCTATAGAACATTTGTGGGCAGAACTGAAAAAGCGTGTGCGAGCAAGGAGGCCTACAAACCTGACTCAGTTACACCAGCTCTGTCAGGGGGAATGGGCCAAAATGCACCCAACTTATTGTGGAAGCTTGTGGAAGGATACCCAAACGTTTGACCCAAGTTAAACAATTTAAAGGCAATGCTACCAAAATACTAATTGATTGTATGTAAACTTCTGACCCACTGAGAATGTGATGAAAGAAATAAAAGTTGAAATAAATAATTCTCTCTACTTTTATTCTGACCTTTCACATTCTTAAAATAAAGTGGTGATCCTACCTGACCTAAGACATGGAATTTTTACCTGGATTAAATGTCAGGAATTGTGAAAAACTGAGTTTAAATGTATTTGGCTAAGGTGTATGTAAACCTCCGACTTCAACTGTGTATCAAAATCACCTAGAGATTGTCTTTTACTTTTTTGCTTCAGAAGTAGCTTCAAACTGAATATTACACACTCTGTTTTGTGTTGGATGGTGTTTCCATGTTCCGCAGGTTTTGGTTTGTTAGAAGTTGTTTATTGATTGTCCTTGGTAGTAATAGTCCATTCAGGTATTTTTGTCCAAAATCAAGGTTTTACTTACTGAATTTTGATTTGTATTGAAGGTTTTAATGTTGAGGTTAGTATGCTCTAGAAGTCCTTGCAAATGTTTTAAATATTTTATCTACATTTATTCAACTCTAATTCTATATTTTTTGCAGAAGAACTCAGGAGCCCATGAGCTCACTCTTTTTCTCTCTTGCTCCCCTCTCTCTTTATCTCTCCCTCTCCCCTCAGGTCACGTTCCAACTCCCACCGTCGGCGCTGGAGTACCCTGAGTGGTGGCTGGGGTCCGGGAACAGGCGGCACAGGAAGCTCCGGAGGAACCACTGCCACCACCACCACCTCGTCTGGCTCGGATGCCTCAGTGCGCCTCCACCTGGGCATGCAAGTGCTGCTGAGCAGTGCGAACGAGATGGCTCTGATCCGCTACATGGGCCAGGCTGACTTCGCCCCAGGCCTGTGGCTAGGCCTGGAGCTGCGCACCGCCAAGGGCAAGAATGATGGCCAGGTGGGCGGCCGCCGCTACTTCACGTGCCGCCCGGACTACGGTGTGCTGGTGAGGCCCAGCCGTGTCACCTACCGCGGCATTAATGGTGCCCGGCTCGTAGATGAGAACAGCTGAGGACACTAGGACCCAGGGGGTTGGGTTAGGTGGGTGGGAAAGCAGTAGAGCGAGCATATCGGAGATAAGTTTCTGTTTGTTGTTTGTTTGGTTTTTTTTTTGGGGGGGGGTGTTGTTGTTTAGCGATTTTCCTTTGTTCGTTTTTTCTTGGGTTTTGTGTTTGTTTCTTTTGCTCCTTGAAATGTCCCCCAAAAACAACACTACCTAATTAGTTATTGTTATATACATTTAAGAAATGTTTTATTTTAAGATGTATGTTTTGGTGGTGTGGCTAGCCTACATTTTAACTACACATCAGCTAGTTTGTCCTTTTTACTTGCTGATTTACCTGTTTTGTTTTACCTGTTTACTCTACCCGTTGACCATCAATGGACACTAGAAAACTAGATATTACATTTCAAATTGAGACTACGAGAGTTGTCATGCTATTGAACACACTGTAGGTATGAGGCAACATAAGCTTTGATTGTCATAGATAGGTTTGATAGGGTGAAAGAAAATCATTTTCAGAAATATTTATACTTATAATTTTACTGTGTGATATGATTTAATTGATGGAAATGCACTTGATTGAAAATATGTATAAATCCGATACAGTAAATGAATACTTCCATTCTTCCCTAAGCTCCCTCACTGTACTGTATGTAGAGATTTGAACTGATATCAAAGCTAACCTCTGGTCAGCAATGCAGCTAAGCACCTTAAAGCAAGACAATGTCCTGGTACAGAGGTACTAAAATATCCCCTGATTTGAGCACTTTGGAGTAAATGGATAAGGCTGTTTGTAATGATAATGCAGGGTTATCTGGATTCACTGCTGACTCCTAAATGAGCAAGAATGTGCACTGTGTTTGGCCAACACTGAATTTGAATTCACTGCCAACTTGTGCTGAATTGCTAATTGCAAATCAATCCCAGCTCCTACACCCTAGGCACTGCTGTGGATCTGAGCGGATTGGATGGGTTTTAAGCAATATGGTAATACGTTCACCTTGCCTTCTGATTGGCTGGGTAGAAATATTGCTTACACCTATCAATCGGTTTCAGATCTACAGGAGTGCATAAAGGATATGGGCTAGGGGTTGATTTGGAATTCAGCTATATTCAGCCATTAATGCTATGGCACCACTTGAGTACTGGTATAGTGCCGTCAAGTGATGCCAATTTATACAAATATGGTCCTACACTGACGTGACACTCATAGGCCTATTGATGTATGCTACCTACTTTTGGTCAGATTGGACACCCCACTGGCTCTGTGACATAAGATTTGTCTAAAGATAACTTCCATCTGCACGACTGCTAATGACGTCTTATGTCGTCCTTACTACAAAATGCTTTGTGAAAGCTGGTTTTCGTGAAGCGCATTCCAAAGTTATATACGATATAGATTACAGTCTTGACAAGTCAGCAGGCAACAAGCTATTGATTATATCTGTGGAGAAAAAAAGAAACCTTATTTAACACAAGCTCCATGTGCCACCCATTAAAAAAGGTAGAACGCAACAGTAGCCCAGATTCTGAATGCGATGTACCATTGATCGGTCTGGTTGGGCTTTATGCAATTGAAATGTGTTGGCAGGACGAATCATGGTTGCCTGAGATATTCGCCTGAGGTTTGGAGATGAAAGAAGCTCGGTGGTATGAGTGCTAATTCAACTGCTCGTATCTCTTCTCTGCAGTCAGTTCTGTTATTTCTGTAACAGTCACCGTCGTAACAGTCAGGTCTGTTACGGTCATTGTTGTGGCAATTGAGACAATTGTGTAACAGTCATCGCCTTTTCAGTCAATTCTGTAACACTGTTACTTAGTACTGTTGGGTTCTATAATGTCTTCTCAGACGACACATGATCGGAAAGCCCAAGTTAAAATGCACTTGAAAGTCATTGATTGCATTGTGTGTCTGCACAGCGAAAGGGTTTCAGTATGGAATAGTGGCACGTAGTGTAAAAATTGTATTTGTAAAATGAATAAAGATACTATTCTAATTTCACCGTTAATTTCTCTCTGTCTTTTGGATGCCTGTGCGCCAAACATCCCATGTGGGCGGACTGTCTATTAGCAAACACCTGAATGACTTAGCAAACTTTCCATCCCTGTTTGCAGCGCATTCGGAAAGTATTCAGAACTCTTGACTTTTTCCACATTTTGTATAAAAATGTATAAAAAATGTAAAATTGAAATATCACATCTACATAAGTATTCAGACCCTTTACTCAGTACTTTGTTGAAGCACCTTTGGCAGCGATTACAGCCTCGAGTCACACCTCTATTTGGAGAGTTTCTCCCATTCTTCTCTGCAGATCCTCTCAAGCTCTGTCAGGTTGGATGTGGAGCGTCGCTGCACAGCTATTTCCAGGTCTCTCCAGAGATGTTCAATCGGGTTAAGTCCAGGCTCTGGCTGGGCCACTCAAGGACATTCAGAGACTTTTCCCGAAGCCACTCCTACATTTTCTTGGCTGTGTGCTTAGGGTCATTGTCCTGTTGGAAGGTGAACCTTCGCACCCAGTCAGAGGTCCTGAGCGCTCTGGAGCAGGTTTTCATCAAGGATCTCTCTGTTCATCTTTCCCTCGATCCTGGAGGGTGCCAGGTTTCCTCCAGACGTGATCAATCTTGGTTTCATCAGACCAGAGAATCTTGTTTTTTCATGGTCAGAGTCCTTTAGGTGCCTTTTGCCAAACTCCAAGCGGGCTGTCATGTGCAATTTACAGAGGAGTGGTTTCCATCTGGCCTCTACCATAAAGGCCTGATTGATGGAGTGCTGCAGAGATGGTTTGGGATTATGGAAGTTTCTTTCTTCTCCATAGAGGAACTCTGGAGCTCTGTCAGTGTGACCATCAGGTTCGAGATCACCTCCCTGACCAAGGCCCTTCTCCCCCGATTGCTCAGTTTTGAATGGCAGGCAACTCTAGGAAGAGTCTTGGTGGTTCCAAACTTCTTCCATTTTCGAATGATGGAGGCCACTGTGTTCTTGGGAACCTTCAATGCTGCAGAAATGTTTTATTACCCTTCCCTAGATCTGAGCCTCGACAAAATCCTGTCTTGGAGCGCTACGGAAAATTCCTTCGACCTCATGGCTTAGTTTTTGCTCTGACATGCATTGTCAACTGTGGAACCTTATATAGACTGGTGTGTGCCTTTCAAAATCATGTCCAGTCATTTTAATTTACCACAGGTGGACTCCAATCAAGTTGTAGAAACATCTCAAAGATGATCAAGGGAAAAGGATGCACCTGAGTTCAATTTTGACTCTCATAGCAAAGGGTCTGAATACTGATGTAAAAAGGTATTGGTTTTTTTTCTAATAAATTTGCCAATTTTTTTAATTTAATATATTTTAGAATAACAAAATGTGGAAAAGCTCATGGGGACTGAATACTTTCCGAATGCACTGTATATCTGATGAGAAGAGAGATGTCTGGGGGGGTTACACTTTTGATCGATTACAAAATGGGGCTCAACCGTTCTCATTTGGAGGCCAGATTCCATCAGTCCTGTAATAACATGGTTTATTCCCTTTATTTGTTGATTCAACTACTGCTCTGGCACACTGTTTTATACTGAACTACACAGCTACTTCTAACTCAATGAAAAATATGCGAGTTTCCGGGATGCATGACTTTCCCAAGAAATATCTAAGTATGCCAATTTACTCTGAACAATTAAAGGCCTCTAACAATATTTATAGGATGTCCCTATTCAACTGGGAAAAGAGTCTAGTTGCTGTTTTTTGCATTTGCCACATGGACAAAAACAATATCTATCTGCTACTGTGTAAAATCCTGCAATGGATGTTTGAATCGAGCTGTATAAGGGCTCGATTCAATCCATAGCGCTAAAGATCCGTGCTACAGCGCAATAAAAATGGTAAGGCAATGTTCCCACATTAGCGGAGACTGCATTCACGGTAAACGTCGGCTCAATCAGGAATTTCCTTTCAATTTCAATCGCGCTATAACGCTGAACTTCCGCGATACGGAGTGAATCGAGTCCTAAGTCTGAGTGAGTTAAGTCAAGTCTGGCAGCAGCAACCAATAGTCATTATATAGTAATTTATTAATTTTGGCAGATGTCATCTGAAGGGTAACATACAGAGGTTACCAGTCATAGTACAATACATCATAATTACAACATGTTACAGATGCAATTCAGTTGGTTTTTACAAGGAGCAACGGAGTTCAGATGAGTTGCTGCAAAGAAACAGAAAATTATGTGAACACAGCCACTGGAGATGAGCAATAGTGCAACATGTTACTTGAACCCTCTATCATAAGCATAAACCAAACAACACCTTGTGTTATCAAATGTTTTCACTACAACAGCTTGTAAAGCTTTATGAAAGAGTGTTCAAGTAAAGGGTTAACAACATAGCCAGGCAAACAACTGACACATTGGCACTTTCTGGATACACTCAAATCAACTTCATCTTAGCTTAGCATAGACTAGCACTCATGTCCATTTGAGACTTAAGTACATGAAAGTTGATTCGCACTGTACATTAAAATTAATTCATAATCACAAACTTTTTGAATGTTTAAAAGCAGACTGCATTGACAGTGTTGAGGCTATGCACATTGAATGTAAATGTAGACATGGTTGATAACTGATGGCGTAAGAAGTTAGATCCTCACAAAATATTAACCATAGATTTTTCACAAGTGGACCACAAGCAATTTGTATTCAAACTTTTCACTCAGAATCATTTATATTCTATAGTAGTCGTTCTTAAAATAGAAAAGATAAATTATGCAAATGTATTAACATTGAGTACTTTAAAATAGCAGTTTAGGGGTAAAGACCTATTCAGCAATGTTAAATATAGTTGCTGGATAAGGCAACAAAAAAAAAAGTTCTGAATCAAGAAAAGGTTGTTGAAAAAAGGCCCCCAGAAAAAATGCCAACATTTTCTATTTTAAAAGCACACTTTCAAATTAAATTAATCTCCAACTATGTGTCCATGGAAGTTGATGGAACACTAATTTCTGTCTTTCCATAGAGGCCATAATATATACATATGAGAAATGGAAGGTAAACTTGCCTGAATAAACGGTATAAAGTAAGCCCCATAGTATTGTGCCTCGAATAACATTCTTTATCTCTCTTTCTTTCTCCCCTTCTCCCTCCATCTCTTCCTCTCTCTCAAACACACAAACATATGCACACACAGATGAATGCCCCTTACTCACGCACCTTAAAGTTCAAAAATAGCCACCCACATGCAGTGCTTATGGCACCATTACACCCCCCAACAATTCCCATTCACTCCCACCCTCATACCATAGCAACATTCAACTAGATGAGTGCATTTAGTTTCCAACTATCTGAAATACCATTCATTGGTCAATTTAATTCGACATTGGACAAAAATTCCTGCTTCTAAAAAAATGCCAAATAGCTAACCAATGTCAAATGAATTTGGATATGGTTGGGTATAAGAAGTGGGTCCATTTAATAATATACAGAGTTCCCAACATAATAAATAAATGAGAAGGCAGGCAATCATCAACAAACACTTTCATCCTCCCCGGAATCCAGTGCACGATTCTCACAATATTCTTGTAAAAAATCATTTCTGATTGGTGAATCAACTGCCAAGGCCAGAAATCCCAAAGGAAATGGATGAACTGCAATGATTGACGGCCAAATAAGTTAATTCATGCTACAATCAGTTAGACATCTGGCAGATGTGTATTGTTCTCAGTTACCATGTTCTACATGTTTTTGATTGTGAAACACAAACTGTTTGTTTCCCGAATGACTTGTGATGAATGGCTGCATTGACATCTACAGAGCCACGAAGATAAGCGGTCGACTCGTGAAAATGTTGAGGATAAATTAACTCGTTCAACCAGATGGAAACATTTCACCCTGTCCTGTTACAATAGCTGACAACTCATTCAGCCCGCTCTCTTCGTATAGTGCATCACTCCCTTAGCGGCTACATTTTAGCAGGTGTTGCAAAATGTCCATCGTTCCTGTTTTTCTAGCCAATGGTCCACAACTTTTTCTTCCCAATGGTCTTTGAAGCTCTACAATGTGCTTTAAAGTAACTGAATTGGGAGGGGGGCCCAGGTGCTATTTCCTCATAGAACATATCATCTCCCTGAGGAGGATGAGCTGGCCAATCAGTGGTCTGGAGTAGGATGAGCTGGCCAATCAGCGGGCTACTTATAATAATATTGTATATTGTTTAGGACTGGTTTAAGTCCATACCATTCTGTTGTTGGGGTACGCACACACCATTCCAACACAGAAAAGCTACTTTTTAACATACTCATTTAACCATTTTTGGAAGGAAAACTATTTATCTCATATTTTAAGTAATTATAAGTCAAATTTCATAGAAATATGGAAACACTGGGCAGTTACTTTAACACCCATTGGTATTTCCGCAACCATTTTAGAGATTATTTTACTTCTTTTTTTTACTCCGCAACCATTGGCCAGGTGAAAATGGGTCAATCTAATCTGTGGATGAAACCAAGGCATAGAGACGGGAGGGGGGTCGTAAGGCGGCGGGTACTGTCCTGACACAATGTTGCACGGTGTACCATCTAGTCTGGCTGTACGCCTGTCTGCCTATACACATGGTCTCTGAGGTGAGAGACAAAAATAAAGATGGAGGTTGGGCTAAAGCACCGTGGCATTGTGGCCCTCCATCCGGGGCAGCCTGGGGTCCTGCACCGTCCCCATGGTGACCAGCAGCGGACGGCTGTCCTCGGCTATGGCCGTCGTCGAGCAGCTCAGCGACAGCTGGGTCCCCTCCACTCCTCTCTGGAGGGCCACGGGTGGCGGGGGAGAAGGAGACTGGGGAGGATGGGGGTTGACAGGGTTAGTGTGGTGGTGGGTCGCCTCCAGGGGCAACCCTTGCTCCTGGTAGCCGTAGCCGATGTTCCCGCAGGGGAAGTGGCGAAGTCTGAAGAGGGGGACTGGGGGGAGGGTGGCCGAATCTAACAGGAGCGGGGTAGGGGCAGTGATATCCGAGAAGGTGACCTGGGGTGGGGGCGGAGGGGGCAAGAGGGGCTTGCAGAGCCCCTGCTGTTGCTGCTGCTGTTGGTGGTGCAGGAGCTGCATCTGCTGTTGTTGATGCTGTTGCTGCTGTGGATGGAAGGGATACGGTGGCTGGAACTGCTGCTGCTTGTGCTGCTGTTGCTGGAGACCCAGGGCCCCCGCAGCCTCGGCCACAGTCCGCCCCTGGTACTCCTGCCCCTCGCCCGGAACCCTCCCACCTCCAACCCCCCCACCTCCACTGCCCATGTCTCCCAGCCTTTGCTGCTGCTTTTGTTGCTGCTGCTTCCTCTGCTGCTGCTGGAGGAACCAGGAGCCATAGGTGGGGTTCCACAGGTTGGTGGGCTTCCCATTGTGACCATCCTTATCCTTAGGGTAGCCCTGGGTGAAGGCCAGATTAATGTGGCCCCCCTCTGGGTTGGGCTGCTGGGTGGAGATGGGGGGAGCCGCCTTGAAGGTGGAGATGAAGGAGGTGGCTGTGATGGTGGTTGTGGTGAATGTCTGAGGGTGGGGGTAGAACTGGGGTTGTTGCGCCATCATCTGGGGCTTGATAGTTTCGGGGGGTTGGCTGGAAAGGAGGGGCTGCTTGACTCTTCGTTTCTCCTCGTTGGAGTCGGGGGCAGAGGGTGGCGGTGCAGGGCCCTCCCCGTCGGGCATCTGAGTGGACACCAGCAGGGGAGAGGCCGTGAGATCCTCAGGGCGCATGGGCACCCGCTCCTCCGCTTCGGGGAGGGGCCCATATTCCACAGGCAAGGTAACAGTCACCACATCGGGGTCCTGGAGAGGATAGGGGAGCAGTAGACACTAACAATGGCAAACAACGTGCAATGACATCATGAACATTTCCGATGTCTGAATTTGTAGAAAATGACACTACACAAGTAGAGTTCAAAATGTCAATTCTAATGCAACCATGATTGACTTTATTTAAGTAGATGACAGAAACAATCCCAAAAGGAATACAGCTTTTACACACACAGACAGACAGGTTATGAGCTGTATCACATTTTAAAATAGCCGTACATAATAAAATAACCTCTTGGCAGTTAAACAGACATTTAATACTTGAGCACAGTTCCAGTGCAGATGGGTATTGACTCTCGATGTTCACACTCCCTACCTGTAAGCAGTAGTCAATCCTCTCCAAGATGGTGGAGAAGTTTGGCCTGTCCTCCGGTTGATGCTGCCAACTCTGTGTCATTATTCGGTACCTGAAACACATACACACACACACACACACACATCACACACACGACCACAAGCAACATCAAAAAACATATTTCCCCCTTCGATGATAATCGTTTGACAGACACAAACTCACGCACACTTTATCAAAAGTGCCACCTCGCCGTCATAATACCACTCGACTGATTTAATACAAATCATTCTGAATTAAGTGTAATATCCCGCAAGTTTGAGTGATCACCGTTGAAAAGTCAGTAGGGGTAAAACGGAAGCCTGGGGTACCCCCCAAGACAGTGCAAAATCAAGCTTGTTTCTGAATTAGATTTGACTTACAATCATTACTCTTGTGTAATATTCTTTGGAAATGTGACATGCCTATTGTGAGCCCTTCGTGACGCAGATTAATTGTAACACATGGGAACTGTGTTTATTTTTCAAGGAAAAAAACGATCAAAGAATAATGTTTTGGGCTTTTCTGTGGTGATACAAAGGCTACAACTGACAGCTTGGAGAGTTCAAAGGAGAATTGGACAATAAAAGCGGTTCGTCATGCATGGAGTGGGCGTGAAAGATCAGCGATGGGCGAGAACGTGATCAAGCTTGAGAAGTTATTGGTATGTTGTGTGTTTGTTCGCTTGTATCCATGTGTATATCTGCATTCTATGCGTGTGCATGAGTGAAAACAGTATACTGTGAGGTTGTGTGTGTAATCTCTATGTAACAGAGTAAGTTCCATCTCTATGTGAGTGACAGTTCAGACAGGGACGGAAGTTGACTGAGTGACAGTTCACTTTCAATCTCAAGAAAGTGCTTCACTAGCACACATCTGCTACATGTGTTTGGGTGGTATGTGATTGGACTTACACGGGCCCTGGGCAGTTTTTGGGAGGGTCCATCCTTCCCCCGCTGGTGACAAACTCCAACACTTCCTGGTTACTGCGACTGGGATAGGGCATATAGCCCAGAGAGAAGATCTCCCATAGCAAAACCCCAAAGGACCTGAGAGAAAGTAGGAGAGAGAGGTAGGAGGAAGAAGGAAAGTGAGAGGGGGGGGAGTGAGAGGTAGGTGAGGGAGCAACAGAGGAATAATTTCTATTTCGTTTTTAGACGGGAGAGAGAATCATAAATCTTAAGGGTGATAAGGGCAAAGTGAGGGTTGAAGGAGGGAGGGAGGAAGCCTAGTGGTTAGAGCATTGGGCCAGTAACCGAAAGGTTGCTAGATTGAATCCCTGAGCTGACGAGGTAAAAATCTGTTGTTCTGTCCCTGAACAAGGCAGTTAACCCACTGTTCCTAGGCCGTCATTGTAAATAAGAATTTGCTCTTAACTGACTTGCCTAGTTAAATAAAAGTTACATTAAAAATAAAAAAGGAGAGTAAAAGAGAGGAGGCTTTCAAAAGGTGAAAAGAGAAAGTTCCATTGAAGGACGGAAAAAGGGAGGTAATGGAGACTGGAAGGGTGAAATGAAAGGGAGTGACATTCAAGAGAACTAAGACATCATTGAGAGTGAGTTACAATGGATCGTACCACGTGTCCGTTTTGGATGTGAAGATCCCCTCCATGAAAGCTTCGGGAGGCATCCACTTCACAGGCAGCATGGCGCGCCCACCCTTTCTGTAGTAGCTCGCCCTGTGTGGAGACAAACCCGTTCACACACACAGGGGGATCTTGTTAGACACGCTGCATGACTTTATTGAAAGCACAGCAGGTAGAAAAAGGGATGAAAACAGAACATAAAGAAAAAGAGGAAAATAAATGAAGACAGAGCCCCTAGTTTGACTTCTAATTATCCTTAAACCTCTGAAGACTAGCCACATCCATTCCAGTTGGAAGAACTTAAGTGTTTTATCTCAGAACACTCAAAAGTTGGATTCTCCACCGACTGTAGTATAAAGGGAACATGGGTGTTAATAACACTCGGTGGAGACTAAGGATCCTGAATGCCTGAGACATGCCATTAAGTTATCCTGACAATCACACCTCACTATTGTTACAGCCCCCCCTCTCCCCATTATTGTAACATAGGGGTTGAACAATAGTTCTGTATATGTACCCTAATCTTCACTCATCGTGGAATTCTATGACAACGGTACAGTCGTCATGACTGTCGACGTGCGCCAAGCTCCAGGTTTAAACTGCTACGTGCTGTCTGAGTTCCATCATGATTCAAATAGGTTACATGAACAACTACACGGATGTGACAGAGGAAAGAAAGGTAAAGTAATGGAATGGAATAATGCTAAATGTAGGCTACAAATTTAAGGAAACTAACACTAAAGCTACAGTTATAAATGTATGTGGGTATTACCAAAGTTGGACTCCGATAGTGGCTAATATTTAAAACTTCTTAGGGCTAGGCCCCTTTTTTCCCCATTTCCTCCTGAATGACGTGCCCAATTTAAACTGCCTGTTGCTCAGGCCCTCAGCCAGGATATGCATATAATTGGTACCATTGGAAAGGAAACACGTTGAAGTTTGTAGAAATTTTTAAATAATGTAGGATAATATAACACAATAGATATGTTAGGAGAAAATCCAAAGAAAAACCAGACAGTTTTTAATTTTTTTAGAGAGACCATCCTCTAAGAAAGGCAAGTAAAAGGTCATATTGAAAATTAGCTCCCTGGATGCAATTCTTATGGTTTCCACAGAGTGCCAGCAGTCTATGTTCAAGGTTTCAGGCTTGTAACTTCAAAAACGAATAAGAAATATCAGATTTAGTACAGGGACACAGTCTTGGAAATCTGTGTTTGCGCCCCATGAAGACAGGACGCACCTGCTAAAATCAGTTTCCTATTGAACATACTTCTTTCAGTAATAACTATCATAGTTTTATTACATTTTCGGGTATCTGAGGAGTAAATAGAAATGTATTTTGACTTGTTGAAACAAAGTTTAGGGGTAGATTTTCGTATTCCTTTCTCTGCATGTCAAACAAGTGGATTACTCAAATCGATGGCACCAACTAAAGGGACTTTTTGGGATATAAAGAAGGATTTTATCTAGCAAAACCATTTCTGTAACCATTTCCATGTCTGATTTGGCGTGAAGTGTCCTCCTCATAACAAAAATCCCCAGAGTGTTCAAAGCAACAGAATTTTCTAAATACCCTTTTCTCAGGCAGATGGACACCTACTATTTTTTATTTTTTATTTGGATCCTTATTAGCTTTTGCAGAAGCAGCAGCTACTCTTCGAGGGGTCCACAAAAAACACAAAACATGACAAGTAACAAAACACTGATACCCAAAGACAGACACCCAAATACAATGATATACAAACAATAAAACACAAATTAAACAAACAATACAACTAAAACATAATGCATGTGTTAGAGTGTGTGTGTTTGTGTGTGTGTCCACCGTTCCATGAGTTGATGTTTAGTCCGATTTTTAATGGTAATAGGAGTTCAATGCAATCATGACTGTATAAAACTGTGCATTGCCATGTATTCGTTTTGGACTTGGGGACTGTGAAGAGACTCCTTCTGGTGGCATGTCTTGTAGGGTTTAGTTTATTAAGATCCCCAATAGCTACTGCACATGCAGCAGCTACTCTTCCTGGGGTCCACATAAAACTTACAAATACAGTGGGGCAAAAAAGTATTTAGTCAGCCACCAATTGTGCAAGTTCTCCCACTTAAAAAATGAGAGAGGCCTGTAATTTTCATCATAGGTACACTTCAACTATGACAGACGAAATGAGAAAAAGAAATCCAGAAAATCACATTGTAGGATTTTTAATGAATTTATTTGCAAATTATAGTGGAAAATAAGTATTTGGTCACCTACAAACAAGCAAGATTTCTGGCACTAACACAGACCTGTAACTTCTTATTTAAGAGGCTCCTCTGTCCTCCACTCGTTACCTGTATTAATGGAACCTCATTGAACTTGTTATCAGTATAAAAGACACCTGTCCACAACCTCAAACAGTCACACTCCAAACTCCACTATGGCCAAGACCAAAGAGCTGTCAAAGGACAGATGTTCTGGATTTTGTTTCTCATTTTGTCTGTCATAGGTGAAGTGTACCTGTGATGAAAATGACAGGTCTCTCTCATCTTTTTAAGTGGGATAACTTGCACAATTGGTGGCTGACTAAATACTTTTTTGCCCAACTGTAAATTACAAATAAAATAAGAGTTATATATAGGAAATACACCAAGAGACTATTAAGAGTTGAGGTCAGGGCTCTGTGCAGGCCAATCAAGTTCTTCCACACCAATCTCTACAAACCATTTCTGTATGGACCTCGCTTTGTGCACAGGGGCATTGTCATGCGGTAACAGGAAAGGGCCTTCCTCAAACTTTTGTACTTTTGCAAATAATTGTCTAGAATGTCATTGTGTGCTGTAGCGTTAAGATTTCCCTTCACTGGAACTAAGGGGCCTAGCCTGAACCATGAAAAACAGTCCCAGACCATTATTCCTCCTCCACCAAACTTTACAGTTGGCACTATGCATTGAGGCAGGTAGCATTCTGCTGGCATCCGCCAAACACAGATTCGTCCACCGGACTGCCAGATGGAGAAGCGTGATTCATCACTGCAGAGAAAGTGTTTCCACTGCTCCAGATTCCAATGGCGGCAAGCTTTATACCACTCCAGCCAATGCTTGGCATTGCGCATTGTGATCTTAGGCTTGTGTGCGGCTGCTCAGCCATGGAAACCCATTTCATGAAGCTCCCGACAAACAGTTGTTGTGCTGATGCTGCTCCACAGGCAGTTTGGAACTCGGTAGTGAGTGTTGCAACTGAGGACAGATGATTTTTACGAGCTAAGCACTTCAGCATTTGGCGGTCCCGTTCTGTGAGCTTGTGTGGCCTGTAACTTGAAGTGGAAACGCCTAGTCATTTCCACTTCAAAATAACAGCACTTACAGTTGACCAGCACAGCTCTAGCAGGACAGAAAATTGCTGAACTGACTTGTTGGAAAGGTGGCATTCTATGACGGTGCCACGTTGAAAGTCACTGAGCTCTTCAGTAAGGCCATTCTACTGCCAATGTTTGTCTATAAAGATTGCATGGCTGTGTGCTCAATTGTATACACCTGTCAGAAATGGGTATGGGTGAAATACCCAAACTCATTTGAAGGGGTATCCACATACTTTTGTATACACTGTATAGTGTACATATTAATATCCTTATATACAGTACAGTTAAATCAGATCTTTAGAAAGAGCAGAGGCGCTATGAAACAATGTTTTTTTTTCATTTAAACTTGCTTTTTGCCTAAGTAAACTCTGGTGGCAGAGCATTCAACGATGACATGGCTGTATGCATAACTGAGCGACGCATTAAGTCTGTTATTGGTTTGGGTACCATGAAGAAACACATAGTGGCATGTCTGGTGGGGTATCTATGTCTGTTTGAAGTGTATGCAAATACAGTTGAAGTCGGAAGTTTACATACACTTAGGTTGGAGTCATTAAAACTCGTTTTTCAACCACTCCACAAATTTCATGTTAACAAACTATAGCTTTGGCAAGTCGGTTACGACATCTACTTTGTGCATGACGCAAGTCATTTTCCAACAATTGTTTAAAGACAGATTATTTCACTTATAATTCACTGTATCACAATACCAGTGGGTCAGAAGTTTACATACACTAAGTTGACTGTGCCTTTAAACAGCTTGGAAAATTCCAGAAAATTATGTCATGGCTTTAGAAGCTTCTGATAGGCTAATTGACATCATTTGAGTCAATTGGAGGTGTACCTGTGGATGTATTTCAAGGCCTACCTTCAAACTCAGTGCCTCTTTGCTTGAAATCATGGGAAAATCAAAAGAAATCAGCCAAGACCTCAGGAAAAAGAATTTTAGACCTCCACAAGTCTGGTTCATCCTTGGGAGCAATATCTAAATGCCTGAAGATACCACGTTCATCTGTACAAACAATAGTACGCAAGTATAAACACCATGGGACCATGCAGCCGTCATACCGCTCAGGATGGAGACGCGTTTTGTCTCCTAGGGATGAACGTACTTTGGTGTGAAAACTGCGAATCAATCCCAGAACAACAGCAAAGGACCCTGTGAAGATGCTGGAGGAAACAGGTACAAAAGTATCTATATTCACAGTAAAATTAGTCCTATATCGACATAACCTGAAAGGCCGCTCAGCAAGGAAGAAGCCACTGCTCCAAAACCACCATAAAACAGACAGACTACGGTTTGCAACTGCAAAGATTGTACTTTTTGGAGAAATGTCCTCTGATTTGATGAAACAAAAATAGAACTGTTTGGCCATAATGACCATCATTATGTTTGGAGGAAAAAGGGGGATGCTCGCAATCTGAAGAACACCATCCCAACCGTGAAGCACGGGGGTGGCAGCATCACATAATAGATGACATCATGAGGATGGAAAAATTATGTGGATATATTAAAGCAACATCTCAAGACATCATTCAGGATGTTAAAGCTTGGTCGCAAATGGGTCTTCCAACTGGACAATGACCCCAAGCATACTTCCAAAGTTGTGGGAAAATGGCTTAAGGACAACAAAGTCAAGGTATTGGAGTGGCCATCACAAAGCCCTGACCTCAATCCTATAGATAATTTTTGGGCAGAAATGAAAAAGTGTGTGTGAGCAAGGAGGCCTACAAACCTTACTCAGTTACACCAGCTCTGTCAGGAGAAATGGGCCAAAATTCACCCAACTTATTGTGGGATGCTTTCTACCCGAAACGTTTGACCCAAGTTAAACAATTTAAAGGCAATGCTACCAAATACTAATGGAGTGTATGTAAACTTCTGTCCCATTGGGAATGTGATGAAAGAAATAAAAGCTGAAATAAATCATTCTCTCTACTATTATTCTGACATTTCACATTCTTAAAATAAAGTAGTGATCCTAACTGACCTAAGACAGGTCATTTTTACTAGGATTAAATGTCAGGAATTGTGAAAAAACGGAGTTTAAATGTATATGGCTAAGGTGTATGTAAACTTCCGACTTCAACTGTAGATTATATAAGTGGTTAGGCATTTTCAACACACAATTGTTTAAGACTAGAAGAGAAGTAGTCAATTTCTACTCAACCCTCAGTCATGAAAGACTATCATGCATGTTGCTTTGTTTTGAGCCAAGTGCAGTCTTTCTTTGCTGACCGTATTACTGGACAGTAAATCAAGATGCGACAAGATCAAAGCCTGAACAACTAGTACAGTTGATCTTTGTGTCTTTATAACAGACATACATCTCCCCATCTTCACAACAACTTTCTCAATATGACTTTACCATGATAACTGACCATCCAATGTTACTCCTATGAGTTCAGTTTCTTCAACTATGCTCAACTGCAGTTTAGGTTTAGGTGTAGAATGCTTTGAACCAAATACAATGCTTTGGGTTTTAGATGTATTTAAGACCAGTTTATTGCTAATTACCCATTCTGACACTGACTGTAACTCCTTGCTAAGAGTCTCAGTGCCTGTAGGTGCTGATGTGTAGACTGTGCAATCATCAGCATACATAGTAATTGTATCTTCTTGTAAGACAAGTGGCAAATAATTTGTAAAATAAAGAAGTGTAACGCCCCAAGGCATCGGCCCTGAGGGATGCCGCACTGTACATAGCTGATGTTAGAGAAGTTTCCATTGAAGAATACTCTGAGTTCTAATGGATAAGTAACTCTCCAAGTGTGTGATGGCAAGTTTGTTTTTTCAATAATAAATCATGATCAATAACATCAAGTTAATAACATCTAGTTCATTTTATCTTTGTTTTCATTTCAACAATTTACTATCTGCAAGGTGCTAGATGCCTTGCTTAAGATTGATGTAAAAGAAAATCAGCTGGAGCTGATATGCTTGATCCATTTTTGCTGCAGCTCTCTGCCCCTCTGATTGTTGAATTATTAATCCATATTTTTTACCTGAAAATTATATCTGGTTCGGATGGCGGCCAATGTACTTCCCCTTAACAAAGGTGGTGACACTTGTGACCTAAATAATTAAAACCCTATTTCTAAACTTTCTTGTCTAGCTATACTGTTAGAAGCCTTGATTTATTATCAGGTAAGATCTTACTTATCTTTGAAATGTATTCTAAATCTACATCAGTCGGGTTTTAGACCAGTACTATCTCTGCTGCATCCCTAGTTATAAATGATGTTATTAACTGTGTGGATAAAAGGCTGCATTGTGCTGCTCATCTTCATTGACCTGTCAAAGGCTTTCAATACTATTGATCACTCACTGCTAATTCAGAGGCTTTCCTCAATTGGCCTAGAGCAGGCTGCATATAACTGGTTTAAAAATGACTTGACAGATAGAACTCAAAGCATATCTACTAATGGTGTTAAATCAGTTTTCCTGGATATTACGAAAGTTGTCCCGCATGGGTCGGTTCTGGGTCTTTGTTAACTGTTTTCATTAACAATATCGACTTATCTGTAAAAAATATATATAAATAAGTACAGTACCTGCACTTGTATGCCGCTGACACTGTTGTGTATGCTATTGCCGCCACGGTTGGCCAGGCTCTATCTGAACTACAGTCTGCCTTCATTGTATTACAGAAAAACTTTATTGACCTGAAATTAGTAATGCATGCAGGTTAAACTAAGAATATATTGTTCTCTAGAGCGCATAAAAAGCTGTCTTTAATTAGCATATTGATGAGTTAGAAGCTGAGAATAAAAATTTGGCTTCTTCAATCGAAATAGAAGTGCCTCTCTCTAAATAGTAGAAAGCAGATTATTCAGTCAATGTTCCTATTGGTCCTAGACTATGACTGAAATTCACTTCATTAAAGCCGTCAGATACAGTTTATCATAGCGCACTGGGCTTTATTACGGGCAACAATTTTAGCATTCATCATTGCAATCTCTACCAGAAAGTTGGTTGGCACTTTTTGATGTCACGTCGGTTGATACATGGCTATGTTTTCAGTTATAAAGCCCTTTAACAAAACGTCCCACTGTACCAAACATCATTACTAAACTTTAGACATACGAGTTACCACATCTGGTCTGTGGCCTGAATGCAAAGCGCTATGTCTGGAGAAAACCAGCCACAGCTCATCGCCCATCTAACACCATCCCTACTGTGAAGCATGGTGGTGGCAGCATCATGCTATGGGGATGTTTTTCAGCTACAGGGACTGGGACACTGGTAAAGATAGAGGGAACAATGAATGGAGAAAAATACAGACCAATCCTTAATGAGAACCTGCTTCAGAGTGCAAACGACTTTAGACTGGGGCGAAGTTTTGGGACAGTCCCACTCTTTACATATTTTGTCATGTTTGGATAAAGGTGAAATGTAAATGAGAGAGTGCTGAAATAGTAGTAGGCCAGACTCGACCCATGCTTGCAGCAGTATATTGTACATGTGCTCGAGAGGCAGTAACCCAGACAGCCAGACCATCCCAGACCACAAAAGTATACCTTCATAGTCGCTGGGTTTAAAGAGTGTGTGTGACGGCAGTACCTGTAAATGTCCCTGGCCATTCCAAAGTCCCCTATCTTGGCCACTCTCCCCTGTCCTTTGGTGGTCAGCAGGCAGTTCCGAGCTGCAATGTCCCTGCAAAGTAACAAGACAAGAAGAACCTTACAGAGGTGAGTGTGTGTGTGTTCAAATCACATTTTATTGGTCACGAACACATATTTAGCAGATATTATTGCATATGTAGCAAAATGCTTGTGTTCTTAGCTCCAACAGTGCAGTCGTATCTAACAATACACACATCTCAAAGTAAAAGAATGGAATTACGAAAAATATAAGTGTTAGGATGAACAATGTCGGAGTGTCATTGACTAGAATACAGTAGAATACAGTATATACATATGAAATTAGTAAAACAGTTTGTAAACATTATTAAATTGACTAGTGTTCCACTATATAAGTGACCAGTAATTCAATGTATAAGTACAGTACATAGGGCAGCAGCCTCTAAGGTGCAGGGTTGAGTAACCGGGTGGTAGCCGGCTAGTGACAGTTTCTAACTTCAGGGCAGGGTACTGGGTGGAGGCCGGCTAGTGATGGCTATTTAACACTCTGATGGCCTTGCGATAGAAGCTGTTTTTCAGTGTCTCGGTCCCAGCTTTAATGCAACTGTACTGACCTCGCCATCTGTATGATAGCGGGGTGAACAGGCCGTGGCTCAAGTGGTTGATGTCCTTGATGATCTTGAAGGCCTTCCTGTGACATTGGGTACTGTAGGTGTCCTGGAAGGCAGGCAGTGTGCTGCCAGTGATGCGTTGGGCAAACCACACCACCCTCTGGAGAGCCCTCCGGTTGCTGGCGGTGCAGTTGCCATACCAGGCAGTGATATAGTGTGACAGGATGGATCTGTAATAGTTTGTGAGGTTCTTAGGGGCCAAACCGTATTTGCACCTTCTTCACCACACTGTCTGTGTAGGTAGACCATTTCAGATTTTCAGTGATGTGTACGCTGAGGAACTTGAAGCTTTTCACCTTCTCCCCTGCGGTCCTGTCGAGGTGAATCTATTATGGTGCCAGAGGAGGAGCCGGAGGAGATGGCTGCCGTATTACGACCTCCTAACCAATTGTGCTATTGTGTGTGTTTTTTCCAGTATTTGTAACTTATTTTGTACGTAATGTTTCTGCCACTATCTCTTATGGAGTGGCAGGTAGCCTAGTAGTTAGAGCATTGGGCCAGTAACCTAAAGGTTGCTAGATCGAATCCCCGAGCTGACAAGGTAAAAATCTGTCGTTCTGCCCTGAACAAGGCAGTTAACCCACTGTTCCTAGGCTGTCATTGTAATTAAGATTTTGTTCTTAACTGACTTGCCTAGTTAAATAAAGGTTACATTTTTTTTAAAGGAGGACAGCAGATAGAGTAAATTATTGTAAATATTTTTTTATCCTTTTTTTAAAGGGGTGGATCAGCTTTAATATTGTGGATAGATTGTTGCTTCCATCAATGCAACTGTCTCCATAATTTCCAATCCCCCATATATTTATATGCTGGCACTAAGACCGCACTCAAAAAGCTGTATAAGGCCATAAGCAAACAGGAAAACGCTCATCCAGAGGCGGCGCTCCTATTGGCCAGGGACTTTAATGCAGGGAAACTTAAATCCGTTTTACCTCATTTCTACCAGCATGTTAAATGTGCATCCAGAGGGGGAAAAAAACTCTAGACTACCTTTACTCCACACACAGATACGCATACAAAGCTCTCCCTTGCCCTCTATTTGGCAAATGTGACCATAATTATATCCTCCTGATACCTGCATACAAGCAAAAACTAAAGCAGGAAGCACCAGTGACTCGGACAATAAAGAAGTGGTCAGATGACACAGAAGCTAAACTACAGGACTGTTTTGCTAGCAGAGACTGAAATATGTTCCGGGATTCTTCCGATGGCATTGAGGAGTACACAGCATCAGTCACTAGCTTCATCAATTAGTGCATCGATGACGATGTCCTCACAGTGACCGTACATACATATCCCAACCAGAAGCCATGGATTACAGGCAAAATCCGCACTGAGCTAAAGGGTAAAACTGCTGCTTTCAAGGAGCGGGACCTTAACCCGAATGCTTATAAGAAATCCCGCTATGCCCTCCGATGAACCGTCAAACATGCAAAGCATCAATAGAGGACTAAGATCGAATTGTACTACACCGGCTCCGATACTCGTCGCATGTGGCAAGGCTTGCAAACTATTACAGACTACAAAGGGAAGCACAGCCGAGAGCTGCCCAGTTATACGAGCCTACCAGACGAGCTAAATTACTTCTATGCTCGATTCGAAGCTAGCAACACTGAAGCATGAGAGCATCAGCTGTTCCGGATGACTGTGTAATCACGCTCTCCGTAGCCGATGTAAGTAAGACCTTTAAACAGGTCAACATTCACAATTCCGCAGGGCCAGATGGATTACCAGGACGTGTACTCCGAGCATGTGCTGACCAACTGGCAAGTGTCTTCACTGACATTTTCAACCCTTCCCTGACTGAGTCTGCAATACCAACATGTTTCAAGCAGACCACCATAGTCCCTGTGCCCAAGATCACTAAGGTAAGCTGCCAAAATGACAACCGGCACGTAGCACTCACGTCTATAGCCATGAAGTGCTTTGAAAGGCAGGTCATGGCTCACAATTGACACCATTATCCCAGAAACCCTAAACCCTCTCCAATTTGCATACCGCACCAACAGATCCACAGACGATGCAATCTCTATTGTGATTGTCTCCACCCCCTCCAGGTGTCACTCATTTTCCCCACGTCGCTTGGTTTTTCTTTGTGGAGAAGAAGGACAAGACCCTGCGTCCGTGCATTGACTACCCGGGGCTTAATGATTTAACGATCAAGAATCGTTATCCCCTACCCCTCCTCTAATCGGCCTTCAAACCATTCCACGGAGCCACCATTTTTTCCAAACTGGACCTTCGGAATGCCTACCACCTGGTTTGGATACGCGAAGGAGATGAGTAGAAGACAGCCTTTAATACAGCCAGTGGACATTATGAGTACCAGGTCATGCCGTTTGGACTCACCAACGCCACCGCTGTTTTTCAGGCTCTAGTAAACGATGTGCTCCAGGACATGCTAAACCATTTCACGTTCGTTTACCTTGACAACATCCTGTTTTTTTCCCGGTCTGCCCAAGAACACGTTCTTCATGATAGACGAGTCGTTCAGCATCTCCTGGAGAACCAATTGGTTGTGAAGGCCGAGAAATGTGAGTTTCACCGCTCAACAATCTCCTATCTAGGATATGTCATCGCTGATGGAAATGTGCAAATGGATTAGGAAAAAGTGAAAGCAATGGTGGAGTGGCCTCAGCCTACGCCCAGGGTGCAGTTGCAACCTTTCCTGGGGTTCGCTAATTTCTACCGCCGTTTCATTCGGGGCTACAGAACTCCAGCGACCCCCCTCTCGGCACTCACCTCTCCCAAAGTACCGTTCACATGGTCTCCAGCGGTTGACAAAGCCTTTGTGGACCTGAAACATCAGTTCACCACAGCACCCATCCTCGTCCATCCGGATCCATCCCGTCAATTTGTGGTAGAGGTTGATGCTTGTGATGTTGGAGTGGGGGCCATCCTGTCCGGCAAAGAGGAACTATGATGTTGGCAACAGAGAACTCCTGACTGTCAAGTTGGAGCTGGAGGAGTGGAGGCATTGGCTGGAAGGAACAGCCCTTCCTGGTCTGGACAGACTATAAAACTGTGGAATATCTCAGTACAGCCAAGCTCCTTAACTCCAGGCAGGCCCGGTGGGCTTTATTTTTCACTAGATTCACTGCCTAGGGTCCAAAAATGTGAAGCCGGACGCCCTCTCCTGCATATACAGTTCCTCTGCCACACCCACGGTCTCCGAAACCATTCTCCCTACCTTATGCCTTGCTCCTTCATTGGATTGAAACCTTGGTTCGCAAGGCCCAACGTTCCCAGCCGGAACCTGAAGGGGGCCCAGCTAACCGGTTATTTGTTCCTAACTTAATCTGGTCCCGGGTCCTGGAATGGGCTCATTCCTCAAGGCTGACCTGTCATCCAGGTTCCCGTCGTACCCTAGCCTTCATCCGACAATGTTTCTGGTGGCCCACAGTGATTCCTGACATTTCTGCATTCATCACCTCGTGCTCAGAACAAGACTCCACAGCAAGCTCCTTTGGGCCTTCTTAAACCACTACCTGTCCCTCATCGTCCCTGGTCCATATATCTCTCTGGACTTTGTCACTGGGCTTCCTCCGTCGGATGACAACACTGTTATTCTGATGGTAGTGGATCGATTCTCCAAGGCCGCCCATTTCATCCCTATCCCCAAACTAATCTCTGCCAAGGAGACGACCCAGCTTATGGTGCAGCACATCTTCCCGATCCATGGACTCCCGGTGGACGTGGTCTCCGACCGGGGTCCTCAGTTCTCGTCTCAGTTCTCGTCGCATTCTGCACCCTTATTGGATCGTTGGCCCGCCTGTCCTCCAGATTTCATCCCCAATCCAACGGCCAGGCAGAGCGAGTAAACCAGGACCTAGAAACCACCCTGAGAAGCCTGGTCTCAACCAACCCCACTACCTGGAGCCGATAACTGGTCTGGGTGGAGTATGCCTGGAACACCCTTCCCTGTTCGGCCACAGGACTCTCTCCTTTTGAGTGCTCTTTGGGGTATCAACCTCCAGTCTTCCTGGAACAAGAGTAGGAGGTCAGTGTACCCTCGGCCCAGATGTTTGTCTGCTGCTGTCGACGTACCTGGAGAAGAGCTCAGGCGGCAATTCTCAAGACCAACTCCAGGTATCGTCGACAAGCGGATCGTCGTTGGACCCCTGCTCCCCGCTACCGCATAGGGTATTGCTTTCCACTCGGGACCTGCCCCTTCAGTTGGAGTCCCGCAAACTGTCCCCCATTGCATTGGTCCTTTTCCCATCCCCTTACCCTCCTTATTCACACTACCTTGTGTCTAGGATTAAGCCTGTGTCTCACAGTCCTTTGTCTTCTGTTTCTAAGCTCATCCCTCCCCCCTGGGTCATCGATGGCCAGCCAGAGTATACGGTGTGACGCCTCCTGAGGGTTCGACCACAGGGCAGGGTTTTGGGAGGGTTATGGTTATTTAATTTTTCTGGCACCACTCCGTCAGGGACCTCACCTCCTACCTGTTGGCTGTCTTGTCAGGCCTACTACTAATCAGGCCTACTCCTGTTGTGTTGACTGCAAACTTGATGATTGACTGCGTGGCCACGCAGTCATGGGTGAACAGGGAGTACAGGAGGGGTCTGAGCATGCACGCTTGTGGGGTCCCTGTGTTGAGGATCAGCATAGTGGAGGTATTGTTCCCTACCTTCACCACATGGGGGTGGCCCGTCAGCAAGTCCAGGACCCAGTTGCATAGGTCAGGGTTCAGACCCAGGGCACAAGCTTAATGATGAGCTTGGAGGATACTATAGTGTTGAAGGCTGAGCTTTAGTCAATAAACAACATTCTTACATTGCTATTCCTCTTGTCCAGATAGGGCAATGTGCAGGGTGACTGTGAATGTTTGTGAACGGGTGGTGTACCTAATAAACTGGCCGGTGCATGTGGACACCCATATGTTGTTGTAGTTTGAGAAAGTGTTTGCAACTGTTTGAGAGGGTGTGAATGTGGGGTCTGTGTCTTTTTGTGTTTGTGTGTGCGTGCGCACGTATGTGTGCTGGTATGTATAAGTGGTTAAAATGAGTTTGTGTGTGAGAAAGAGTATGTGTCTGTCACTGCATATTATGCTAGTTTGACTATATGTGAACACTATGTGCACACACTTACACTATAAATACACAATAGTATGTGGACACCCCTTCTAATTAATGGATTTGGATATTTCAGCCAGGTATATAAAATTGAGCACACAGCCATGCAATCTCCATAGACAAACATTAGCTGTAGAATGGCCTTACTGAAGAGCTCAGTGACTTTCAACATGGCACCGTCATAGGATGCCACCTTTCCAACAAGTCAGTTCGTCAAATTTCTGCCCTGCTGTTATAGCAGCAAATGGGGGACCAACTCCCTATTAAAGCCCATGATTTTGGAATGAGATGTTCGACAAGCAGGTGTCCACATACTTTTGGTCTTGTAGTGTAAGTCCATGTATGTTTTTCTACCATAGTAGGCCTACCGGTGTATAAACTGGTTCTCCTCCAGGTATTGGCATCCCTGTGCGATATCTCTGGCCACGTTGAGCAGGTCCACCATGGAGAGACTAGAGGGGTGCTCCTATAGAGACATACCAGACAGAGAGGGAGAGATCAGACTCATACATACAGAGAGACATATACAGAGATACAAACAGGTGGGCAGACAGACAGACGGATGTACTGAAGAGCAGAGCAGCCAAACTCTTTTGTTGTTCTTCTGTTAGCTTTCAGACTGAAATATTTTAATCTACTCAATAAAGTACTCCTACACTCAAAAAAAGAAGGTTATTGAGGGGTTCTTTGTCAGTGGTGACCCAGCTGAAGAAAACAGCGTACATTTCAAACTGGTCCATGCTGGTCTATTTTTAATTTTTAATTTATTTCACCTTTATTTGACCAGGTAGGCTAGTTGAGAAAAAGTTCTAATTCACAACTGCGACCTGGCCAAGATAAAGCAAAGCAGTTCGATACATACAACAACACAGAGTTACACATGGAATAAACAAACATACAGTCAATAATACAGTAGAAAAAAAGTATACAGTCGTGGCCAAAAGCAGGCATTTCATAAGTGTCAAAGGCTTTTACTGACAATTACATGAAGTTGATGCAAAGAGTCAATATTTGCAGTGTTGACCCTTCTTTTTCAAGACCTCTGCAGTCCGTTCTGGCATGCTGTCAATGAACTTCTGGGCCACATCATGACTGATGGCAGCCCATTCTTGCATAATCAATGCTTGAAGTTTATCAGAAATTGTAGGTTTTTGTTTGTCCACCCGCCTCTTGAGGATTGTCACAAGTTCTCAATGGGATTAAGGTCTGGGGAATTTCCTGGCCACGGATGCAAAATATCAATGTTTTGTTCCCCGAGCCACCTAGTTATCACTTTTGCCTTATGGCAAGGTGCTCCATCATGCTGGAAAAGGCATTGTTCGTCACCAAACAGTTCCTGGATGGTTGGGAGAAGTTGCTCTCGGAGGATGTGTTGGTACCATTCTTTATTCATGGCTGTGTTTTTAGGCAAAATTGTGAGTGAGCCCACTCCCTTGGCTGAGAAGCAACCCCACACATGAATGGTCTCAGGATGCTTTACTGGTGGCATGACACAGGACTGATGGTAGCGCTCACCTTGTCTTCTCCGGACAAGCTTTTTTCCGGATGCCCCAAACAATCGGAAAGGGGATTTATCAGAGAAAATAACTTTACCCCAGTCCTCAGCATTCCAATCCCTGTACCTTTTGCAGAATGTCAGTCTGTCCCTGATGTTTTTCCTGTAGAGAAGTGGCTTCTTTGCTGCCCTTCTTGACACTAAGCCATCCTCCAAAAGAATTCACCTCACTGTGTGTGCAGATGCAATCACACCTGCCTGCTGCCATTCCTGAGCAAGCTCTGTACTGGTGGTGCCCCGATCCCGCAGCTGAATCAACTTTAGGAGACGGTCCTGGAGCTTGCTGGACTTTCTTGGGCTCCCTGAAGCCTTCTTCACAACAATTGAACTGCTCTCCTTGAAGTTCTTGATGATCCGATAAATAGTTGATTTAGGTGCAATCTTACTGGCAGCCATATCCTTGCCTGTCAAGCCCTTTTTGTGCAAAGCAATGATGATGGCACGTGTTCACGTGCAGGTAACCATGGTTGACAGAGGAAGAACAATGGTTCCAATTATTATTCGATCTCAATCAGCATGACAGAGTGATCTCCAGCCTTGTCCTCATCAACACTCACACCTGTGTTAATGAGAGAATCACTGACATGTCAGCTGGTCCTTTTGTGGCAGGGCTGAAATGCAGTGGAAATGTTTTTGGGGGATTCAGTTGATTTGCATGGCAAAGAGGGACTTTGCAATTAATTGCATGTCATCTGATCACTCTTCAAAACATTCTGGAGTATATGCAAATTGCAATCATAACAAACTGAGGCAGCAGACTTTGTGAAAATTCATATTTGTTTCATTCTCAAAAATTCTGGCCACGATTGTATATACAGTGTGTGCAAATGAGGTAAGGCAATAAAATAGGCTATAGTGGCGAGGTAATAATGATATAGCAATTAAACAATGGAGTGATAGATGTGCAGAAGATGAATGTGCAAGTAGAGATACTGGGGTGCAAAGGAGCAAAATAAATAAAAAATACAGTATGGAGATGAAGTAGTTAGACGGGCTGCTCTGACAGCTGGTGCTTGAAGTTAGTGAGGAAGAAAAGAGTCTCGGGCTTCAGCGATTTTTGCAATTCGTTCCAGTCATTGGCAGCAGAGAACTGGAATGAAAGGCAAGCAAGCAAGTGTTGGTTTTGGGGATGACCAGTGAAATATACCTGCTGGAGCGCAGGCTACAGGTGGGAGTTGCCTTGGTGACCAGTGAACTGAGTTAAGGTTGGGCATTACCTAGCAAAGACTCATAGATGACCTGGAGCCAGTGGGTTTGGCAACGAATATGTAGTGTGGGCCAGCCAACAAGAGCATGCAGGTCGCAGTGGTGGGTAATATATGGGGCTTTGGTGACAAAACGGATGGCACTTTGATAGACTACATCCAGTTTGCTGAGTAGATTGTTGGGGGCTATTTTGTAAATTACATTGCTGAAGTCAAGGATCGGTAGGATAGTCAGTTTTAGGAGTGAAGGAGGCTTTGTTGCAGAATAGGAAGCCGATTCTAGATTTAATTTTGGATTGGAGATGCTTAATGTGAGTCTGGAAGGAGAGTTTACAGGCTAACCAGACACCTAGGTATTTGTAGTTGTCCACATATTCTAAGTCAGAACCGTCCAGAGTAGTTATGCTAGTCGGGCGGGAGAATGCGGGCAGCAATTGGTTGAAGAGCATGCACTTTGTTTTACTAGCATTTAGGAGCAGTTGGAGGCCACGGAAGGAGTGTTGTATGGCGTTGAAGCCTGTCTGGAGGTTAGATAGAACAGTGTCTAAAGAAGGGCCAGATGTATACAGAATGGTGTCGTCTGCATAGAGGTGGATCTGTGAATCACCAGCAGCAAGAGCGACATCATTGATATATATAGAGAAAAGAGTCGGCCCGAATATTTAACCCTTTGGCACCCCATAGAGACTGCCAGTGGTTCGGACAACAGGCCCTCCAATTTGACACCCTGAACTATATCTGAGAAGTAGTTGGTGAAGCAGGCGAGGCAGTCATTTGAGAAGACAAGGCTTATTGAGTCTGCCGATAAGAATGCGGTGATTGACTGAGTCAAAAGCCTTGGCCAGGTCGATGAAGACGGCTGCACAGTACTGTCTTTTATCGATGGCGGTTATGATATCGTTTAGGACCTTGAGCGTGGCTGAGGTGCACCCATGCCCAGCTCGGAAACCAGATTGCATAGTGGAGAAGGTACGGTGGATTCGAAGTGGTCGGTGATCTGTAACTTGGCTTTCAAAGATTTTAGAAAGGCAGGGCAGGATGGATATAGGTCTATAACAGTTTGGGTCTAGAGTGTCTGCCCCTTTGACGAGGGGGATGACCACGGCAGCTTTCCAATCTTTGGGAATCTCAGACGATACGAAAGAGAGGTTGAATAGGCTAGTAATAGAGGGTGCATCAATTTCGGCTGATAATTTTATAAGGACAGGGTCCAGATTATCGAGCCCAGCTGATTTGTAGGGATCCAGATTTTGCAGGTCTTTGAAAACATCAGCTGTCTGGATTTGGGTGAAGGAGAAGTGGGGGGTATCGCAGGTATCGCAAGTTGCGTATCGCAGGGGCTATTCAATGCTAATGCAGAACGCCACAGGATGTTTTGTGGTGGTCAAGGGCAGTCTGGGGTGAACCAAGGGCTATATCTGTTCTTAGTTCTACAGTTTTTGAATGGGGCATGCTTATTTAAGATGGAGAGGAAAGCACTTTTGAAGAGAAACCAGGCATCCTCTACTGACAGGAGGATGTTAAAAGTTCATTTGTGGAATTTCTTTCCTCCTTAATGCATTTGAGCCAATCAGTTGTTTTGTGACAAGATAGGGGTGATATACAGAATATAACCCTATTTGGTAAAAGACCAAGTCCATATTATGGCAAGAACAGCTCAAATAAGCAAGGAGAAACAACAGTCCATCATTACATGAAGGTCAGTCAATCTAGAAAATTTCAAGTGCAGTCATAAACCCATCAAGCGCTATGATGAAAGTGGCTCTCATGAGGACTGCCACAGGAAAGGAAGACCCAGGGTTACCTCTGCTGCAGAGGATAAGTTCATTAGAGTTAACTGCACCTCAGATTGCAGCCCGAAATAAATGCTTCACAGAGTTCAAGAAACAGACACATCTCAACATCAACTGTTCAGAGGAGATTGCGTTAATCAGGCCTTCATGGTCGAATTGCTGCACTACTAAAGGACAACAACTACAGAAATGATTTCACCGCAATCTGAGACGGTGTGTGGAAAATCCTTTTTTGCACTTTTTGAGGTGGAGCGACCCATGAGACCGATAACATTTTTAGTTGAGCTAGATTAGTAGCAGCAAGAGAAAGTATTGGGAAAAAATGGTGACAAAGTGGTTTCTGTAAGAATTACAGGGTGGGGGACAGTTACCTCGGGGCCTTACCCCACCCTTAAAGGTACCGACCAGTACCGGGTACGTTTTTAAAATGTAATTTCACGAGACAAGTCAGTTGAGAACATTCTTATTTTCAATAACAGCCTAGGAACAGGGGGTTAACTACCTTTTTCAGGGACAAAATGACAGATTTATACCTTGTCAGCTTGGGGATTTGATCTTGCAACCTCTTGGTTACTAGTTTAATAGTCTAACCACTAGGCTACCTGCCATACCAAACATTTTTTGACATAAGCGCATCTTTAGTATCCTATTACTATATAACTGTAGAACCTGTCATTGGTTCTACCTGGATCCAGAAGGTTCTGCATGAAAGGGTTATAAATGGAACTCAAAAGGGTTCCCCAATAGGGAGATATGACAAAATCCTGCAACCAGAGGGTTCTTCATGATAGGGTTCTTTGCAGAACGCAATTTGGTTCCCCTACAGGGACAAAACAAAGAACCTCACCATGGTTCCTTGTGTGAGGGTTCGATGTCGCACCCAAAAGGGTTCCCCCATAGGGACAAATTACAGAATGTCCGACTCTATTGGTTTGTATCTTTAAATTCAGGTCACTGGCAATTCAGTTCACTGGCAACCAAGAGTTTTGGAGTTCAAATCCTAAAATTGACCCCCAATTAATCAGAATACAGCAGCATACTGTCCCTTATAGCAATAATATCTTAATCCAGCTCCTAAAATGTACTGTATTTTCACGACATCCAGTAGCAGGGACATTTTTAACAGTGTAATGAAGAACCCTCTGGTTATAGCAGTGTAATGAAGAACCATACAGTATCATTGGCTATACAAAGAACCAATATAAAGAGGTTCTCCACAGCCCAAAAATGTGTTCCCCTGCAGGGACAAAATTAAGTACCTTTTGTTCGGTACTTACTAGTTTATCCTAATGATGGCAAGCAAAGACCCACAACCAAGAATAACAAAGAACACATTGTAGCTTGTGTATTTGGCCCTCTCTGTGCATGCATCTTCTTGTTATATTTTGGCAAATGTAGTCAAACACACTTTTCAAGATTTCAGAAATATCTGGTCCAAGGAACCATCTCCTGCTGTTGTGAGCGAGACACTTAGGGCAACATTTTCATGTCGCAAAAATACCTACGATGTGAACTAAAGTAATAATGCTATCAACTAACACACTGTTATAATTGAAATATACGGAACAAACAAGCAACTCAACTGACCAGTCTGGGCCGCGTCTCTCTCAGGAAACTCTTGAGGTCTCCTCCAGCCATCAATTCCAGTAGGATGAAGCGCGGCAGGGCCTGAAGACTCACCCCTATACACCGCACTATGTTCTGGTGGCTGAATTTACTGCAGAGGAAGAGACAGAGAAAAGAGTGGGGGAAGGAATAGGGAGAAAAGGGGGAGGGAGGATAGGGAATGGAGCAAGGAGAGAGGGGGAGGAAGGGAGGAGAGCCGGAAGGAGGGAAGAGAGAAGAAACATGGAGGAAGAAGGAGTAAAGAGAAAGTGATGGATGAGGAGGGGGGGGGAGGTGGGAGGAGTGGGTCAGAAATAAAAAGTTATTACATGGTTGTGGAAGAATGGTCTGCCATGGTAGGAGCATGTTTTTAATACTTCTTCATCCAAAAGCTTGTACGTGTGTGAGAGACTGTGTGTGAGTTTGTGTGTACGTGTGTGTGTTACCTGATAATGAGAGCCTCCATGAGAAAGTCGAGCTCATCCTGCTCAGAGCACACCTCAGGGAGTGTCTATGTTAGACGTACACAGAACATACAATGAGGTCATTCAGAAAGAACATAGACAATGTCTCACAGTACTAGGGAGCAATCTACACAATGGGGCTAATTTATCAACATATGCTAGACTGCTAAAGCAGTCATTTGGACTGCTCATGAATTAATTATTTTTACTACTCTGCCATTTTTAGTCATGCACCCCTAAATAAATCTACACTGAATGTACAAAACATGAATAACACCTACTATTTTTGACTGCTGTTATATCGACACTTATGTTCATTATAATTGCTTTTGTGCAGATTTTCACTATTTATCAAGCACACTTGGCACTTCTAATGATGTTTAGGCTACTGATGTTTTCATCATTTGACCGCACGTCTTGCTGACCGTGAGTCTTGGTGGTTGGGGTATTGTTTTTTTTGCAGATATAAAAATGTGCTGTTCCCACGTTCCAACACATGCTTTCATAGATGTAACAAAGACACTTGAAACACTTGAATTTGTGTTTTACATAAAGCCTACAGTAACATAAACTAATGACAATACTATTGTGTTATTTGAAATAGTTTTGTATTGTATTCTAATGTCACCTAAGACCTTCATAAACACAACCAAATGATTATTTTTGTGATAGCATATACAGTGCCTTGTAAAAGTTTTCACCCCTCTTGGCAGTTTTTTCTGTTTTATTGCATTACAACCTGTAATTTAAATATATTTTTTATTTTGATTTCATGTAATGGACACAAAATAGTCCAAATTGGTGAAGTGAAATGAAAAAAAAACGGAAAAGTGGTATGTGCATATGTATTCACCCCCTTTGCTATGAAGCCCCTAAAAAAGATCTGGTGCAACCAATTAACTTCAGAAGTCACATAATTTATTAAATAAAGTCCACTTGTGTGCAATCTAAGTGTCACATGATCTGTCACATGATCTCAGTATATATACACCTGTTTCCGAAAGGCGCCAGAGTCTGCAACACCACTAAGCAAGGAGCACCACCAAGCGGCACCATGAAGACCAAGGAGCTCCCCAAATACGTCAGGGACAAAGTTGTGGAGAAGTACAGATCAGGGTTGTGTTACAAAAAAATATCAGAAACTTTGAACATACCATGGAGCATCATTAAATCCATTATAAAAAATTGAAAGAATATGGCACCACAACAAACCTGCCCCGAGAGGGTGCCGCCCACAAAAACTCACGGACCAGGCAAGGAGGACATTAATCAGAGAGGCAACAAAGAGACCAAAGATAACCCTGAAGGAGCTGCAAAGCTCCACAGTGGAGATTGGAGGATCTGTCCACGTAACCACTTTAAGCCGTACACTCCACATAGCTGTGCATTACAGAAGAGTCGCCAGAAAAAAAGCCATTGCTTAGATAAAAATATAAGCAAACACGTTTGGTGTTCGTCAAAAGGCATGTGGGAGACTCCCCAAACATATGGAAGAAGGTACTCTGGTCAGATTAGACTAAAATTGAGCTTTTTGGCCATCAAGGAAAACTCTATGTCTGGCACAAACCCAACACTTCTCATCACCCCGAGAAGCATGGTGGTGGCAGAATCATGCTGTGGGGATGTTTTTCATCGGCAGGGACTGGGAAACTGGTCAGAATTGAAGGAATGATGTATGGAGCTAAATAAAGGGAAATTCTTGAACGAAACCTGTTTCAGTCTTCCAGAGATTTGAGACTTGGAAGCAGGAAAATGACCCTAATCATAATGCTAAAGCAGCACTCGAGTGTTTAAGGGAAAACATTCAAATGTCTTGGAATGGCCTAGCCAATGCCCAGACCTCAATCCAATTGAGAATATGTGGTATGACGTAAATATTGCTGTTCACCAGCAGAACCCATCCAACTTGAAGGAGCTGGAGCTGTTTTGCCTTGAAGAATGGGCAAAAATCCCAGTGGCTAGATGTGCCAAGCTTATAGAGACATACCCCAAGAGACTTGCAGCTGTAATTGCTGCAAAAGGTGGCTCTACAAAGTATTGACTTTGGGGGGGATGAACAGTTATGCATGCTCAATTTTTCAGTTTTGTTGTCTTATTTCTTGTTTGTTTCACAAGAAAAAATATGTTGCAACTTTAAAGTGTTAGGCATGTTGTGTAATTCAAATAATACAAAACAAATCCATAGGAAAAATAGGAAAAATGCCTAGGCGGGGTGAATACTTTTGCAAGGCACTGTATGCAAGTATTAATTACACTGTTAGAATTTTGCTGTCAGAATGACTGCCATTATCTTGAAGGGCCCCCTATATATATATATATATATATATTTGTTTCGATGAAAAATGCATACCGGTATGCAAAACCTGTGAGATTTGTCAAACTTTACTTCATACCTGTTGTGAACCGTGTGTCAGGCTCCAGGTTTAAACTGCTAGCATGGTCTGCATTCCATAGTAACTCAAATAGGCTACATGTCCGAAATTATAGCACACCTTGTAATACTTTAGCCTACTATGGCCCACTATTGCTAGCAATCTTTAGGATCGACCACACAAACGTGACAGAGGGAAAAAAAAGGTAAACTAACGTTGTAATTGAATGATTCAAAAAATGTAAGGAAACTAACACTAAAGTGACAGTTCTGAATGTATGGTGTATAAGTGACGGTGGCTACCGTGATATGCTGATATGCTTCAGTTTGCTGCCTTATGACTGGTTTCACATTTGTCTCCAGTGACCATAAGGTAAAATATATATAAACCAATTGTCATTTATATTTAAAATCCCCTTATCCAAACGACTTACTAATTTACCAAGCTGTTATCAATAGCTCTTATCAGTTAGTAAATTACAGTGCACGGAGAATGGTGTTATTTATATAGGGAAGAAATACACTCGATTTTGTTCCACTTGGAGCTGTATTCATCGTTTCCTCGTGTGTGGTGGTAAAATTATGAGGTAATTAAGTCAAGGTCAGAATTCGGCTCATCTGAAGGCCACAATTTCATTTCTTTGATCTCCACCCCAAACTAATAGTGGGTGAATAGCATGCTGTTCTCATGCTTTAAGTTCAAAGTCAGAATACGCATTTAAAGAAAAGTGCATACAAAGGGAATTACATTCCATTCACGCAAGCTTAACTCGGGTCGGAATTCCCCCCTTATTGAATAAAATGCTCATATGTACAAAATACACACACATTCTTGCTGATACTCGTGATGTTTGAGGCCCTGTATATTCTGTCTGTAAGTTGCTTGTTTGTTTGTTGTTTTGCTTGTGCCAGGGCTCACCTTAACTGCTACTTGCATGGGATTGGACTCTCCAGGTATCCCCACTGCCATCCCTTCATACACCTCACCGAAGGCACCATGTCCCAGTCCCCACACACACACACACACACACACACACACACACACACACACACACACACACACACACACACACACACACACACACACACACACACACACACACACACACACACACACACACACACACACACACACACACACAGCACTTAGTAATCTTTATTCAGTAGAGGTCATTGATTACTGAGTGGAAGGAAAGTGGGCCTATGGACAGTATTGCAGCAGGTGGCTAGCTTAGCTTTTCACCGTGATGTACTATAACCTCTGACATCTGAAGTACTGACGCCTCCGAACAATAAATACCATGGCTTTCAGGGGTCACTGGGTCACCTGTAATGTTGGTGCTTTGTGAGAACATTGCATTGGGATTGTACAGGCAACTACCGTATGAAACTACCGTCCGTATAATATTAAAATAAGTTTGATCAGTTTTCAGATATTTGGAAGACATTTCTGACTCTAGTATGGAAGTCCATTTTACTGAATTGCTTTACTTTGCAAAGCAGAAGGAACAACTGACATTCCACTGAATGGCAGCAGAAGATATTCTTTCTGGTCCTGTATGGCTCAGTCGTAAGAGCATGGTGTTAGCAAATCAAAGGTCTTAGGTTCAATTCCTGCAGGGCTCACAAGCTAAAAATGTATGCACACTCACTGTATATGAGTCGTATCAACGTGAGTTCTAACCCTGCTGAAAAAAACAACATAGACCAGCATAGGCTGGTAACCAGCCTTCATAGTGTTTTTGTTGGTGACCAGCCTTCGCTGTGTTTGGGACATTGGTTGCCAGTGTACCAGCATCAAGTCGATGCAAAAAGGCCATACTGTGCATGCGCTAAGGCACGTGGGATGTCATCTACAATAATTTAGCTGCTCTAAATTATTTTTACCAACAGCCGCCACTAGTGTACACTTTGTTGATAAAAGCCTTGAGTAAACTATTTTCAACAGAATTGGCTGGAAAGCCTCAATGCTTCAGGAAGCTTTGTTTCCCCATCACTACTTAAAAAAAACATTGTTGATTCCATTTGAACTCATCTCATATTTTTTATAGCCAATTAGTGATACTGAACATGAAATGCCCATGCTTTCAAAAGTCTGAGTTGCAAATTTACACTGCAAATTTGTGATAATAATTTGAACACCCACAGTGTTAAAGTAAACAATTTCTTAGTGTGTATACAATATGTGACCCACTGGAATAGTGTTAAGATAATACTTTTCAAAGTGTTAATACCCTAACACCCCAAGAGTCCCTAACTCCATGGGTGTGGGAAATGCTGACATAAATTAAGACTTTATTAGAGCTGATGCTGTTACTCTACACTTTATTAGAGCTTATTCTGTTACATTGTTGGGTGTAGTTTAAAACAACAACAATGTATTCTAGTTATTTTTGTTGTGGTCCTCTGTCGCTCAGTTGGTAAATCATGGCACTTTCAATGTCAGGATAGACTGGATAGGATAGGCTTGACTGCAAGTTGCTTTGGATAAAAGCATCTGCTAAATGGAATATATTATATTGAAGTTGTTTATGACAATTTTTACAGGTTGGTTTACCTGGTGAGGGAGATGTTGCGTCGGGGCACCTCCTTCAGGTCGTTGACAGAGGCGGTCTTCCCAGCGAAGCAGTAGTTGGGGTTGTAGTCGGTCATGATGGTGGAGGCCCTCAGCTTGCTCAGTTTACAGTCTGGGCTCTGGAGCTCCAGCTGAATGGACTGTAGCTCTATGTGCTTCCGTCTGTACACTGCATAGACAAGAATATAAATATATTATGAGGAAACATGGACAGATATGTGAAGGGATGTAAAATATGAGCAATGTCGGCGTCCTGGATTATTTTTCACATAAATTGAAAGCAGTCATTCCCCTCCATGTGCAGTGCCCTTGTATGTTGTATTATAGTGTATTGATTTAGTGTATTCTGTATGGTAGTGGATCTCAACCAGGGTTACTAGGACCACTGGGGGCACTTGGCCTATCCACAGGGGATGCTTGGGAAGACTTATGATATCATAAGCCTACAGGTAAAATACACATGATGGGGTACTTCAGGGGTACTATGGGCAGAGCGAAATTCAGTTGGTGCTACAGTAACTGAAAAAGGATAGGAACCACTGCTGTATGGTGACCTAAAAAAGTATATTTCCATGCCAATGGAAAATCAAGTTATTGTATTGTGAAAGTTTCATGTCTCTAGGATCAACTGAAGTCATTCAAAACCACTTGTGCATTTCATGTAATATGTGGTGATACTGTAGATCCTGATCCTGATACTGATACTTTTTTTAAAAAGTTGATACTTTGTCAACAATATGACAAAGTGATCAGGAAGACATACATTCTTATTTGCCTACTCTTTAAATGGAGTATATTTTATTAAGGCTTCATAAATAATAAAGCCTCCATAAGACATTTAGAAGGCTTGTTTTTCCCCCTCTTCAAACTACACACATTACCCCCATAATGACAGGTTTTTAGAAAGTTATTACAAATATAAAACTTAAGTATGATATTTGCATAAGTATTCTGACCCTTTACTAAGTACTTTGTTGAAGCATCTTTGGCAGCGATTACAGCCTTAAGTCTTCTTGGGTATGACGCTACAAGCTTGACACACCTGTATTTGGGGAGTTTCTCCCATTCTTTTCTGCTGATCCTCTCAAGCTCTTTCAGGTTGGATGGGGAACGTCGCTGCACAGCTTTTTTCAAGTCTCTCCAGAGATGTTTGATCGAGTCCAAGTCCGGGTTCTGGCTAGGCCACTCAAGGACATTCAGAAACTTTTTACAAAGCTACCCCTGTGTTGTCTTGGCAGTGTGCTTAGGGTCGTTGTCCTGTTGGAAGGTGAACCTTAGCCTCAGTCTGAGGTCCTGAGCGCTCTGGAGCAGGTTTTAATCAACATTCTCTGTATACTTTGCTCCGTTCGTCTTTCCCATCGATCCTAACTAGTCTCCCAGTCCCTGCCGCTGAAATACATCCCCACAACATGATGTTGCCACCGCCATGCTTCACTGTAGGAATGGTGCCAGGTTTCCTCCAGACATAACGCTTGGTATTCAGGCTAAAGAGTTCAATTTTGGTTTCATCAGACCAGAGAATCTTGTTTCTCATGGTCTGAGAGTCCTTTAGGTGCCTTTTGGCACCAAGCGGGCTGTCATGTGGCTTTTACTAAGGAGGGGCTTCCGTCTAGCCACTCTACCACACTAGATCAATTTAAAGTGTAGGTTCACAGCTCCAATCCAGATGTGTTGGTCCTTACTGAGAGGTGGTTAACTTCTTGGTGACGGGGCAGTATTTTCACGTCCAGATGAAATGCATGCCCAAATTCACCTGCCTGCTACTCAGAAGATAAGATATGCATATGATTAGTAGATTTGGATAGAAAACACTCTGAAGTTTCTAAAACTGTTTAAATCATGTCTGTGAGTATAACAGAACTTATTTAGCAGGCGAAACCCCGAGGACAAACCATTCAGATTTGTATTTTTTTGAGGTCACTCACTTTTTAATGCGTTTTCATTGGGAATCCAGATTTCTAAGGGACCTTCTTGCAGATCCTATCGCTTCCACTGAATGTCCCCAGTCTTTAGAAATTGGTTGAGGTTTTTCCTTTGTGTAATGAAGAAGTAGCCCTGTTCAAAATGAGGGTCACTTCAAGTGTACTGTTAGAGGCGCGTGACCAGAAAGGTAGCGTCAGTTTGTTTTCTTCCTGTATCATCCTGTCTCAAATTTGATCGATTATTTACAATATATTACAAAAGTAGTTTGAAATGTTTTGGCAAAGTTTACAGGTAACTTTTGAGATATTTTGTAGTCACGTTGTGCAAGTTGAAACCAGTGTTTTTCTGGATCAAACGTGCCAAATAAATGTACATTTTGGATATATATTGACGGAATTAATCGAACAAAAGGACTATTTGTGACGTTTATGGGACATATTGGAGTGCCAACAGAAGAAGCTCATCAAAGGTAAGGCATGATTTATATTTTTATTTCTGCGTTTTGTGTCGTATCTGCAGTGTTGAAATATGTTTTCTCTCTTTGTTTACGGAGGTGCTACTCTCAGATAATAGCATCGTTTGCTTTCGCCGAAAAGCCTTTTTGGAATCTGACATGTTGGCTGGATTCACAACATGTGTAGCTATAATTTGGTATCTTACATGTGTGATTTCATTAAAGCTAGATTTTTATAGTAATTTATTTGAATTTGGCGCTCTGCATTTTCTCTGGCTCTTGGCCAGGTGGGACGCTAGCGTCCCACATATCCCAGAGAGGTTTTAAAGAACAACCAGGCATCCTCTACTGATGGGAGGAGGTCAATTTCCTTCCAGGATACCCAGGCCTGCTCTCTGAAGTATTTTAGGCAGCATCCTAAAATGAGGGATTGTCGTTTGAACGCGGACCCGTTACGGATGCAAGCAATGGGGCAGTGATCGCTGAGATCCTGTTTGAAGACAGCAGAGGTGTATTTGGAGGGCAAGTTGGTCAGGATGATATCTATGAGGGAACCCATGTTTACAGATTTATGGTTATACCTGGTAGGTTCCTTGATAATTTGATTGAGGACATCTAGTTTAGATTGTAGGACGGCCTGGGTGTTAAGCATATCCCAGTTTAGGTCACCTAACAGTACAAACTCTGAAGATAGATGGGGGGCAATCAATTCACATATGGTGTCCAGGTCCCAGCTGGAGGCTGAGGGGGGTCTATAACAAGCGGCAACAGTGAGAGACTTATTTATGGAAAGGTGGATTTTAAAAAGTAGAATGCTCGAACTGTTTGGGCACAGACCTGGATAGTAAGACAGAACTCTGGAGGCTCTCTCTGCAGTAGATTGCAACTCCGCCCCCTTTGGCAGTTCTATCTTCACGGAAAGTGTTGGGGATGGAGATTTCAGAATTTTTGGTGGCCTTCCTCAGCCAGGATTCAGACAAGGCTAGGACATCAGGATTGGCAGAGTAATTACAGTATTTAACATTTGATCGTCTCTAAGATTTACAGGAATGTGGTTGTGAATATAGATCGCAACACCGCCCCCGTTGGCATTTCAGTCTTTTAGGTAACCATGTATTGCTACCACTGTATCATCAAAGGTATTTTCTAAGTGAGTTTCAGATATAGTCAGAATATGAATGTCATCTGTTACAGGCTGCATATGTTAATATGAGCTATTTGTAGCACTTTTCTTGGTTGCTTGATTGTTTTTTAATGCTTTACTGGGAAGTTTATCAGAAGTAGACTTGCTCATATTATTCATCATTGAAAAGTCATTGTTTCAACGCAGACTTGAAATGCGTGGAGCCAAGATGATTTGGATGGACTCCGTCATTCCTGTAGACCAGACATTTTCAAATGTTCCCAGCTAGCCCTCCTGATGTTGTTTAACCCCACATGGACTACGACAATGTAATTACCCGGCATCTGTCGCAGAACAGTCGGAAGTAGCCTTGTGATGTCCTGTATTCTTGCTCCTGTGTAGTACAGCGTTTTTGCCTTTGGGACGAGATGTTTCTCAACATAAAGCTGCCTATAATGACAGCTGGTGATGTTGAATGGGCCAGTCTCTCAGTCAGCCTCATGGTCTGATGAGGGTGGGAGCTTCGAGGATCTGAACCCGAGGTAGAAGCCTCCAGAGAGGGAGACAAAACTGAGGACGAAGACGCAGGTACCCCTGGATCTGATCTTGAATGGGAAGCCCCCAAGGAAGAAGGCACCGGAACCTCTGGATCCAGGGTGGCATAGGAGATATCTTTTGCCAGAGGAAGCTTTCTTCGTCTTTCACGGCGAGTGACGTACCTCCATGGCTGGTTGGTTGGGTCGAGAATAGCTCTGTTCTCCATGGAAGGGGGAGACCCCTTCGGGGATAGAACCCTGCTGAGCACCGGCCAGTAAGCAGTGGAGAGCGAAACTTCCACCAGACCAGAGTGGCGTCCGGCTACTTGGGTGGAAGAAAAAGAAAAGATAGGTGGGCGTGGATACCCCAGTACCATGTGTAGGTTTGCTACTTGCTTGCTATGAGTAGCCGCTTCACTCCTGTAGTCCTCCGCAAGCAAGCAGTTGTTACATTGAAAGTCAGCACTGTCCACATTGTCCCGGAACAAAGCAAAGTAAACACAGCTCCTGCAACGCTGGAAACGTTCAATAGCGGCCTCCATTTGAAACCGCAGAGCCAGCTAGGCTTTCGTGTCTATCCCTCCATGAGGAATCTGGCAGGATCCTGGGACAGACAGCAGCGCTCACAGCAACTAAGCCCAACAGAGCTGCAGCATCCAAAACAAAGTGCACTGCTCAAAAAAATAGGGAACACTTAAACAACACAATGTAACTCCAAGTCAATCCCACTTCTGTGAAATCAAACTGGCCATTTAGGAAGCAACACTGATTGACAATACATTTCACATGCTGTTGTGCAAATGGAATAGACAACATGTGGAAATTATAGGCAATAAGCAAGACACCCCCAATAAAGGAGTGGTTCTGCAGGTGGTGACCACAGACCACTTCTCAGTTCCTATGCTTCCTGGCTGATGTTTTGGTCACTTTTGAATGCTGGCGGTGCTTTCACTCTAGTGGAAGCATGAGTCTACAACCCACACAAGTGGCTCAGGTAGTGCAGCTCATCCAGGATGGCACATCAATGTGAGCTGTGGCAAGAAGGTTTGCTGTGTCTGTCAGCGTAGTGTCCAGAGCATGGAGGCGCTACCAGGAGACAGGCCAGTACATCAGGAGATGTGGAGGAGGCCATAGGAGGGCAACAACCCAGCAGAAAGACCGCTACCTCTGCCTTTGTGCAAGGAGGAGCAGGAGGAGCACTGCCAGAGCCCTGCAAAATGACCTCCAGCAGGCCACAAATGTGGATGTGTCTGCTCAAACGGTCAGAAACAGACTCCATGAGGGTGGTATGAGGGCCCGACGTCCACAGGTGAGGGTTGTGCTTACAGCCCAACACCGTGCAGGACGTTTGGCATTTGCCAGAGAACACCAAGATTGGCAAAATCGCCACTGGCGCCCTGTGCTCTTCACAGATGAAAGCAGGTTCACACTGAGCACATGTGACAGACGTGACAGAGTCTGGAGACGCTGTGGAGAACGTTCTGCTGCCTGCAACATCCTCCAGCATGACCGGTTTGACGGTGGGTCAGTCATGGTGTGGGGTGGCATTTCTTTGGGGGGCCGCACAGCCCTCCATGTGCTCGCCAGAGGTAGCCTAACTGCCATTAGGTACCGAGATGAGATCCTCAGACCCCTTGTGAGACCATATGCTGGTGCGGTTGGCCCTGGGTTCCTCCTAATGCAAGACCATGCTAGATCTCATGTGGCTGGAGTGTGTCAGCATTTCCTGCAAGAGGAAGGCATTGATGCTATGGACTGGCCTGCCCGTTCCCCAGACCTGAATCCAATTGAGCACATCTGGGACATCATGTCTCGCTCCATCCACCAACGCTACGTTGCACCTACGTCGCTACGTTGCACCACAGACTGTCCAGGAGTTGGCGGATGCTTTAGTCCAGGTCTGGGAGGAGATCCCTCAGGAGACCATCCACCACCTCAGCAGGAGCATGCCCAGGCGCTGTAGGGAGGTCATACATGCACGTGGAGGCCACACACACTACTGAGCCTCATTTTGACTTGTTTTAAGGACATTACATCAAAGTTGGATCAGCCTGTAGTGTGGTTTTCCACTTTAATTTTGAGTGTGACTCCAAATCCAGACCTCCATGGGTTGATAAATTTGATTTCCATTGATAATTTTTGTGTGATTTTGTTGTCAGCACATTCAACTATATAAAGAAAAAAGTATTTAATAAGAATATTTTATTCATTCAGATCTAGGATGTGTTATTTTAGTGTTCCCTTTATTCTTTTGAGCAGTGTATATTAAAACACTGTCAGCTTTTAAACTTGAGGTTTCTAGTTCAGGTTTTGGCATTCAACAGCGTTCAACAACAACAAACATACGTCGCACTCTGATGACGTGTTAGGTCTGCGAAGGATCAGCCATTGATCCATCAAAGTACCTAGTCTGTGCGCATCAATCTTCCTGAGTGTGTGTGTGTATGCACATACGCGTGCTTGTGCGCACATAACGTGTTCACATGTAATGGTGTGTTGTGTTCTCACAGTATGTATAGATACCGACATGTTTTTAGTATGCCTTACACCAACATTTGTGTGTTTGTGTGCCTGTGTGATTCCGTGTAAGCTTGCGTGTGTGTGTGTGTGTGCACACAACTAAAGGTGTGTATCCGTCGCATTTCACCACTCACTGATCATGACTCCAGACACAGCTAGCAGCAGGGCAGCGATGAGGGCTGAGGTCCCCACAGACAGACCCAGGGCCAGATGGGACAGGGAGGGCTGGGGTGGCAGCAGAGACACCTCTGTCAGGGGAGAGAAGAGTTCAGATCTGGGTCAAGTACATCTTATTAGAAGATGTTGTGAATTTACTTTCAATCATCTGATGACTGTTATTTATCGAAATAACTAACTATCTTTAATTATTACCCGATTAAATGAATCATGTAACAATTAACTCATTAGGAATTTGGGGCACCACGAGAGTTGTTGGTTAAAGAGTTACCATCTCCCGAATTAAACTCTACCACATCCATAAAACAGGCAACGTATTAATCATAACCTCATATCATATCGTCATTCTGAACAGTCGTAACCTCCTGTATCTGCAAAAAACCCAGCCTTAATAATTCAGTACTACACAAATTGGTTTAATTATTTATTTACTAGCTAACTAAATGATAACAAAGGATAAATATAATACATAATACACTTAATACATTAGGATAAGGTCCCTAGCGGACTGACAACATATGGCGACATGTAACAAAGGAGATGTAGATAGAGAGAGAAAGAGACACTTATCGTTGATACATTTTAGGAACTACTCTCACAGTGATCATATACTTTGCACACGAACCACCGCCCGTTTGGAGTAAGAAATCATGAATATATTTAAGTTTAAATACCTTTGTTCACTGTGGATCTCAGTCGGTACCAGCCCTCCTAAGGAAGGGTGTTGAGATTTCAGTGGAAAGCTTGTAAGGCTCTGATTGTCCAAAAGGGGTCACCCCTACCCTCTGTCTTCTACTGTTGTTCACTCTGCAAGATGCTCCTTGGATGATAGGCTAGCCAGCCGTTTCGACGGTTCCCATTAGTGATGAGAGTAGTTGAATACGGTGATTTGAGAAGGGTAGTAGAATAGAATGGTTTGAAGAGTAGTAGAATGGTCCCAATTAAATTCGCTTTTCTAGATACGTTCCTTAGGACAGCTAATCAGCTGCACCAGTGATTTTTCAGGAGGGGAGTTTCTCTCCTCTATCTCGTGTTGATATTCAGAGATTGAACCACTTTGGACGTGAGCTGCAGCTAAAACGTCTCTCTGGTCTCCATGTTAATATCTTTACCAATCCTTTTATGCCCTCTGGTCGACAGGGTTCTGTCAGGCTGACAGGCTCTCTGACTTCACTCGGGGCGTGGCTACTTACTGTGCAATGTTTATAGGAGACAAACGATCTCTTATGGCTCCTAAAATCATATTCCTATCTTAGGAAAAATACTTTCATAATTTGTCATATTTAAAATACAACGTAGAGGATGGAGACTTCATATACCTAGTGTATATACTTTTCAAGTTACAGTAGGTGAGGTGTCAATCCCCCACCAGCTCCCTCCTCCCCTCTTCTGTGGGTGAGAGAGGGTCTGGTTATTGTGATCCATTGCCAAGCTGATCTGGCCCATTCAGATCCTTATAGGACAGTCATGACAAGGAGCATCACAAAATTAAGTGAATATTAGTGATGGGCACAAGTTCTAATTGCTAATCCTATGGATGGATACAAATATGGGAAATCTTTTCCAATATCAGCTGAATTTTTTTTCGATACGATAATGCTAGATATCGACGACATAAAAAACGAACTTTTCTGTTGACTTCCACAGCTCTGTTAAGTCCATACATCTGCTTGCTGATTGCCCATTGCGCCTGGTATGAATGATCTGAGAGCTATATCATATAAAATGTTCGATATTAGTGCCAACCACTACAGAATATATTGTTGTCGCAGTCATCTTTTGGTGGAGGATAATTTTTTGTGTTGGCTCAGAATCTTTGTTTACCCAGACAAGAACCATAATGAACTTCTATTAGCGCCTGCATACGGCATATTATTTCAATACTTTACATGCGCTACACAATGGTCACCAATGGTATAGTCCACAAAATGCAAACTCCAAGGTCAGTCAAGCACACATTAAAATACTTTCAAGTACTAACCTTTAAAGTTTTTAAAAGAATGTGACTTATGTTTTTGACCCAAGTCTGGAAAAGTAATATGGAACAATGATTTCACATCTGCAAGCTATCCTAAGTATTGATCAAAATTGATCAATTGATCAAAAAATTATAACAATTAGTGAATTATTACTACATCATTAAAAAGCATTTCCTATTTCCTTTCCTAATAGATTACTTTTAAGTGGAGGATTTAAGGAAGATGAATTATGTTTTAATTTATATGTAGAATTCTATTATAGTCATCAAATTGAGCAAGGCACATACATCTCTGGTTGTTATATTACAAAGGTAGTGTGTGTGTGTGTGTGTGTGTGTGTGTCTCTGACCTGTTGATGCATTGACACAAGAGACACCGTCGGGGGCAAGTTCGAGGTCCTCGTCACAGTAACACATTGTCCCCTCCTCGTTCTCATGACACTCGCCCGTCTCACAGTGGCTACAGTTCTGCACGGGGCAGATGATCACTTCTCCATCACTTTCCATCCCTATACAGGCACAGACACAGGAAATGGTCAACGGATATGCTCCGTGCAGATGTCTTACCGTATATGCTGCCCCTTTGCTTCATTCCTCAACCTACAATATACAATGTTACAGATGCAATAGCCTCCATATACTAGAATAGAAAATAATAGAATAGAATAGGCTGGGAGCAGCACAGTGTCAGCTGCAGAGCAGCGCTTTACTCAAGGGCACAACAGTAGTGAAAGGTACCTGGGAGCAGACACCAGCAGACCTCCGATTGCCAGTTCAATTCCCACCTTCATCACCCTGCCTGACGGCTGCCTGAAGCTTGAACCAACAACCTTACTACTGGTCTGCCTCACGAACCTCTACCTTGCCAGTCACCGCCCTGTAGTTCATGGACTGTGTACTGTAATTGTCTCTCATTTCATCATCCGTTACCTTTCAGAGCATCCAGGAAGATCTCTCCCTCTGGGTTGGTGAAAGAGGAACCGTCATCCCCGTCCTGCTTTGGGTCATTTGCTTCAGAGGTGCTGCCACCTAGAGGAAGTGAAGGGGATGGTCGTGGTAATAAAATGACGCAATCAGTCAGCGAACTTACTACAGAGTACCTCCATGGTATATAGCAGGTGTCGAACTCATTCCACAAAGGGCCGATTGTCTGCAGGTTTTCGCTCCTCCTTTAAACTTGAATGATGAATTAAGGTCACTAATTAGTAAAGAACTCCCCTCACCTGGTTGTCTAGGTTTTCATTGAAAGGAAAAATCAAAAACCCGCAGACACTAGGCCCTCTATGGAACTAGATTGACACCCCTGGTATGTACAGTAGGTTTAATTTCATCTAAAGTGCTACCTGATGATATTATCTAATGATAAATAATGATAATAAAGTTTTATGGACCAACAATGACAAAGTGACAGATAGGGTGATTGAAAATCTACATGACATCTACAATTCGGAAAGTATTCAGACCCCTTCACTTTTCCAAATTTTGTTACGTTACAGCCTTTTTCTAAAATTGATTAAATCATTTTTTCCCCTCATCAGTCTACACACAATACCCCATAATGACAAAGGAAAGCAGGTTCTTAGACATTTTTGCAAAGTTATTACAAATAAAAAAACATAAATACGTTATTTACATAAGTATTCAAACCCTTTTCTATGAGACTCGAAATTGAACTCAGGTGCATCCAGTTTCCATTGATCATCCTTAAGATGTTCCTACAACTTGATTGGAGTCCACCTGTGGTAAATTCAATTGAAAGGCACACACCTGTCTATATAAAGGTCCCACGAATGCATGCCAGAGTAGAAACCAAGCCATGAGGTCGAAGGAACTGTACGTAGAGCTCCGAGACAGGATTGTGTCGAGGCACAGATCTGGGGAAGGGTACCAAAATATTTATGCAGCATTGAAGGTCCCCAAGACCTCAGTGAGGTGACCAAGAACCCGATAGTCATTCTGACAGAGCTCCAGAGTTCCTCTGTGGAGATGGGAGAACCTTCCAGAAGGACAACCATCTCTGCAGCACTCCACCAATCAGACCTTAATTGTAAAGTGGCCAGACAGATGTCACTCCTCAGTAAAAGGCACATGACAGCCCGCTTGGAGTTTGCCAAAAGACACCTAAAGGACTCTCAGTCCATGAGAAACAAGATTCTCTGATCTGATAAGGCCAAGATTGAACTCTTTGGCCTGAATGCCAAGCGTCACGTCTGAAAGAAACCTGGCACCATCACTACAGTGAAGCATGGTGGTGGCAGAATCATGCTGTTTTTGACTGGCAGGGACTGGGCGACTAGTCAGGATCAAGGGAAAGGTGAATGGAGTAAAGTACAGAGAGGTCTTTGATGAAAACCTGCTCCAGAGCACTCAGGACCTCAGACTGGGGCTAAGGTTCACCTTCCAACAGGACAACGACCCTAAGCACACAGCCAAGACAACGCAGGAGTGGCTTTAGGACAAGTCTCTGAATGTCCTTGAGTGGCCCAGCCAGAGCCCGAACATTTCTGAAGAGACCTGAAAATAGCTGTGCCGTGACGCTCCCCATCCAACCAAATAGAGCTTGTTCGGATCTGCAGAGAATAATGGGAGAAACTGGGGTATCGTTTGTTGATTTATGAGGGGAAAAAAATATTTTATACATTTTAGAATAAGGCTGCAATGTAACAAAATGCGGAAAAAGTCAAGGGGTCTGAATACTTTCCCGAATGCACTGCTTTATATTATTTTTTTATTTTATTTAACCTTTATTTAACTAGGCAAGTCAGTTAAGAACAAATTCTTATTTACCCTCCCCTAACCCGGATGACGCTGGGCCAATTGTGCGCCGGGATCGAACCGGGCTGTATATTCATATTACTATATACTGTATATTTACTGTATATATTTTTTACCTACCTCTATACCCCCCTCCTCCACCACCGGATGTACAGGGGCCTCCCCCTCCCCCGAAGCCCCCTCGGGTCTTCCAGCCCAACTTCTGGCAGGGTTGCCCCCCCTGGCCTCCAAGTATTAGGGGTCTCCCACCCAGAGACCCAGGGTTACTGTCATTCCAACCTCCGCCTCCACCTACACACACAAAGATACAAAGGACAAACACTAAGACAGTTATACACTGGATTAAATCATGTGCACACATTGACTGACACCTTCTGGATAGCCAATCAATCAATTAACACTTGATCGATTGATTGATTGATTTCTGGCCAGTCTTTAAATGTTGCAAGCAAATACTCACATGGGCACAATAATGTGGATGATCATCCTCATATGGGGCACCAACATGTAGATAAAGGCTGTTCTTATGGGATGGCAGATGGTAATATTATGATTAATTTGATTGAAACTCCCTAGCATCCACCCATTCACACTCAGGTCAATGTCTGAAATAGAATCAGGAATGCTTCCAGCGCTGAGCCAGAAAGACAGTAACCACCTCTGTATCTGATAGAGACTTGGCAGTAGTTTGTTGTAGGGGCCTCCACCTCTCCTCTCAAAACCATGCTCCGGCTCTAGTTAGCACGAAGACACCCACAATTAATCCTACACAAACTCTCCCAGCTCGCGTCTTGCCCTATTTTCTCCTCTTCTTTCCCACCAGTCAAATGAGACAAACAAGTACATCCAAAACCGAAAAAAAAGAAAATCCTACTCCAGCAACAAACAGTAAACAGACCAGACAGAGCAAATGTATTATTTGCGCTCACCGAGCTACACTCACAGTAAGCCAAAGGCCTACTGAACAGCCTAATTCACTCACAATGAGTGAATAATGGATACAGAGATGTGTAAAAAATTACAGTAATGTAGAGGCGTTGTGTTTGCACCCCAGGTAGAAAAGGAGACAAATTGTGAAGTTAATAGGCATGCAAACCTGTCATCTTGTCCTGTCTTATTGTACTAGTAAGAAATATAAAAATTACTATGAACAGAGGTAGGGGTCCTATGAAACTCACCTTTTCTTTTGCCATAAACAGACCACAAACCTGGAGTACACCCAAAACAGGAGTGTATAGTTTCCAATGCAACGTTCTACGGTCAATTTCTCACATATAAAATGTATAGAAAACTTAACAAATAAACCAACTTTATACAATACTGTTAACAAAAATTGCATATCCCCGCTAAAGCATACTCTTTGAAACACATAATGGAGCACAAGACACTGAAAACACTGGGTTGGGAGATGAAAGTGGTAAATAATTATATTGAGTTGTTAATAGAACTCAGTTGGGGAGCATGCCTTTAAAAAGCTGTAGTTGTATTGAACTCAAACTGCACCAAGGGAGCGGTACACAGGGGGCCAGAATGGATTGGGGGCACACACTGAGGCAGATGCCCCCACAAACACACAAAACGAACAAACAGACACCCACAAACACAGGCGCACACAGGCTGACACACACACAAACACAGGCAGGCACACACACACACACACACACACACGCACACACACACACACACACACTGTCAAGCAGTCCTTCACAACACAAAACACACAGTGTTGTTGGAAGTTTTACCTGCCGCTCCAGACTTCCCGTTACGCCCTGGTACATTGGGGTCGTCCATTAACTCATTCTGGCTGTTTGATTGGCTGCTGTACCCACGTCCCCCACCTCCACCTGCGATGATCAGGGGGATGTGGACACCCCTTTCCACCTGTTACCATGGCAAATTAGTCAGTGTGACACCAATCTCTAACATATATTATACATTTAATGTGGATGTGCCCAGACCCGCTCCAACCCAGCTTAAATTTACAAAAGGCACAGGTGCTCAATCGAGGAAAGAAACAACAACATATACTCTAAATGATCTAATATATCCCCTTTCATTTCCTTTCCTAACTTCCTTATCTTACTAGGGCTGTGTCAGTCGTGAAATTTTGTCAGACGGTAAGTGTTATACAAATGCCTGCAGGTCTTAGGGTAATTAACCGTTACTTAACATAAACACATTTAGCATCTCCAGGCCTTCACGCATGATGCGTGCATTTAGAACATCTGCATTTTTTAAAAGTCTAATAAATCCATTTAATATAGCCTACACCATTACAATAAATCCATTATTTATTTTAGGCCGGTCTAAAGAAACATTATGATAAGAGGAAAATGTATTTAAGAAGAACAGAATAGCATATTCTGAGTCGGCCTATTATGTTATCTGGCTATGTGCAATGTCAATGGCAGCCTAGGCTGGAGACTAGTTCATTCAGCAGACAAGATATGCTTTGTGCCATAATATATATATATTTTTTTACATCATATGACTTCATAGTAAGAAAAATATAATTAAACTTAGCTGAATGAAATTGGAAGGATATTCTTCCCATTCCTGATCGAGTGCGCATATGTTTTCCTCTACGACTTCCACAAGTGTCAGGAGACTCATCTGAAGTCAGTACATCTGATTTGCCAACTCCTGTCTGTAGTTTTCGAACCGTTTGGGATACACACTAATATGACCCCTCTGTGCAAAGGTGAGACTCTCATAAACACTTACACATCGGTTGTTTTGCTCTAGGACACACTCACAAGACTCATCTGAATGCCCCCAGTACCAGTTAAAAAATTAATGGAAGTATAAATGGAGACTTTTTTAGGGCAAAAATAAGGTGTTAAATGCATGTAAAAAATAACATTAAATAAATATGTGTCCTGATCTTCCTAAAATCTCTCAGATATAGTGGTTCCTCGATTAAAAGTTTTGAGCTTATGCCATGGCCGTCTGTGGTAGATGGTGTCAGATTCTGGTAAATTGTGTAATTCTCTCATTGCACCACACTATCACAAGGGGAATTAGAATGCTGATCTATCAGTAGTCTAAACTGTGGCACAATTGACTATCTTTTCATAAATTAATGGAGGTGTCCGAGACCTCCGAGACCACCTGCCCAGTCCGAGAGTCTCTCTCCTCTGGCACTAGATTCCTGCATCAGGCCCCCCAAAAAGTTGCTGCCGGGTGGTCGTGGAGTTGTGAGAGAACTTGGGTAAATACAATTACACTTGACATGTGGACTGATTATTTTCGAAAAATAGGCACGGTGGGCTTTTGGTTTCTCTCCCTCTAAAAACAGAAATAAATAATTCTAAATAACAAACTTTATTCACCACAGTGTGAAAGAGTGATAGCCTCTCTGTATAAAGTGAGTTTCTGAAAGTCCTTCTTTGCTGATGTGAAGAAGTAACTGAATGAAAGAGAGTGCAGCAAGAATAAGTGGGGTGGTGTTGCCCATATTTTCAAGACCTGAGCTACTTAATTTATTTAAGAGATGTACTAGTTTATTTAGGCAATCTAATATATTTGTTTAGTCTTGGCCTATTTAGTAGGCTATTTTGCAGCATAAAGCTATATTTGTCAGCATAAAGCTGAGTGACTCACTCATCTGTGGCTTTTGATCAAAATAAATAAGTTCCAATATTGTTCCTGATAGTCTTTAATAAAGAAATGTTTTGACCAAGTTAATCTGCTCATGTTGTGTTTCCACAGCTCATGTGGTTACAATGAAGAATGTTAACAAAATAAATCAAATGAATCCTATTCATAATGAATCATCAAATGCGTTTTGCAAGCCTTTCATTTTTCCCTATTTATATTTTTGTAAGATTTGATTTAATCTTTTTAGACAATACAAAACATACACATACAAACTACAACTACATCACACCTGCCCAGATCCACCTGCTCACACCGCCATCTCCAGCGCCCGCATCACCCTCTGCCACATGGCCTCAAACTGCACCATTTTATTTCTCTCTGTCACCCACATGCACTTTCAACATTTGGATAATAAAGCATTTCAAGGCGGACATTGGTTGATTTTCAGTTTTTAAGTATATGTTTTTCAAGATGATTGACGAGAAAAGTATCGTCCAACGCATAGGGTATGGTATCTCTGCACCCTTATATGCCATGTCTTGAAATAGGCAGACACATGGATAAAAAGTTAATTTCCATTGTGATACTTCTGACAGACACATTTCTAACTCCACCCATAACTTTTGGACTTAAAAACATTCCCAGAAGGCATGGATTATTATAACCTAATGCAAAATTAACCTGGTAATCGAATTGAATTTACTGTAGGCCAAAGACCTATGGGTTTAACCTTCTGAATAAATGATTATATTGAAGAAAGAAGCCACCTCTTAATGAATTACAAGAGCTTATCCGTTACCCAACAAAATAATAGACCTTTTTTTGTCTAATTGTTTTTATGACGACAGTCAGTAGGCTATTATTCCTCTTTTCCTGCATTAATTAATTTGTCTGCAAGCCCAAGAAATGTTTTCTGTTATTATATACAGACAGAAATGTTTTTGGCATACCAGCATTACGACCTGGAATACGACTTTCCCGAATTGGATCCTTTGTTAATACCCCCCAATGCAATTGAATTGATTACAAAGGCTGATCCAAAACACCTCCGGCGGAGAAGAGGTATTCGGAGTGGACTTCTAGTCCGACACAGGAGGCGCGCACACCACAGACCACTTCAGAGTATATTACTCGCTAATGTTCAGTCTCTAGATAATAAAGTAGACCAGCTCAGGGAGAGAATCTCCATCCAGAGAGACATCAGGGATTGTAACATATACTCTGTTTCACAGAAACATGGCTCTCTCGGGATATACTGTCTTTGTCCATACAGCCAGCTGGGTTCTTAGAACTCTCTGGTAAGAAGAAAGGTGGGGGTGTATGTTTCATGATTAACCACTCATGGTGCGATTGTGATAACATACAGAAACTCAAGTATTTTTGTTCCCCCGACCTAGAATACCTCACAATCAAATGCTGACCGTATTACCTCCCAAGATAATTTTCTTAGATTACAGCCGTGTATATTCCCCCTCAAGCTGATACCACAATGGCTCAAAGAACTTCACTGGACTTTATGCAAACTGGAAAACACATATCCTGAGGCCGCATTTATTGTAGCTGGGGATTACAGCAAAGCAAATTTGAGTAAAACACTACCGAAGTTATATCCACACATTGACTGTAGTACTCGAGCTGCTAAAACCCTTGACCACTGCTACTCCAACATCTGGAATGCCTACAAGGCCCTCACCCGCCCTCCCTTAGGCAAATCTGATCACGGCTCCATTTTGCTCCTCCATTCCTATAGGCAGAAACACAAACAGGAAGTACCTGTGCTAAGGACTATTCAACGCTGGTCTGACCAATCGGAATCTACGCTTGAAGATAATTTAGATCACGCGGACTGGGATATGTTCTAAGTAGCCTCTGAGAATAACATTGATGAATACACAGATACGGTGACTGAGTTTATCAAGAAGTGTATAGGAGATGTTGTACCCACTGTGACCATTAAAACCTACCCTAACCAGAAACCGTGGATAGATGTCAGCATTCGCGCAAAACTGAAAGTGCGACCAACTGCATTTAACCATGGCAAGGTGACTGGGAATATGGCCAAATACAAACAGTGTAGTTATTCCATCCGTAAGGCAATCAAACAGGCAAAACGTTGGTATAGAGACAAAGTGGAGTCGCAATTCAATGGCTCAGACACAAGACGTATGTGGCAGGTTCTACAGACAATCACGGACTACAAAGGGAAAACCAGCCACATCTCGTGGATACCGACGTCTTGCTTCCGGACAAGCTAAACACCTTCTTCCCCCGCTTTGAGGATAACACAGTGCCACCAACGCGGAATGCTACCAAAGACTGTGGGCTCTCCTTCTCCGTGGCCGATGTTAGTAAATCATTTAAGCGTGTTAACTTCTTTGGGATAGGGGGCAGCATTTCACTTTTGAATGAATAGCGTGCCCAGAGTGAACTGCCTCCTACTCAGTCCCAGATGCTAATATATGCATATTATTATTAGTATTGGATAGAAAACACTCTGAAGATTCTAAAACTGTGTGAATGATGTCTGTGAGTATAACAGAACTCATATGGCAGGCAAAAACCTGAGAAAAAAATCCAAACAGGAAGTGGGAAATCTGAGGTTTGTAGTTTTTGAACTCAGCCCCTATCGAATTCACTGTGGGATATGGGTTATGTTGCACTTCCTAAGGCTTCCACTAGATATCAACCGTATTTAGAACATTGTTTCAGGCTCTCCTGTGAAGGGGGGCCAGATGTGAGCTGCCAGCATCCTCGTTCACAGTCACGCGCATTTCACATGAGAGGTATCTCTCGTTCCATTGTTTTTCTACAGACAACGGAATTCTCCGGTTGGAACATTATTGAACATTTATGATAAAAACATCCTAAAGATTGATTCTATACTTAGTTTGACAAGTTTCTTCGACTTGTAATGTAACTTTGTGAACGTTTCGTCCGACTGGACCTGAACGCGCTTTTGGATTTGTTTACCAAATGCCCTAACAAAAGAAGCTATTTGAACATAAATGGACATAAATGATGGACATTATCGAACAAAACAAGCATTTATTGTGGAACTGCGATTCCTGGGAGTGCATTCTGATGAAGATCATCAAAGGTAGGTGAATATTTATAATGCTATTTATTACTAATGTTGACTGCACAGCATGGCGGACATTTCTTTTGGCTGGTTTGGGCTCTGAGCGCCGTTCTCAGATTATGCTTTTTCCGTAAAGTTTATTTGAAATCTGACACAGCGGTTGCAACATGTCTAGGACTGGGGTTCCTCTAGCAGAACACTCGCCAACAGCCAATGAAATTGCAGGGCGCCAAATACAAATCAACAGAAATCTCAGAAATCTAATTTCTCAAACATACAAGTATTAGGCACCATTTTAAAGATACAATTCTCATTAATCCAGCCACAGTGTTGGATTTCAAAAATGCTTTACAGCGAAAGCTCCACAAACAATTATGTTAGGTCACCACCAACTCACAGAACAACCCAGCCATTTTTCCAGCCAAAGAGAGGAGTCACAAAAAGCACAAATATAGATAAAATGAATCACTGCCCTTTGATGATCTTCATCAGATGACACTCATAGGACTACATGTTACACAATACATGTATGTTTTGTTTGGTAAAGTTAATATTTTTATCCAAAAATCTTATTTTACATTGGCGTGTTATGTTCAGTAGTTCCAAAACATGCAGTGATATTGCAGAGAGCCACATGAATTCACAGAAATACTCATTATAAATGTTGATGAAAATTCAAGTGTTATGCATGGAACTTTAAATACACTTCTCCTTAACCCTTGCAAGGCTGCCAGCCCAGAGGGCATCCTTAGCCGCATCCTCAGAGCATGCGCAGACCAGCTAGCTGGAGTGTTTATGGACATATTCAATCTCTTCCTATCCTAGTCTGCTGTCTCCACTTGCTTCAAGATGTCCACCACTGTTCCTGTACCCGTAGCACTCACTTCTGTGATCATGAAGTGATTTGAGAGGCTAGCTGAGGATCATATCACCTCTACCATACCTGACACCCTAGACCCACTTCAATTTGCTTACCACCCCAATTGATCCACAGGTGATGCAATCGCCATCACACTGCCCTATCCCATCTGGACAAGAGGCAGTGGTGTAAAGTACTTAACTAAAACTAAAAATACTTCAACGCACTATCTGTACTTTTCTTACCTATTTTTATTTTGCACAATTTTTACTTTTACTTCACTACATTCCTAAAGAAAATAATGTACTTTTTACCACATTCGTTTTTTCCTTTTGATACACAAGTATATTTAAACCAAATACCTTTACTCAAGAAGTATTTTACTGGGTGACTTTCACTTTTACTTGAGTAATGTTCTATTAAGGTATCTTTACTTTTACTCAAGTACGACAATTAAGTACTTTCTCCACCACTGACAAGAGGAATACATATGGAAGAATGCTGTTCATTGACTATAGCTCAGCATTCAACACCATAGTACCCTCCAAGCTCATCATTAAGCTCGGGCCCTGGGTCTGAACCCCACCCTGTGCAACTGGGTCCTGGACTTCCTGACCGGCCTTCCCCAGCTGGTGGAGGTAGGAAACAACACCTCCACTTTACTGATCCTCAACACAGGGGCCCCCACAGGGGTGTGTGCTCAGCCCCCTCCTGTACTCCCTGTTCACCCATGACTGTGTGACCACGCACGCCTCCAACTCAATCATCAAGTTTGCAGACGTCACAACAGTAGTAGGCCTGATTACCAACAATGACAAGACAGCCTACAGATGGGAGGTGAGTGCCCTGGGAGTGTGGTGCCAGGGAAATAACCTCTATCAATGTCGACAAAACAAAAGAGCTGATCGTGGACTTCAGGAAACAGCAGAGGGCGCACATCAACCTGTTCACCCTGCTATCACCCAGAAGGTGAGGTCAGTACAGGTGCATCAAAGCTGGGACCGAGAGACTGAAAAACAGCTTCTATCTCATGGCCATCAGACTGTTAAATAGCCACCACTAGACGGCTTCCACCTGGTCATGTAACTCTGCACCTTAGAGGCTGCTGCCCCATATACAAAGACTTGAAATCACTGTCCACTCTAATAATGGAACACTAGTCACTTTAATAATTTTCACATATTTTTGCTTTACTCATCTCATATGTATATACTGTATTATATTCTGTCACTCCGACATTGCTCATCCTAATATTTATATAATTGTATATTTCTTAATTCAATTGTTTTACTTCTAGTTTCTAGTTTGTGTTGTGAATTGTTAGATATTACTGCACTGTTGGAGCTAGAAACACAAGTGTTTTGATACACCTGAAATAACATCTGCTAAACATGTGTATGTGGCAAATAAAAAATTATTTGATTTTGATTTGGCTAAAAATAAACCGTGCCATGAATTAAGAACAATTTTTTTTCCCTTCACAATGCAATGCAGTACATTGACAACTCAAATCGCTTTAAAGAGCCTTCAAATATTAGAAAACAAATTAATATACCAAAACAATAACTTAAAAAACAGTGATGACACTGGATCTCTTCAAATTCCTGTGCAGGAAAAGGATGTCATCCACCGTGTCTGGTCGCTCACAGCTGGCTTCTCTCTGAAACGACACATCCATCTGAAGGTGACACGTTAACCACACAATTACCAGGTGGACAGTAGGCCTCTTGAAGCGATCGAGGAAATCAACAAGATCCACAAGTATTCTTTTACAATAGCTGGCCTTATGTTAGTTTTGTGATGCACTGTCCCACTCCATGGTGGACAACATTCAGTCTTCGTTTATGCAATGGGCTGTAAGGTACAAGTATTCTATTTTAGAACATCGGCAGTCCACATGTCAAGTGTAATTGAGCCATTGTATTTACCCAAGTTCTCTTTCAACTCCGGGGCAACCCACCTGCCGATTTTTTTTGGCCTGATTGCAGGACTCTATTGCAATAGGAAAGAGACTGACAAACATTCACACCTCAATTAATTTACAAAAGTATAGTCTAATAGCTTGACAATGTGTGAAAAATCCCCCAATTTGTGCAACAGTTTAGACTACTGATGCTGCGGTACGTCAGAGAGGAATCCTATTGTAACGTGTAGCCTAATGGCCAAAAAGGGCAAACTTGCAATGTATTCGATGCTTATTAAGCACTCTGAAGTTTTACATTTCTAACTCAATATCACAGTCCATATTTGCCCTAACGAAAAATGCATCAACCCCTCCATATATTTAAATGTATTATAGTCTATTATAATATATTGTAATGTTGCCTATTGGAGTATTTGTTTCAGAAGCTACTGATTCCGTGATCACCATGCCTCACGCAACCGCAAAAGGTTGGATAAAGCAATTTCACAAATCTGGCTGTTTTTAAACTTTGCTATAATGTATAAAGGCTTTACACTTTTTTTCATTATAACATACTCTCTGGTATTACTTATCCTTAATTTAGTATTGTTTACCTTGTTCCAAACTGGCTGATAGATTATGTTGTAATCTAACAGCACCTGTTTGTCATGCAACAGTATCTCTTGCGCTTTTGACAATGATTTTACACGAGGCCTATTTGACATGATATACAGTGGCTTGCGAAAGTATTCACCTTCCTTGGCATTTTTCCTTTGTTGCCTTACAACCTGAAATTAAAATAGATTTTTGTGGGGTTTGTATCATTTGATTTACACAACATGCCTACAACTTTGAAGATGTAAAATATTTTTTCATTGTGAAGCAAACAAGAAATAAGACAACAACACAGAAAACCTGAGCATGCATAACTATTCACCTCCCCAAAGTCACTTCGTGGAGCCAATTTATACAGAAATTACAAGATGCAAGTCTCCTGGGGTATATCTCTAAGCTAGGCACATCAAGCCACTGGGATTTTTGCCCATTCTTCAAGGCAAACCAGCTCCAGCTCCTGTTTGTTGGATGGGTTCTGCTGGTGAACAACAATCTTTACGTTATACCACAGATTCTCAATTGGATTGAAGTCTGGGCTTTGACTAGGCCATTCCAAGACATTTAAATGTTTCCCCTTCACCACTCGAGTGTTGCTTTAGCAGTATGCGTAGGGTCATTGTCCTGCTGAAAAGTGAATCTCAGTCCCAGTCTCAAATCTCTGGAAGACTGAAACAGGTTTCCCTCAAGAATTTCCTTGTATTTAGCGCCATCCATCGTTTCTTCTGACTTCTGACTTCTGACCAATTCTGACCAGTTTCCCATTCCCTGCCGATGAAAAACCTCCCCACAGCATGATGCTGCCACCACCATATTGGGATGGTGTTCTCGGGGGGATGAGAGCTGTCGGGTTTGCGCCAGACATAGTGTTTTCCTTGATGGCCAAAAAGCTACATTTTAGTCTCATCTGACCAGAGGACCTTCTTCCATATGTTTGGGGAGTCTCCCACATTCCTTTTGGCGAACACCAAACGTGTTTGCTTATTTTCTTCTTTAAAAAAATTACTTTGATTTTCTGGCGACTCTTCCGTAAAGCCCAGCTCTGTGGAGTGTACGGATCAAGTGGTCCTATGGACAAATACTCCAATCTTCGCTGTGGAGCTTTGCAGCTCCTTCAGGGTTATCTTTGGTCTCTTTGTTGCCTCTCTGATTAATGCCCTCCTTGCCTGGTCCTTGAATTTTGGTGGGTGGCCCTCTCTTGGCAGGTTTGTTGTTGTGTCATATTCTTTCCATTTTTTAATTCTGGATTTAATTGTGCTCTGTGGGATGTTCAAAGTTTTAGATATTTTTATACAACCCAACCCTGATCTGTACTTCTCCACAACTTTGTCGCTGACCTGTTTGGAGAGGTCCTTGGTCTTCATGGTGCCGTTTGCTTGGTGGTGCCCCTTGCTTAGTGGTGTTGCAGACTCTGGGGCCTTTCAGAACAGGTGTACTTTTGCAAGGCACTGTACCTAAAATAATTATATCCACTAGAATAATAAAGAACATTTTTATTATTATAGATTATTTAATTAACCTACTGTATATAATGTCATTTCAAGTTATCCCTTTGGAGCAAATGCAAAAGCGATTTGGAGTTGTTGAATAGGAGTGACAAAATGTATTATAATTGAATTTGAATCAACTGAATGATGATGATGAAGAAGAAGAGAGTGATTGAATTTGGAACAGTAGTGTACGAATTGCTCTTCTCTGTCCCACGCTCACACACACACAAAAAAAGCTGTCCGAAAAAGCTGTAACTTATTAAAGCTTATTACTTAATAAAACTTTTGTTACACTGTAAGGTTTTTATTGTAAGGGAAACTAAAATCGTTTGTTATATTCCATTACATTCTTAAAATATATGTTGACTGTATATACGCAAGTAATGTCTGCTAAATTAACAAGTTGATGGTGAAAACATGAAGCCTCTGCTACTAAGCACAGATATACAGTACATAAAAAAAGGTTACACATATTTTGAAGACCTGATCTATTTAATGTAGGTGTTTTATTTATTAAGAATATAAAGAATAACCTGGTGGCATTGGTAGAGTGTCTTGCGGAGAATGGAGTAAAAGTGCTATGTACTGTAAGTACGCACCAACTCTGCGGACCAGGTGTAAATGGTTTAGCAGCCTTTTCAATAAATGTGAATTAAAAAGAAGCTGTCCAATCTTGATGGTCTGTCAGCAGGACAATAGACTCTTGCCGAGTTTAGGGACTTTAAATGTATTCATGGGTGTTTGCGAGGCATGTCACATCACCCATCTCTTTGCATAGCCCACCACATGCACTGTTTTCTAACCACATCTGGATGGATCCATAACGAATTACTATGGAATAAATATCACTGAATTTCAGAAATATTGGAATAAAGTAGGCTAATGGAATTGAAGGCAACAACTTGTTGCTTACTGAAACACCCAAAGTCATCCAATTGTTATAAAATGATTTGAACCAACAGCCTACCCGCCCGTGTATGGTCAACTATTTCAGCGCTGCTTTGAGACAAGCATGGGGACTAGTCTTGATAAATCAATGAGATTTTTATTTTCACTGAATCTCTGTTTGGGTATTGGTTAGGCTAAAATTAGGGAGTGGAAATGTTAGGATTATTTTGCTCTTCACTCTCGCAGTCGCTTAGTAGCCTAGGCCTACTCCCGACTGATCACATTGTAGAGTGACACATTTTCCTAAAAATCCTGAGGCCTACATATGTTACTGTAAAATGCATTTTCATTTTTCTTGGGATATAAACACCATAAAATTAATTAATTTCATTAAGCTAAATTGCAAACAGTATAAACAGCACAACAAATACAATAATAATTTACAAACAAATTACAATCAATCCCAAATAGTCTGTTCGAACAAGAAAAGGTTTTAAAGTCTCTAGTATAGCCAGTATTATAAACAGCCAAATGCATTCATTAATTCAATCGCTTTAGCCGACATGTGTGATGTATAACAAAAAATGCTTGACTGTATTTAGAGACATGGATAACTTGAATGCTGTGTGATGACATGCACAATTAAATGACTAATTGATTGATATACTGTATATTGAAGTAGGCCTTTTTGCCAATAAGTAAGTTACGTTAAAACAGCTAGAGTAAACAGGACTCGTACAGTTGTTCTTCCTTTAAAAGTTGCAGCGCACTGCAACACAGCTTGCGTGGTTCCAAAGAATTCTATGGCATGTTATTTAATTGCAAACTACTTGTACCATTAATGCTAGTTAGTGCTAGTTTTACCACCAGAGGGCATCTTTGAGAAGCATTTGATAGCCTTCAATAGTAGTTGTACTAGAGATTTTAAAACCTTTTTTGTAAGAACTTAGTATGGGACTGATTTTATGAAATTTTTCTTAATTTGATTAATATTATGGTGCTTCTATTCCAAGAAAAACAAAAAACCCTCTGGGTTTCCGTTAGGATGGAACGGAAAATATGGCGATGTACAACGTGACGGTTGGAAGTAGGCTACAGTGCTGGGCTATTTAGCTAAAGAATCCCTGTGTCGTGCGTGGGCACTTGGGAGTCCATGGTTCAATTCCCCGATGGGGAGGAAGGCTGTCCTTGTAAATAATAATTTATTCTTAACTGATTCATATATGTGTTATTTTATAGTTATGATGTCTTCACTATTATTCAACAATGTAGAATGCACCGTAAAATTGGTTGCCGAACGGCATATGAAGTCCAAAGAAGTAAAAAAGAAAGCCTGAGGAAGGAGGAGAGATGACGAGAAAGGAATTCGGTTTACCCTTTTATCTGTGGATTAGTTGTCGGAGTAGAAACCTTGTGCATTTCAGGTAAAATATCAACCCAATGTTTATATCCCAGGACAAATGAGCAAGCAACAGCAAGCCGGCTAGCTAAATTGCCATACATATTTAATGCTTTTCAACCTGTCCCCAAATTAATATAATTGGTGCAGAGATTGTTCTGATATTTCAACCTGCGTGTCCTGATCGTGTCTGGTATGGGGGTACAAAATCAACATGCGCACGATGGCGCACACGTGCTCAGCTTGCACACGTGGTCAGCTTGTAACGGTGAGTTTTAAAAGCATGATAGGCCTACTCTTATGATGATAAGTGTTTGATGTGATTTTTGATTGCATTTGTGTTGATGTCAGAGTGATTAGAGGGACAATAGAGAGCTGAGTACCAGACCATTAGCGGTTGTTAGTGAGTTAGGCACTACCAACGCATCAGCGCCAATCATGTACTGAGTGCATAGGAGGATATTACTGTGACTCAACAGTGACGTGGAATTTGACTGCGGCCATGACTCAGGACTGCCAGAGTGGCGGTAATGCAGTCACCGCAATGGCCCTAATCCTTTCCAGACTCTTTTATTTCCATTACTTCCATCCTTCACATCTGACAGTTGAAGGGCAACATGGAGGAGGCATACCCAATCTTTTCACCTATCAGTGATCAAGGGCAAGAAAACAGGGAAAGCTTTGCGACGCAGCCTTTTCTCCTTACCTTGAACACATAGGTGGCTCCTCCTCCTCCTCCGCCCCCACCCCCTCTGACCTGTGTCTTCTTGTCCAATGGTGTCTGCTCTACACAGATCTTGTTCAGTGTCCCGTTGGTCTACCAATGAGAATGGGGAGAGAGTGATACCTGAGTTTCTTTATTCAGGGGAAAATAACACATTTGAGACACTGTACATCTGTATAATTCAGACTTCCTCACAAATCATGCATTGATATCAATGGAAGATGTCTGCTAAAGTCAAGTTCCAAGCTCATATCTGTAGGTAGGATTGGGCCTTTACTAGCCTATTCCCAAGTGTCCAAGAGTGTCCAAGAGCATAGGAGCAAGTGTCCACGTGCATAGGAGTACTGCACCTAATGTTTTATTCTACCCAATCTACCCATCACTGCCTTGGGCTATTGTAACAAATGAGAGATTTATCGAGAGCCAAACGACCAGCGATGTTGATGACAGGTAATAGTAACCAAACAGTCAGTCCTCTTCCTTCCAACCATGACACTCTCATCAATCTGGACTTCAGGCTCCTACAGCCAGAGCTGGAGAGGAGAGGGAGGGGCCAATACGGAGTTTGATTGACAGCTGCAGGAGGAGAGGGGGCAATGGATTCCGACCTTGGCCAGTGCCCCATGGGAGGCCGTGAATTGCCAGAGCTCAATTTCACACAGACACCCTCCCACCTCTGGCTGTCGCTTTTGTGTGTGTGTGTGTGTGTGTGTGTGTGTGTGTGTGTGTGTGTGTGTGTGTGTGTGTGTGTGTGTGTGTGTGTGTGTGTGTGTGTGTGTGTGTGTGTGTGTGTGTGTGTGTGTGTGTGTGTGTGTGTGTGTGAGTGAGTGAGTGTCTAATATGGTGTGTAAATGCCTAAAAGGATATTAATACTTCTACAGAGGGGAGGCTGTGAGAAACATAGAACACACCGGCACTCAACTAATCAGTTTTAAAAGCCCCCTTTGAGAGTATCTACTCCCTTCAGGATTATAGACATGATAGAATTATAGACCTCAAGTGACTCCAAATGCATCTGGGCCACCTCTCAGCTTTTCATTTCAACGTTTTTCTCCAAGATATTTTGATCCATTTTCCAAATGATTCCTGACTGAGAACTCCAAAGTCAACTCTGGGATGAGGCCAAAAACAAAATAATGGGCTGAGAGTAGGGGTGTAAATGTTTAAACAAAATTGGGATTCTTGATGTTAAGAAATCATACCTAAACGAAAAACAATGTTTATTTGTTTTTTTCCCCAGTTATCACAAAATATGATTTTCTGTGTTGTAGGCTAAGTAGACGATTGGCTATAAAGGCCAGGGGAAAGTTGTGTAATTTAAATAAAACCAGAGAGGAAGAGTCAAACTTTAGATATACTTTGATGAATTTCTGAGGCATGCAAGACAAGACATTGCAAGATACAGATTACTTAGACATATGCCCACGGTTCTTTCTTCCCCTTCCTCTCACTCCATCGTGCTGTCTCGTCTGCTTGCCTGTTCGTTCTCTTCACTAACGATGCACATGTGTGTTCAGTAATCGGTCTGTTCCGTGTAGAATATCCTAGCCTATTCATTGATGATAAGCCCTGCTTTACTGAAGTTGCGAGACATTGCAAGCCAAACAATTACGAGATACAACATTCCATTGTGAGATACAGCTTTTGGTTACCGTTAGATAGGCCTAGTGCATGGTTCTGACTGTCTGCCTGGAGGCAGACCTGACTTTATATTGTGTCCCTCCCCTCTCCCTCCGTTCCTCTCAAGCTATCTCACTTTGAAAGATATAAGTGTTTGTGTTCTCCAAAGTACTGCAACTAATCACTCTCCTTTCCAAAAATACTGAATTTTAGGACTTGAGTCGCTTCGTAGCAAAATGTAATCTTGACACTTAGAAATGGGAGTCAACACCGGGAGTCGATATGCTAGTAGTCAAGGAATCAATTATTTTGGAGTTGACTCTCCACCACTACGTCATCCTCATCCACATTTGATGAAATGGTAGAGAAAGGCAAGCGACAGCAGCGAAGTCCTGTATGGCAATACTTTGAGAAGTTAAATCAAGCGTCTTGCCATTTCTATTGTTAGACTGAGACTCTCACCTAGGGATGTGACAAATTGAAAATGTGGTGAGACCTAAACCGTTACTGGAAGCAGTGCGGCTGCATTGTGAATTCACGTGGAATTTTATGAATGTGTTATAATCTTAACAGAAAACGGATAAAAATGCTGTTTAAACGTTAATAATTATTTTCCATTTCTCACATTCCTAATGAGAGTCAATTCAATCCAACAATGTTTACAGTGGAAATGTCAAAGCAGTTTTGAGGACGTTCTTCTTTTGCCATATCCCTGAGACTTCAACATTACAGTTTGGATCGAGCTAGGCCATGCTGTAGTCTATAATAGGCTACTTATTCACTTGTGAATAACTGACAGGATTGCGTATAGGTGTAAGTGATGAAGCAATGATTCCACCTGGTTAATTAGAAAGCAAAATTAAGCATTACTATAGCACCCCTGGCCTAAGAACCCTGGTTTAACCTGGGTTTGTCTTCAGTGTATTTGTTTTTTTCCAAGTTATCAGACCCTTCTTAGATACAGTCATCTTAGATAGGGCTCCTTAGTGGCGCAGCGGTCTAAAGCACTGCATCTCAGTGCAAGAGGTGTCACTACATTCCCTGGTTTGAATCCAGGCTGTATCACATCCGGCAGTGATTGGGAGCCCCATGGGGCGGTGCACAATTGGCCCAGCATCGTCTGGGCTTGGCCGGTCTAGGCCGTCATTCTAAATAAGAATTTGTTCTTAACTGACTTGCATAGTTAAATAAAAAGGTTAGAGCTACACAGTCCACTTAGATCCAAGTGCCTGCCTAGGAGGCAGGGGCTAGGGGTCAATTTGGGATGAGGCATAATTGTTAAAATACTGAGCCTTGACATGTATTCTGAGCTTTTGGGAAGTTGGTACTCACATTGGGGCAAGCGTCCTCTCCCTTTTGGCCCACCAGGAAATAAAGCAACTCGCCCTTCTGAAGCAGGAAGTCCGCTGTGAGTTGGACACCATGTGACTTGGTCATGGCCAATACACTGCGACCGCCAGCCGCCCCACAAGCTGTGATCCTGTTTTGGAAATACACATAAACAGAAAGGCATGACTTTGGTATTACTACTTTGTATGAACCAGCTGTACATAATACATTTATATCACATTTGCTTTAACTTAAAGGTCTGATATGTAACTTTGTGGGCGACCAGACCAAATTCACATAGAAATGTGAGTTAAATATGTGTCATCCACATTGAAAGCAAAACTGATAAGCAGTAGATCTGTTCTATGTGCAATATTTCTATGCTTCCTGTCCTCATGGTTCAGTTTTGTGTCTTTAATATTAAAAAGCCAACTCGGCTCCTTCCTTCATTGAATCAGATTCATTCATTCATCACAAAGCCCACTGATATTGCAAACTACTTTAACGCCCTTTTTATTGGCAAGATAAGCAAACTTAGGGATGACATGCCAGCAACAAACGCTGACACTACACATCCAAGTATATCGGACCAAATTATGAAAGACAAGAATTGTACTTTGAATTCTGTAAAGTCAGTGTGGAAGAGGTAAAGAAATTATTGTTGTCTATCAACAATTACAAGCCACCGGGGTCTGATAATCTCAATGGAAAATTACTGAGGATAATAGCAGATCATATTGCCACATCTTCAATTTAAGCCTACTAGAGAGCGTGTGCCCTCAGGCCTGGAGGGTAGCTAAAGTCATTCCGCTACCCAAGAACAGTATAGACCCCCTTACTGGCTCAAAAAGCCGACCAATCAGCCAGTTACCAACCCTTAGTAAACTTCTGGAAAAAATTGTGTTTGACCAGATCCAATGCTATTTCACAGGAAACAAATTGACAACAGAATTCCAGCACGCTTATAGGGAAGGACACTCAACAAGCACAGCACAGCAACTGATGATTGGCTGAGAGAAAGTGATGATAAAATGATTGTGGCGGCTGTCTTGTTAGACTTCAGTGCAGCTTTTGACATTATTGATCATTGCCTGCTGCTGGAAAAACGTATGTGTTATGGCTTTACACCCCCCTGCTATAATGTGGCTAAAGAGTTACTTGTCTAACAGAACACAGAGGGTGCTCTTTAATGGAAACCTATCAAATATAATCCAGTTAGAATCAGTAATTCCCCAGGGTAGCTGCTTAGGCCCCTTGCTTTTTTCAATCTTTACTAATGACATGCTGCTGACTAAGTAAAGCCAGAGTTTCTCTATCTGCGGATGACTCAACACGATACACGTCAGCTACTACAGCAACTGAAATGACTGCAACACTCAACAACGAACTGCAGTTAGTTTCAGAGTGGGTTGCAAGGAATAAGTAAATAACTAAAAGCATTGTATTTGGAACTAAACCTCAATTTAATCTTGAAATAAATCAAGTGGAAATTGAGCAAGTTGAGATGACAAAACTGCTTGGAGTAACACTAGATTGTTAACTGTCATGGTCAAAACATATTGATGCAGTAGTAGCTAAAATGTAGTAGCTAAAATGGGGTGAAGTCTGTTTATAATAAAGTGATGCTCTGCCTTCTTAACATCACTATAAATGAGGCAGGTCCTACAGGCCCTAGTTTTGTCGCACCTTGACAAAGTGCCACAAAAAAGGTCTTAGGAAAATTGCTATTGGCTCAGAACAGGGCAGCACGGCTGGACCTTACCCCACAAGACATGCCACAAGAGGTCTCTTCACAGTCCCCAAGTCCAGAACAGTCTATGAGAGGCACACAGTACTACATAGAGCCATGTAACTCTATTCCACATCAAGTAACTAACGCAAGCAGTGAAATTAGATTTATAAAACATTAAAAAACACCTGTGAAGCAACGCAAACATTGGCACAGACACACGCACACACACACACACACACACACACACACACACACACACACACACACACACACACACACACACACACACACACACACACACACACACACACACACACACACACACACACACACACACACACACACACACACACACACACACACACACTTAGTATTGCAAATATGTGGTAGTGGTGGAGTAGGGGCCTGAGGGCACACAGTGTGTTGTGAAATCTGTGAATGTATTGTAATGTCTTAAAATTGTGTAAATTGCCTTAATTTTGCTAGACCCCATGAAGAGTAGCTGCTTCTTTGGCAGCAGCTAACTGGGATCCATAATAAATACAAATTCAAATACTTTCAATTTTGTATATCAGTTTCAAACAGTTGAAAATACAATATTTTGGTTTTTGAAAATATATTTAATAGCGGTTTAGATTGTAAAATCATTCTCTACACTTAACATGGCTTGTTTTGTCACAAACGGCAATTATACATTTTAGCAAACAGGTAATGGTGGATAGATTCCTACTGATTGCACCTTTTTTAAGGCTTGTTATAATAACATCTCAAATGCACAAGGACTGTAAATACATTCATAAGCTGTTACACACAGGCTGCACAGTGCACTACAAGGCTTCTGAAACAGAGCAAAATATCAAATCAACCATGGGTTGTCTTCACACTACACTTATAAATTAGTAGAACCATATAGGGTTTTTCAATTTGTCCCAATAGGGCACGTGTCAAGCTCATTCCACAGAGGGCTGAGTGTCTTTTCGATCCTCTGTTATACTTGATTGATGAAACAAAGTAACTAATGAGTAAAGATCTCCCATCACCTGTTTGTCTATGTCTTAATTGTAAGGAAAAAACAAAAACCCTTAGACACTAGGCCCTCCATGGAATGAGTTTGGCACACCTGCTATAGGGGCACATTTTGTTTCTAGGTAGAACCCTTTCTAGAGGGTTCTACCTAGAACCCTCTATATAGGGTTCTTCATAGAAACCACAGTATATGGTTCTACCAAGAACAATTTTATCCTCTATGTTTTTTACCTGTAACCCTCAATGATGGGTTTTACTGAGAACCATTTCATCTTTGGAGAGGTTTTCCTAGAAAGCTCTATGAACGGTTCCACCAGCCTATTAGTCTTTAAAACTTGTGATGGCTGCAATCCCGATATCGGGATAAGTGTCATCAACAACCACTGAATAGCATAGCGCTACATACAATAAATATTACTATAAATATTTGTATTCATGAAATCACAAGTGCAATATAGGAAAACACAGTTTAGCCTTTTGTTAATCCACCTGTCGTGTCAGATTTGAAATGATGCTTTACAGTGAAAGCAATCCAAGCGTTTGTGTAAGTTTATCGATCGCACGATAAAACATTAAGTACACTGAGCATTCAGGTAGCTCGGTCTCGAAAATCAGAAAAGCAATCAAATTTATCATTTACCTTTGATGATCTTCGGATGTTTTCACTCACGAGACTCCCAGTTACACAACAAATGTTCCTTTTGTTCCATAAAGATTATTTTTAGATCCAAAATACCTCAGTTTGTTTGTCGCGTTATGTTCAGAAATCCACAGGAAAGAGTGGTCACGACATCGCAGACGAAAATTCCAAATAGTTTCCATAATGTCCACAGAAACATTTCAAAAATTTTTTTATAATCAATCCTCAGGTTGCTTTTAAAATATATAATTGATAATACATCAACCGCAAATGTCTTTCACAGTAGGAGAGTGGAAAACAGTGACTGTCCAAATTCTGTTGCGCGAGCAAAACTCATGTTACCACTTGACGCGCTGTTATTTTTCTGGCTCATTTTTCAAAATAAAAGCCTGAAACTATGTCTGAAGACTGTTGACACCTTGAGGAAGCGATAGGAAAAGGAATCTGTTTCATATCCCTTTAAATCCGGCAAAGGGAACATGGAGTTTCAAAATAGAAGCAGCTTCCTGTTTTGATTTTTCTCAGGGTTTCGCCTGAAATATCAGTTCTGTTATACTCACAGACAATATTTTGACCGTTTTGGAAACTTTGAGTGTTTTCTATCCAATACTAATAATAATATGCATATAATAGCAACTGAGACTGAGGAGCTGGCCGTTTACAATGGGCACCTTTTCATCCAAGCTACTCAATACTGCCCCTGCAGCCATAAAAAGTTAAAATTACATTATATATGACGATGCATTTTTTAAAATTTAGTTTACATTTATTTAACTAGGCAAGTCAGTAAAGAAAGAACACATTCTTACAGTCGTGGCCAAAATGAGAATGACACAAATATTCATTTTCACAAAGTCTGCTGCCTCAGTTTGTATGATGGCAATTTGCAAATACTCCAGAATGTTATGAAGATTGATCTTGATGAATTGCAATTCATTGCAAAGTCCCTCTTTGCCACGCAAATGAACTGAATTCCCCAAGAACATTTAGGCCCTGCCACAAAAGGACCAGCTGACATCATGTTAGTGATTCTCTCGTAAATTTTTAGGGATCAAATCCCAGTAACGGGATCGATTTGACAACATCCGGTGACATAGCAATTCAAATTAAATTACTAGAAATATTAAACTTTAATGAAATCACACATTCAATACACCAAATTAAAGCGACTCTTGTTGTTAATCCAGCCAACATGTCAGATTTCAAAAAGGCTTTACGGCGAAAGCAAACCATGTGATTATCTGAGGATAGCACCCCACCAAACAAACACATGACATACATATTTCAACCCGCCGGGCGCGACACAAAACTCAGAAATAACAATAAAATTCATGCCTTACCTTTGAAGATCTTCTTTTATTGTCACTCCAAAATGTCCCATAAACATCACAAACGGTCCTTTTGTTCGATAAATTCCATCGTTATATATCCAAAATGTCCATTTATTTGGCGTGTTTGATCCAGAAAAACACCGGTTCCAACTCCCGCAACATGACTACAAAATATCTAGTAAGTTACTTGTAAACTTGTTCCAAACATTTCAAACAACTTTCCTAATACAACTTTAGGTGTTTTTTAACGTAAATAGTCAATCAAATTTAAGACGGGATAAACTGTGTTCAATACTTGATGAAAACAAAGTGGAGCGTGCTTTCACTCGACCCTCGTTCTGAACTGCCCTACTTCTTCATTTCTCAAAGGAAAAACATCAACCAATTTCTAAAGACTATTGACATCTAGTGGAAGCGCTAGGAACTGCAAGCAAGTGCCTTAGAAATCCAGATCCCCATAGAAAACTCATTGGGTGACCTCAAAAATAAAATTTCCTGGATGGCTTGTCCTTGGGGTTTCGCCTGCCAGATAAATTCTGTTAAACTCACAGACATCATTCAAACTTCAGAGTGTTTTCTATCCAAATCTACTAATAATATGCAGATCCTAGCTTCTGGGCCTGAGTAGCAGGTAGTTTACTTTGGGCATGCTTTCCATCCAGACTTGAAAATACCACCCCCTAGCCTTAAGAAGTTTTAACACAGGTGTGAGGGTTCATGAGGACAAGGCTGGAGATCACTCTGTCATGCTGATTGAGTTCGAATAACAGACTTGATGCTTCAAAGGGAGGGTGTTGCTTGGAATCATTGTTCTCAGTCAAACATGGTTACCTGCAAGGAAACACGTGCCGTCATCATTGCAATGCACAAAAAGGGCTTGACAGGCAAGGATATTGCTGCCAGTAAGATTGCACCTAAATCAACCATTTATCGGATCATCAAGAAATTCAAGGAGAGCAGTTCAATTGTTGTGAAGAAGGCTTCAGGGCGCTCAAGAAAGTCCAGCAAATGCCAGGACCGTTTCCTAAAGTTGATTATTCAGTGGGATCGGGGCACCACCCTTACAGAGCTTGCTCAGGAATAGCAGCAGGCAGGTGTGAGTGCATCTGCATGCATAGTGAGGCTAAGGCTTTTGGGGGATGGTCTGGTGTCAAGAAAGGCAGCAAAGAAGCCACTTCTCTCCAGGAAAAACATCAGGGACAGACTGATATTCTGCTAAAGGTACAGGGATTGGACTGCTGAGGCCTGTGGTAAAGACATTTTCTCTGATGAATCCCCTTTCCGAATGTTTGGGGCATCCGGAAAAAAGCTTGTCCGGAGAAGACAAGGTGAGCGATACCATTATTCCTGTGTCATGCCAACAGTAAACCAGAGACCATTCATGTGTGGGGTTGCTCCTCAGCCAAGGGAGTGGGCTCACTCACTATTTTGCCTAAGAACACACCCATGAATAAAGAATGATACCAACACATCCTCCGAAAGCAACTTCTTTCAAAAATCCAAGAACAGTTTGGCGACAAACAAGGCCGTTTCCAGCATGTTGGAGCACCTTGCCATAAGGCAAAAGTGGGTCGAGGATCAAAACAATGATATTTTGGGTCCATGGCCAGGAGACTCCCCAGACCTTAATCTCATTGAGAACTTGTGGTCAATCCTCATTAGGCGGGAGGACAAACAAAAACCCACAAATTCTGACAAACTGCAAGCGTTGATTATGTAATAATGGGCTGCCATCAGTCAGGACGTGGCCCAAAAGTTCATTGACAGCATGCCAGGGCGGATTGCAGAGGTCTTGAAAAAGAAGGGTCAACACTGCAAATATTGACTCTTTGACACTTATGAAATGCTTGTAATTATACTTCAGTATTCCATAGTAACATCTGACAAAAATATCTAAAGACAGTGAAGCAGCAAACTTTGTCGAAATTAATACTTGTGTCATTCTCAAAACTTTTGGCCACGACTAATTTCAATGACGCCCTTGATCAGGGGCAGAACGACAGATTTTTAAGTTGTCAGCTCGTGGATTAGATCTTGCAACCTTTCGGTTACAAGTCCAACGCTCTAACCGCTAGGCTACCTGTCACCCCATTGCATACGTACATTATCAGTCAAAGTTTAGACACACCTAATCATTTAAGTTTACATTTTTATTTTGACTATTTTCTACATTGTAGAATAATAGTGAAGACATCAAAACTATGAAATAACATATATGGAATCATGTAGTAACCATAAAAGTGTTCAAAGAAAGTGTTCGTCAAAGTAGCCGCCATTTGCACATTCTTGGCATTCTGAAAAACAGCTTCACCTGGAATGCTTTTCCAACAGTCTTGAAGAGTTCCCACATATGCTGAGCACCTGCTGTCTGCTTTTCCTTCACTCTGCGGTCCAACTCTTCCCAAACCATCCCAACTGGGTTGAGGTTGGATGATTGTAGAGGCCAGGTCATCTGATGCAGCACTCCATCACTCTCCTTCTTGGTCAAAGAGCCCTTCACAGCCTGGAGGTGTGTTGGGTCATTGTGCAGTAGAAAAAAAACATTAGTCCCACTAAGTGCAAACCAAATGGGATGGCATATCACGGCATACTTCGGTGCTAGCCATGCTGGTTAAATGTGCATTGAATTCAAAATAAATCACAGACAGTGTCACCAGCAAAGCACCTCCACACCATCACATCTCCTCCTCCGTGTTTCACGGTGGGAACCACAGAACCACACATGCGGAGATCATCTGCTCCCATACTCTGTGTCTCACAAAGAAACAATTTGGATTCATCAGACCAAAGGACAGATTTCCATCGGTCTAATGTCCATTGCTTGTGTTTCTTGGCCCAAGCAAGTCTCTTCTTCTTCTTATTGGTGTCCTTTTTGAACATGAAGACCTGATTCTTGCAGTCTCCTCTGAACAGTTGCTGTTAAGATGTGTCTGTTACTTGAACTTTGTGAAGCATTTATTTGGGCTGCAATTTCTGAGGCTGGTAACTCAAATGAACTTATCCTCTGCAGCAGAGGTAACTCTGATTCTTCCTTTCCTGTGTCGGTCCTCATGCGAGTGAGTTTCATAATAACGTTTGATGGTTTTTGCGACTGCACTTTCAAAGTTCTTGAAATATTCCGGATTGACTGACCTTCATGTCTTCAAGTAATGATGGAATGTCAATTCACTTTGCTTATTTGAGCTCTTCTTGCCATAATATGGACTTTGTCTTTTACCAAATAGGGCTATCTTCTGTATACCACCCCTACCTTGTCACAACACAACTGATTAGAAGGCCAGCATCCCGGAGTCGCCTCTTCAATGTTGACGTTGAGACTGATGGTTTGCGTGTACTATTTAATGATGCTGCCAGTTGAGGATTTGTGAGGCATCTGTTTCTCAAGCTAGACACTCTAATGTACTTGCCCTCTTGCTCAGTTGTTCACCGGGGCCTCCCACTCCTCTTTCAATTCTGGTTAGAGCCAGTTTTTGCTGTTCTGTGACGTGAGTACAACACAGCATTGAACGAGATGTTCAGTTTCTTGGAAATGTCTCGCATGGAATAGCCTTTATTTCTCAGAACAAGAATAGACTGACGAGTTTCAGAAGAAAGTTATTTGTTTCTGGCCATTTTGAGGATGTAATCGAACCCAGAAATGCTGATGCTCCAGATACTCAACTAGTCTAAAGATGGACAGTTTTATTGGTTCTTTTATCAGTTTTCAGCTGTGCTAACATAATTGCAAAAAGGTTTTCTAATGATCAATTAGCCTTTTAAAATTATAAACTTGGATTAGCTAACAGAACGTGGCATTGGAACACAGGAGTGATGATTGCTGATAATGGGACTCTGTAAGCCTATGTAGATATTCCATAAAACATCATCCGTTTCCAGCTACAATAGTAATTTACAATGTCTACGCTGTATTTCTGATCCATTTCATGTTATTATAATGGACAGAAAAAAAATGGCTTTTCTTTAAAAAACAAGGACATTTCTGTCTGACCCCAAACTTTTGAACCATACTGTATATTTACACAATGTATTATTATTAAGAATGTCAGCGGTTGTCTTACCTGTAGATGCCAGTCTCTGGTACCCTCCAGATTTGGATGCCTTTGAATGGGCTTCTGGTTGCCACATTAACATTGACATTGCTGTTCCGATAGGAGCTGGTACACTGGGTTGGGGTGGGCCCCTCTGAACCAACTGCCCCACAAGTGTGAAAGGCCCATTTCGTTGCTGTAAAACACATTGTTACACATACATCAACATTTGCGTATGGACACGTACACACACATGAACACATTATGCACACACACACGCACTCTCACACTCGCACACACATACACACTGTTGAAACTCATCAGATTTATGTTTTATTTCACTTCAACAAGCAACTCCAATGCTCTATACTATCACATCATCAAACCCCAACACACTGAAAAGGCAGAAATAATTATGCATCCTGCTTGTCTGAGTCTTGGTTATTCATGGCATTAATGAAATAAGCATCTTCATCATGTTTCACTGCAGTAAGAATTTCCAATGCTATTGTCACTGTCCAAAGAACACTTCCAAACTATACATTCACTTTTTGTCAATTTCTTTTTTGACATGATTTTTACTCTCGTCTGAGTGTGACAGAGTACAGAATAAATGATGAATTCATGAACGCGCAACACCGGTTGAATATGGCCGGTGTCATTAAATGTCTGCAAAAAAAACGTACAGTGGCTTGCAAAAGTATTCACCTCCCGTGGCATTTTTCCTATTTTGTTGCCTTACAACCTGGTATTAAAATCTTATTTTTTTTTTTTTTTTTTTTGGGGGTATCATTTGATTTACACAACATGCCTACCATTTTGAAGATGCAACATACTTTTTTATTGTGAAACAAGCAAGAATACAAAAAAACTGAAAACATGCATAGCTATTCACCCCCCAAAAGTCAATACTTTGTAGAGCCACGTTTTGCAGCAATTACAGCCGCAAGGGCCTTGGGGTATGTCTCTATAATCTTGGCAATCTAGCCACTGGGATTTTAGCCCATTCTTCAAGCAAAACTCCAGCTCCTTCGAGTTGGTTGGGTCCCTCTGGTGTACATCAATCCTTAAGTAATACCATAGATTCTCAATTGGGTTGATGCTTTGTCTAGGCCATTCCAACACATTTAAATGTTTCCCCATTAACCACTCGAGTGTTGCTTTAGCATTATGCTTAGGGTCATTGTCCTGCTGGAACAGTCTGTCCCAGTCTGAAATCTCTGGAAGACTGAAACAGGTTTCCCTCAAGAATTTCTCTGTATTTAGCACCATCCATCATTGCTTCAATTCTGACAAGTTTCCCAGTCCCTGCTGATGAAAAACATTCACTCAGCATGATGCTCTCACCACCATGCTTCACTGTGGGGACGGTATTCTTGGAGTGATGAGCGGTGTTGGGTTTGCGCCAGACATAGTGTTTATCTTGATGGCCAAAAAGCTACATTTTAGTCTTATCTGACCAGAGTACCTTCTTCTCTCACTTTAAGCAATGGCTTTTTTTCTGGCCAATCTTCTGTAAAGCCCAGCTCTGTGGAGTGTAAGGCTTGAAGTGGTCCTATGGACAGATGCTCCAATCTCCGCTGTGGAGATTTCAGCTCCTTCAGGTTTATCTTCGTTCTTGTTGTTGCCTTTCAGATTAATGCCCTCCTTCCCTGGTCTGTGAGTTTTGGTGGACGGCCCTCTCTTGGTTTGTTGTGGTGAAATATTCTTTCATTTTTAAATAATGGATTTAACAGTGCTCCATTGGATGTTCAAAGTTTCGGATATTTTTATATAACCCAAACCTGATCAACTTTGTCCTGACCTGTTTGGCGAGCACCTTGGTCTTCATGGTGCCATTTGCTTGGTCGTGCCCCTTGCTTAGTGGTGTTGCAGACTCTGGGGCCTTTCAGAACAGGTATATATATACTGAGTTCATGTGACAGATCATGTGACACTTAGATTGCACACAGGTGGACTTTATTTAACTAATTATGTGACTTCCATCACGTGGACTGGGAGATGTTTCGTATTGCGTCAGACAACAACATTGACGAATACGCTGATTCGGTGTGCGAGTTCATTAGAACGTGCGTTGAAGATGTCGTTCCCATAGCAACGATTAAAACATTCCCTAACCAGAAACCGTGGATTGATGGCAGCATTCGTGTCAAACTGAAAGCGCGAACCACTGCTTTTAATCAGGGCAAGGTGTCTGGTAACATGACTGAATACAAACAGTGCAGCTATTCCCTCCGCAAGGCTATGAAACAAGCTAAGCGCCAGTACAGAGACAAAGTAGAATCTCAATTCAATGGCTCAGACACAAGAGGCATGTGGCAGGGTCTACAGTCAATCACGGACTACAGGAAGAAATCCAGCCCAGTCATGGACCAGGATGTCTTGCTCCCAGGCAGACTAAATAACTTTTTGCCCACTTTGAGGACAATACAGTGCCACTGACACGGACTGCAACGAAAACATGCGGTCTCTCCTTCACTGCAGCCGAGGTGAGTAAGACATTTAAACGTGTTAACCCTCGCAAGGCTGCAGGCCCAGACGGCATCCCCTGCCGCACCCTCAGAGCATGCGCAGACCAGCTGGCCGGTGTGTTTACGGACATATTCAATCAATCCCTATACCAGTCTGCTGTTCCCACATGCTTCAAGAGGGCCACCATTGTTCCTGTTCCAAAGAAAGCTAAGGTAACTGAGCTAAACGACTACCGCCCCGTAGCACTCACATCCGTCATCATGAAGTGCTTTGAGAGACTAGTCAAGGACCATATCACCTCCACCCTACCTGACACCCTAGACCCACTCCAATTTGCTTACCGCCCAAATAGGTCCACAGACGATGCAATCCCAACCACACTGCACACTGCGCTAACCCATCTGGACAAGAGGAATACCTATGTGAGAATGCTGTTCATCGACTACAGCTCGGCATTCAACACCATAGTACCCTCCAAGCTCGTCATCAAGCTCGAGACCCTGGGTCTCGACCCCGCCCTGTGCAACTGGGTACTGGACTTCCTGACGGGCCGCCCCCAGGTGGTGAGGGTAGGCAACAACATCTCCTCCCCGCTGATCCTCAACACTGGGGCCCCACAAGGGTGCGTTCTGAGCCCTCTCCTGTACTCCCTGTTCACCCACGACTGCGTGGCCACGCACGCCTCCAACTCAATCATCAAGTTTGCGGACGACACAACAGTGGTCGGCTTGATTACCAACAACGACGAGACGGCCTACAGGGAGGAGGTGAGGGCCCTCGGAGTGTGGTGTCAGGAAAATAACCTCACACTCAACGTCAACAAAACTAAGGAGATGATTGTGGACTTCAGGAAACAGCAGAGGGAACACCCCCATCCACATTGATGGAACAGTAGTGGAGAGGGTAGCAAGTTTTAAGTTCCTCGGCATACACATCACAGACAAACTGAATTGATCCACTCACACAGACAGCATCGTGAAGAAGGCGCAGCAGCGCCTCTTCAACCTCAGGAGGCTGAAGAAATTCGGCTTGTCACCAAAAGCACTCACAAACTTCTACAGATGCACAATCGAGAGCATCCTGGCGGGCTGTATCACCGCCTGGTATGGCAACTGCACCGCCCTCAACCGTAAGGCTCTCCAGAGGGTAGTGAGGTCTGCACAACGCATCACCGGGGCAAACTACCTGCCCTCCAGGACACCTACACCACCCGATGCTACAGGAAGGCCATAAAGATCATCAAGGACATCAACCACCCGAGCCACTGCCTGTTCACCCCGCTGTCATCCAGAAGGCGAGGTCAGTACAGGTGCATCAAAGCTGGGACCGAGAGACTGAAAAACAGCTTCTATCTCAAGGCCATCAGACTGTTAAACAGCCACCACTAACATTGAGTGGCTGCTGCCAACACACTGTCAATGACACTGACTCAACTCCAGCCACTTTAATAATGGGAATTGATGGGAAATGATGTAAATATATCACTAGCCACTTTAAACAATGCTACCTTATATAATGTTACTTACCCTACATTATTCATCTCATATGCATACGTATATACTGTACTCTATATCATCGACTGCATCCTTATGTAATACATGTATCACTAGCCACTTTAACTATGCCACTTGGTTTACATACTCATCTCATATGTATATACTGTACTCGATATCATCTACTGTATCTTGCCTATGCTGCTCTGTACCATCACTCATTCATATATCCTTATGTACATATTCTTTATCCCCTTACACTGTGTATAAGACAGTAGTTTTTTGGAATTGTTAGTTAGATTACTTGTTCGTTATTACTGCATTGTCGGAACTAGAAGCACAAGCATTTCGCTGCACTCGCATTAACATCTGCTAACCATGTGTATGTGACAAATAAAATTTGATTTGATTTGATTTGACTTCTGAAGGTAGTTGGTTGCACCTGATCTTATTTAGGGGCTTCATAGCAAAGGGGGTGAATAGATATGCACGCACCACTTTTCAAATAGTTTTTTACAATTATTTTTTGAAACAAGTTATTTTATTCATTTCACTTCACCAATTTGGACTATTTTGTATATGTCCATTACATGAAATCCAAATAAAAATCTATTTAAATTACAGGTTGTAATGCAAAAAAATTGTAAAAATGCCAAGAGGATGAATACTTTTGCAAGGCAGTGTAATTTAATTGTTACCATCAGCACAGTTACAGTCATAAACACTCTGGATAACATGAAAACAGCCTAACCAGCTCTGCTAGGGAGAGTAAAATGGTCACAGTGCTGTGTTCTGTCATTTGTGTCTGGAATTTGTGCCATTTTGAGGTCAGAAAACTCAGATCAACCCTACTCCTCAACCCTAACCCTACTCCAGATCAACCCTACGCCAGAACTTCCAGTAAGCGCTCTGAATGCTCCCTCAGAATTTACAAATGCCCAGAGTGCACACTGCGAGCGCTCTGGCACTCCAGATTGAATTTTACTCACCCAGAGTAATGAAACTCTCAGTACATTCCAATTTGTGACTCACAAACTGGATTGGGTCATATGTAGCAACATTTGAAATAGTTTTTTTTTTTTACATTGGATAAAAGTAGAGACTCAGAGCTACAGAATGGAATAGCATATACAGCATTTTTGAGGAACAATGGAAAAGTATTTATACTTTGAAAGTTGATACACTTGTAAACTCACTTTTCAGAAAAGGGCCTTTGAATGTTTTGGTACCTACTGGAGAGCTCTCCTTTGTCTACATGCATTCAGCATTGTTCACACCCTCTTAAGCCAGGCCCACGCATCTTTTTAAGGATTCACTTGTGTGGTCATGTGCTAAACAGTGAGTACTGTAGTAAAGATTAAGACTAAAAGTGGTAGTAGCCTACAATATGGAACAATCCAGGTAAACAAAAAGTGTCCGGATAAAAAATATTTGATAAATATTAGATGATGCTTAACCTTGTCTAAATTGATGGGTCATGTGAAATAAATTATTTAATCCCTAGCCACATCCAAATGGTGGAACAAGTACTAAATTGTTATTCTTGAGTAAAAGTATAAATCATTTCAAATTCCTTATATTAAACCAGACTGCACAATTGTATTTTTTATTTATTGGACAATTTTCCTGTCAAAACGTAATGAATACTTTTTGGTGTCAAGGAAAATGTATGGAGTAAAAGGTTCATTATTTTCTTTATGAATGTAGTGAAGTAAAAGTTGCCAAAAATATAAATAGTAAAGTAATGTACAGATACCACAAAAAAACTACTTAAGTAGAACTTTAAAGTATTTTTAACTAAGGACTTTACACCACTGCCCAAATGCCTTCACACCAGTACATTAGCATAGTTTATATACTGTTACACACACACTTATCACATAGTATTCCATACATAAATTAAGGCCATGCAACCTGAGTTGAAATCTGAGTGATGCGCCATATATTTATGGGGTGGACACTTGATACGGTCACATGATATTGTTGTGGTATGTCACAAAATCATGTTACGACCACACATCAATATTAATTTTATATATCAATATTTTGCTAAGTCTTGCTAAGTGGATGGTCTCTACAGAAGGTGTAAACGGTACAGCCAAATGTTTACTTGCATAGTAGCAACATCAGAAATAGATTGTGTCAATTTAAATAAAATAGACAAGGACAATATCAATAACGATATCAGTGATAGACAAGGTAGTTATATGCATACAATCAGGGGTAAAGTGGCTGAACAGTAGGATAAAAAAATAATTGTAGTAGCAACGTGTGATAGGAGAGAGTCGTGAATAGAGGCACTGCAGATAGTGCCGATGACTGCTCCGTCCAAACCACGCATGAACAAGGGAATCTATATTCGGAGAGCCTGTTTCTGTCCTGACTCTGGTGCAGGGCATGTGATGTCCATAGCCTCTTTGTCGCAAAACTCCCTGATCTTGTCATAAAGATAGTTTGTCTAGCTGTGTCCAGTCCAGGTGGTGCTTTTACAGGGAGACCATCTATGGGAGGAAGGACATCAGCGTAGTGCAGCAGCTAAAACCTGGTCCCGACAGTCAGAACGCTCCTTGGTGACGACAACACCAGGCTCCAGAGCATCGAAGCTGTAAAACAGGGAATAAAAAAATCAGAAGACATTACAACCTTGCACAACATCAATCCACCTCCCAAGTTTAGATAAGAATAACCTCATACAATGAAAATTATTTTTTTACCTGAAGTGCTGGTGCTGCTTGATCTGTGGCAGTGGGCCTGAGGTACAGAGTCAGGTGTTGCTGTCAGCCATAGCTTTCCACTAGCACCGTACCATCCTCCAGACCAACCAGCTGTGGAGCTTGGAGTGGCCTGTGATGTGAATGTCCAGATTGTGGTGGAGCTTGTGAATGATTCACCAGACACAATACCAGAGCACAAACTTGTTCTTGTTTTGGCCACTGCAGTTATCACAATTCAGGTCCAAACGTGTTTTCCAATCTCCATATTTGGTGAAGAAATGGTGCATGCATTTGACTGCGCTGCTGCCTTTGCTTGCTTGTGCTAGCTCTCTTGTTGATGACTGTACGACTTTTGGATTAAGAGTAGCTAGCTAAAAAATGAACTATGATCCAAATCCATAGAGTAATGTTACTAGCAATACAAACCGATTGTCATAGCAAGCTAAAGTTAACCAAATAACCTTAGGTTTAATGTTAGTTAGCAAGCCAGCCATCGAACTCCAGCTGGCTAGCTAACAGTAAGCTTTAGCTTGCAATGAAAACAACTTTCTGACAAAATTAGAAAAGCATGATATCTGAATCTGTAGCTAGATTCTTACCTGTATACATGGATGAAAGCTTCATGGCAGACTGCAACCCCATTATTCAGACATCCTGTGTTTCCGTTTAGTTTGCATAGCTTTTTTGGCCCGTTGTGTTCCACTGATTTCAAAATGTGTTCTTTTCAGAGTGAGAGAGTCAGTATTTGTCGTCCAAAAAAGTAGTCCATCACAGCTTTTTCCCACTGACCTTTGTCGACAGCGTCTGATAAACTCAGGGCACCAATGTTATTGAGAGCAGTAGCAACATATTTGCAGTTCTTCGTCTTATGTACAGACCTTTACATGATATGAATGATTAGGAGACAGATGTATGTTTAAAAAATTACTGGCATAGTTCAAGTGGTCTCTGAGCAACAGAGTAAAAGACTAAACATTTTATAATTGCCCCTAGTCAAGCGGACATGCCCTCTTGTGGACCCAGTGACATCATTGCTGACAAGAGACTTGGGCTGTGATTTAAAAAATACACAGATAAACGACCAGTACTGCGAGTGACATTTACAGTAAAGTTTATTTATGCTTGAGTCAATATTTGCTGCGTTTACAGTGAGCGCAATCTCCACAAACATCTGTGCAATTGCTTTTAAAAGTCTCTCGTTGTATCCAGATCTGCGTTGGAATAAATCCCAGACTTGGGATCTAAACTGTTTTTTAGATATCTCCCCCACCAGTCAACACCAGCCCCAAAAACAGACATGAATCTCAGGTTAGAGGGGCAAGGTGTCACGCCCTGACCTTAGATATCTCTGTTTTCTATATATTTTGGTTAGGTCAGGGTGAGACAAGGTGGGTACTCTAGTGTTGTATGTCTAGGGTTTTGTATGTCTAGGGTTGTTGTAGGTCTAGGGAGTTTTGTATTTCTATGTTGGCCTGATATGGTTCCCAATCAGAGACAGCTGTTTATCGTTGTCTCTGATTGGGGATCATATCTAGGCAGCCCTTTTTCCAACTTTCTGGTGTGGGATCTTGTCTACAGTTAGGTGCCTGTGTGCACACTAGTAGCTTCACGTTTCGTTTGGTTGTTTTGCTTCGGTGAGTTTCAGTTGATTAAAAATATGTGTAACTCTATTCACGCTGCGCCTTGGTCTCATCATTTCGACGAGCGTGACACAAGGACTCTAAACCATCCAGTGAAAGTAAATGGGTTCTTAAGCTGGTCTTCTTGCCACCAAACCAGATAAAGAAGCTGTGAAGCCCCCAGTGTACCCACTAACTGCATACTGTGTACTAATTGCTCTACATACAATTTAGAACGTACTCTTAAGTAAAATGAGTGCAGTAAACAAACATACTAGTCGCAACATACTACATGTGCATATTACCTCAATAACCTTGACTAACCAGTGCCCCCACACATTGACTCTGTACTGTTACCCCCTGTATATAGCCTCGTTACTGTTATTTTACTACTGCTCTTTAATTTTTTGTTACTTATTTTTTCCTTATCTATTTTTACTGAACACTTAATTTTCTTAAAATGGCATTGTTAGTTATGGGCTTGTAAGTAAGCATTTCTGTAACGATGTTCGCTGAAATTTGGGAAGCAAGTTCAAGGAGTGAATACATTTAATCAATAAATGAGCAAAACAAGAAACACAAACAACGCACCGACTTGAAACATGAACAGAAATAATAAACAGAAATAATAACGCCTGGGGAAGGAACCAAAGGGTGTGACATATATAGGGAAGGTAATCAAGGAGGTGATGGAGTCCAGGTGAGTGTAATGAGGCGCTGGTGCGTGTGAAGATGGACACAGGTGTGCGGGATAATGAGCAGCCTGACGACCTAGAGGCCGGAGAGGGAGCACACATGACAATTTCACTGTAAGGTCTACTACACTTGTTGTTTTTGGCGCACGTGACAAATACAATTTGATCCATACTGAGAATGCGTCATCTAATGCGCAGTTGCGTTTATTCCCACCATTGGTTCATTCTGATTATCAGCTGTTGTCAAACACATGTATGCCACAGAAATGGCCAGTCCTACACACACTACACGCACATCTTCTCTCACACATATGAACACCCTCTTTTTCTCTCTCTCTCACACACACACACACACACACACACACTGGTTTTATTGTCCTTGCGGGGACAAACTGGCACATGCACAGATAGGGGTCTACCTGTGCCTGAGCACCTGCCCCTTTGCCCTCACATGTTTTTTTGTTGTTGTTCTGAACCCACTGCCCTCAATTCAGAATAGTCCTCTACACCATGTGTAGGCCTACAAAGGATCTATAGCTTCTTTAAAAAATGTGCCTAGCTGTGGATTGTGTAGCCCTCTCAGTGAACAGCATGCAGACAAAACAGAACTTTCAAAATATTTCAAATACCACCGTGGGAAAAGACAGATTGGAAAGCGAATGGCTCCCGCTGAAAAGAGAAGACTAATCTTTCTGCTTCTGTAGGCTATCGTAATATTTGTTTTATCAACTTTAAAATAGCCCTATACAAAGTAAAACAAGAGAGAGGTAGGCTTTTAACATGAACGCATTGCATCATTGAGTCAGTGAAACTGGAAAGCTTTTTAGGACTATAATTTCCTACTCATATTGTACAATATGTTGTGTCTCAGATTCTCAGTCTGTCAGTATCAAATTAGCCTGTCATTTCGATTGTTTGTGAGTTAGATTATGCCAAAGTCTTCAGTCATGTAAAATTATGTAGAATTGCATGAAATGCGTTTATAAAACATTCGTCCCGGACCTCGGCACCTAAAAATGGTCCACATGTGTGACTTCTGTAAACTCTTCTTCTCTACTGCTCTGTGCACATGTGCTGATATGCATGCAATGCTTTATTATAAACGAGCTGAATAGGTAAAAATCAGTCATTCTGCCCATGAACAAGGCAGTTAAACCACTGTTTCTAGCCCGTCATTGAAAATAAGAATTTGTTCTTAACTGACTTGCCTAGTTAAATAAAGAAAGCATGTTTTTTTTTTAAATGTAGCCTTTATTCATTTCTACTGGGCACAGAATTATCTGAAACAAAAACAAAACTAACAGCAAATGCATCCAACAAACGTGTAGTCACAAGCTTGATGAAGCCATTGCATGTTATGAATACTTAACCTTTTACTACTTTAATACACATACAAGTGAATTTGTAATTTGTCCCAATAGTTTTGCCCCCCCTAAAATGGGGGGGGGGGCGGCTATGTACAAAAAGTGCTGTCATTTCTAAACGGTTCCCCCCAATATGAAAATACCCTCAAATGAAAACTGACAGTCTGCACTTTAACTTCATAGTCAGTGTTTGATTTTAAGTATAGAGCCAAACAAAAATGCTTCACTGTCCCAATAACTACGGAGTGCACTGTAATTCATATCATAGGCCTAATAGTACTGTAGAGCTCTTTTTACTTGCACACAATATAGCTGGATCGCCCAGTCCTGCCACTAGTGTAACGGTTCTCCTCTATCTCCTCCTCTGACGAAGAGGTGGAACAAGGATCGGACCAAAATGCAGCGTGTAGATTGCGATCCATGTTTAATCAACAAAACGTAAACACGAATCAATACAAACACTACAAAACAAATAAACGTAACGAAAACCGAAACAGCCTATACTTGTGTCAACTAACACAGCGACAGGAACGAAGACACTAAGGACAATCACCCACGACAAACTCAAAGAATATGGCTGCCTAAATATGGTTCCCAATCAGAGACAATGATAAACACCTGCCTCTGATTGAGAACCACTCCAGACAGCCATAGACTTTGCTAGATACCCCACTAAGCTACAATCCCAATACCAACACCAAAACCCCAAGACAAAACACACCACAATACAAAAACCCCATGCCACACCCTGGCCTGACCCAATACATTCGACCAGGGCGTGACAGAACCCCCCCCCTAAGGTGCGGACTCCCGAACGCACCTCAAAACAATAGGGAGGGTCCGGGTGGGCGTCTGTCCATGGTGGCGGCTCCGGCGCGGGACAAGGACCCCACTCAGTCAATGTCTTAGTCCCCTCTCCTCGCGTCCCTGGATAGTCCACCCTCGCCGCCGACCATGGCCTAGTAGTCCTCACCCAGAACCCCACTGGACTGAGGAGCAGATCGGGACTGAAGGACAGCTCGGGACTGAGGCAGCTCGGGACTGAGGGGAAGCTCGGGAGTGAGAGAAAGCTCGGGAGTGAGAGAAAGCTCAGGAGTGAGAGGAAGCTCAGGAGTGAGAGGAAGCTCAGGAGTGAGAGGAAGCTCAGGAGTGAGAGGAAGCTCAGGCAGGTAGATAGATCTACCAGATCCTGGCTGGCTGGTGGTCTCAGCAGATCCTGGCTGACTGGCAGATCCTGGCTGACTGGCGGATCTGGCGGATCCTGGCTGACTGGCGCAACCTGGCCACCTGGCGGATCCTGGCCGACTGGCAGATCTGGCAGATCTGGAAGATCTGGTTGACTGGCAGATCTGGAAGAGTCTGGTTGACTAGCAGATCTGGAAGAGTCTGGTTGACTGGCAGATCTGGAAGAGTCTGGTTGACTGGCAGATCTGGAAGAGTCTGGTTGACTGGCAGATCTGGAAGAGTCTGGTTGACTGGCGGATCTGGAAGAGTCTGGCTGACTGGCAGATGTGGAAGAGTCTGGCTGACTGGCGGATCCTGGCAGACTGAAAGATCTGGCTGCTCCATGCTGACTGGCGGCTCTGGCTGCTCCACGCTGACTGGCGGCTCTGGCTGCTCCATGTAGGCTGACAGCTCTGGCGGCTTCTTACAGACTGGCAGCTCTGGCGGCTCCGTGCAGACTGGCAGCTCCTTGCAGACTGGCAGCTCCTTACAGACTGGCAGCTCCTTGCAGACTGACAGCTCCTTGCAGACTGGCAGCTCCTTGCAGACTGACAGCTCCTTGCAGACTGGCAGCTCCATGTCTTGTCTTGAGGTGATTTGACTGTCTACGCTAATTTGGCTAAAATCCACCGGAAATTAACAACTTTAACAATGTATTTGAGCAACAACAAGTGCTCATTGTGAAAATGTATTAATGTTTTCAATAAACATTGGAAACTAAATATAGCTTATATGTTGTCAACTATCTAAGCCAACCCCGTCTGTTTTGCCCCGTAGTTAAGCACACGTCGGATTTGTTGCTAAACAACCAACCTGTCTATGTTAAAGGCCCAGTGGAGTCAAAAACTGGATTTCTGTGTGTTTTATATACACTGAGTATACAAAACATTAAAAACACCTGCCCTTTCCATGACATAGGCTGACCAGGTGAATCCAGGTGAAAGCTATGATTCCATATTGATGTTAGTTGTTAAATCCACTTCAATCAGTGTAGATGAAGGGGAGAAGGCAGGATTTTTTAAGCCTTGAGACCATTGAGACATAGATTGTGTATGTGTGCCATTGAATGGTCAAGACAAAAGATTTAAGTACCTTTGAATGGGATCTGGTAGTAGGTGCCAGGAGCACCGGTTTGTGTCAAGAACTGCAAAGCTGCTGGGTTTTTCACACTAAACAGTTTCCCATGTGTATCAAGAATGGTCCACCACCCAAAAGACATCCAGCCAACATGACACAACTGTGGGAAGAATTGGAGTCAACATGGACCAGCATCCCTGTGGAACGTTTTAGACACCTTGTAGACTCCATGCCCTGATGAATTGTGGCTGTTCTGAGGGCAAAAGGGACTGCAACTCAATATTAGTTAATATTAGTTAATAGACCAGTAATAAAGAGAATTCCAAGCCTCTCTGCCAGTAAGAGCTAGTTTTATGTTTCCCCCTCCCCACTCAAACTACTCCCAGACAGTCCTAGCAGAATTCTTGCTTCAGAAATTACTATTTGCTAAGAACACATTTTGTTTATTTTTGACCATTTTAATTGAAAACAATCACTGTAAGGTACAGACCTGGAATAACTATCATTTTAACTATGCTTTGTGGAAAGTAACTATTTTGTTGAGGGAACAAATAGTTACTTTGGATGTGAATACAAATATTTGTTTACAGATCCCAAAAAACCATTACTTTTCAAAACTACTTGAATACAGATCTCAGAAAGTGACTACTTTTCAGAAACTACTGGATTGGCTGCCTTCAACAAATGGCAGGGTTCTATCTGGATATGAATTCATGAAGATAGAAATAGAATGAAATAAGCACACACAATCACCTATACCAGGACTCTCTAACCCTGTCCCAGAAGAGCTACCGTCTTGTAGGTTTTCACCTATACTATTTAGATCTATCCGACAGTCCTATTTGATCTACAGAATACATTTCTAGCTGAACATTATGTAAATGTCCATTCTCCTAAATGTCCATTGTACATAATAAAGTAACCAATTTTGTACAGATAAGTATAAATAAATTGTGCCGCTCAACTACTGTAAGACTCAATGCATTTTATGATACCTGAAAATACTGCAGAGAAATTCAAAGCCAGACATATTTTGTTACAGTTAGCATTCTCAGTAACACTTAACAATAAACACTTCTTGTGCCTGTGTAATAAAACTGTAATTACTTTTGGAGCAACATTTTATTAGCATGTTGTTACATAATACTAGTCATTGCATTTTAATTGCATGGCAATGAGTTTTATTAACTACTGTACAAAAGGGATAGTGACTGTTCCTTATTCCACTTATGTAATAAATGAATTATTATGCAATTATAAAGCTATTTCCAAAGTCCTATGTAACAACAATGTTGCTTTTGTAATAATCACAAAGTTACTACACATGTACTGTATAAGAACTGGATGTAAAGTGACCAAAAAAGTGTTAAACAAATCAAAATATATTTTATATGTGAGATTCAAAGTAGCCACCCTTTGCCTTAATGACAGCTTTGCAAACTCTTGGCATTCTCTCAACCAGCTTCATGAGGTAGTCACCTGGAAATCAATTAACAGTTGTGCCTTGTTAAAAGTTCAATTGTGGAATTTCTTTCCTTTTTAAATTTGTTTGAGCCAGTCAGTTGTGTTGTGACAAGGTAGGGGTGGTATACAGAAGATAGCCCTATTTGGAAAAAGTTCATATTATTGCAAGAGAAACGACAGTCCATCATTACTTGAAGACATGAAGGTCAGTCAATCCGGAAAAGTTCAAGAACTTTGAAAGTTTCTTTGAAGAATCTCAAATATAAATATATTTTGATTTGTTTAACACTTTTTTATTTACTATATGATTCCATATGTGTTATTTCATAGTTTGATGTATTCACTATTATTCTGCAATGTAGAAAATAGTAAAAATTAAGAAAAACCCTTGAATGAGTATGTGTGTCCAAACTTTTGACAGGTACTGTAAGTCCCTAAGATAAACCAACGAGACAAAATACACGATTACCTTGACTATACTCCTGGAAAACGTCAATCATTGTTGCATGCTGTTTAAAATGTCTCTAGTTCTCTAAAAGGAGCCAATTCCAGCTCACAATGTTAATTTATGCAGTAGAGGTTGGAAGAATCTAAGGTAGAAAATGTCAACTCGGTGAAACGAGCTACATTGACATTCTCTGGAGGCAAATTGGAGCGTTTTGCACTTCAAAACTGTCCACCCTGCTCCATTTGATCCATAAATGAGACCTACCGTTACACACGTGGTTATGGACTAATCCGGTAGGTGGCGCACTTACTTTGTTTGAGGTAAAAGGAAGTGTGCTTTTTTTATAATATTTGTGGAGTGAGTGTAAATAGACTACCTGGGTAACTGTGTGTGGGTCTGTGTGTTAGGTTGCGTGTTAGTGTGCGTGTCACGAGAGGAGAATGGAGAGAGGAGAGAGGGTCTTTATGTGTGGGAGTGGAGAACATTGTTCTAACTTGAGATTCAGAGATAAAAATGTATAATCTTCCCTCTCAGACTGCTTTTCTGTATATTACAAATACAGCGCCTATGCCTGAGACACTCACAACTATACGACAACAGATGGACACTTACAGTCAGTTGGAGTAGGAAGGTCTGACAATGTTCTTGAGTTTCCATTGGACGGGATGGTTGTTTTAATGTTCTGATTGGTTGGTTTCAATGGCAGTTTAGGGGTGCCGGTTACCGTTGGAGGAAATTCACCATTGGCTGAGGAGAAAAACAGACAAATAACAACTTAGTGACATTCTTTGCTTACCATGCCTTTGCACAGCTCTCTTAATTTCCAAACAGTTGGAGATAAGCATGGTTATGTTCATTAGGGACCATAAACCAAAGAAAGCAAACTGAGACAGATGGGGACTACCTGTACTTGTCCAATAAGAAACACTCATTTTCATTTCCGTTGTTAAACATTTTAAACATTTGTAGTTTTGAGCCCTAATGAACATGGCCAGGTTTAAGCTTGGTGAATACTTGGCTGGATAACCCCAATCTGAAGTTGCATGGTGTTGGTTTGTCCAATAGGGGGCACTCTTACCTCAAGACCAATAGAGTTGGATATAGTTGTGGTGGTGGGAAAGGTTGGGGGTGCTTAAATCCAACTCCTTCCCATCTTCCTCCATCCCTAGTTGGGTAAGTACATTGGATCCGGGGCTTTCATACCACCAGCTCAACCCAATAAAGCATATGGACAGACCAACCACCTCAACCTACCCCAAGGCCTTAGATCATAAAGCTCACAAGAACCTTGATCTTTTCCCCCTCAATTTCTAACCTAGACATACATCTCCCAGGTAAAAGGGATGTTGATTAGGTATTGCTACTCTGGACATTAAGTACTAGACCTTGCAGAGGCTGTGAATTGGGCCTGTGAGGAGGGCTATGATGATATGGGACTGCATACTGGACTTCTGGTTAAAACCCACACAGACTAGGGTGCAGTGGGAAAAAGAATAACACTCTTCCCAATAATCAGCTGCAAGGGCCAGGTGTAAATCCCAGTCTCTGATTGGTCTGTTCCCCAATCAGCAGCAGAGAAACTGGAAAGGCAAGATAGAAATAGCCAATCTGATTGTAAGAGGTTTGACGTTCCTCAAGAAATTATACAACGAACCAATCGTACAAAAAAGGTTAAAAAAAACGTATGATCATTGAGTCACTACCAAAATGCTGATATAGTGATTGCAATTTCACGGTATTGTTACCAGCAGTGGAAACCAATGTGGTTAATAGTGTTCTAAACCATTGAAATTCTCCATTAAAAAAGTTTGAAGAACAGCTCCCAAGAACACAATGTCAGTGTCAGTTGTGATAGTGTCAATAGTGTCAGACTATTGTTGGAATCCTTGTCATATCCACGTGAGATCCATTCAAATGTTAATAGCCAGGTTATATCATACCTGCCTTTGTCACTCACATGTGAACATAATCTTTGAGCAACTGTGACATTTTGTCCATTAAAGGGACTGTCAAATGTCTAAATGAGAATTTCATGAGCATTCCAGATGTCTCACCTTTGCAAATTTCTCACAAATCCAATAATTTCCACTGAAAAGCCACAAAATGTTGTTTGACCATGATCAGAAATGAAAAAAACTCAGTTAGTAGACAAATGTCCTGTAAATTGTCAAATGACATTTTATTTGTCACATGCGCCGAATACAATAGGTGTAGACCTTACCGTGAAATGTTACTTACAAGCCCTTAACCAACAATGCAGTTTTAAGAAAAATAATTGTAAAGCAAAACAAAATAGACAAGTCCAATTTAAGAATATTTACTAAATTAACTAAAGTAAAAAATAAAAGAGCAACAATAAAATAACAATAACTAAGCTATATAGATGGGGTACCAGTACCAAGTCAATGTGCGGGGCGACTGGTTAGTTGAGGTTATTGAGGTAATATGTACATGTAGGGTAAAGTGACTATGCATAGATAATAGATGATAAACAGCGAGTAGCAGCACTGTCTGCTCCTGGATACCCACCACTTCTAGTAAACCCTGAAAAGGGCAGGGCATCTCTAACCAACATCTCCAATTTTGTCTCATTGACTGAACTCCAGGTTAGCTGACTCCTGACTCCAATTAGCTTTTGGAGAAGTCCTTAGCCTAGGGGTTCACATACTTTTTCCAACCTACACTGTGAATATTTAAATTATGTATTCAATATAGACAAGAAAAATACAATATGTTGTGTTATTAGTTTAAGCACACTGTGTTTGTCCATTGTTGTGACTTAGATCAAGATCAGATCAAATTTTATGACAAATGTATGCAGAAATCCAGGTAATTCCAAAGGGTTCACATACTTTTTCTTGCCACTGTATGTGGTTATTATTTGATGACCCTGCTGTTCATCTATGAAGGTTAGAACAACTTGAAGAACGATCTGGCCTTAATGGCCATGTACTCTTATAATCTTTATCAGGCAGAGTCAGAAGAGGACTGACCACCCCTCAGAGCCTGGCTCCTCTCTAGGTTTCTTCCTAGGTTCCTGGCTTTCTAGAGAGTATTTCCTAGCCACCGTGCTTCTATAGCTGCATTGCTTATTCGTTGGGGTTTTATGCAGGGTTTCTGTATAAGCACTTTGTGACAACTGCTGTAAAAAGGACTTAATAACTAAACTTGATTGATTGTCCTTCAGGAGACCAATGTCCATCGTCATCAACTCACCAATGGGTTATAGTATACTGCTAAAAAGGGTGCTTTGCAGGTCTAGATAGAGCCTTTTGCAGGGCCATATATGAAGCTAGCCCTAGAACCCTTTTTGGTTCTATTTCACACCTTTTCTTCTAGCAGTGAAGCCACTGCTAGAGTAGTGGGCATTTTGTTCTATATTAAATGTCTTGCAGAGTTAAAAACTGGAACGAGCTTATGATATCAAAACATTTTCAGCTTTGGCTCAAGATGGTCAATCAGTTGCCTTATAAAATGAAGAATGAAGTAGGGCTGGCCCTTTCTTCCAACATAATGCCACTAATTTAGACAACTTCCTTTAAAGGCGGTCCTTTGTATTACTTACCACCGAGCAGCTTCTGAAAGAACAGCGCCTTTCTGTTCCAGATACATAATCTATCCATCTCTGGAAAATGCATCGAGGACTCTGTTTGGGACTAGCTCATCTGAATATCAAGTTGAGAGCCAACTGCATGTTTCTTAATTATGATGACAGGCCCCATTTGTTCCCCACATCATGTCGGCTTGCCAGCTCTTGCCGGCTCGCCAAAAAAACAGATAATCCACTTTTCCTCCGCGCTTCGTTCCACAGGCATTATGGGACATTGTAAAAAATGGCTACCTTTCATTTTTGTCTCTTTAATAATCTCCTAAAAACACCCTCCCCCCTCGGTTCCCCTGACCTGGCTCTGCCATCACTACCTCCTCGAGCTGAACTGCTCTCGTTCATCATAATATGGCAAGGGGCTCCCGCCATGGCTGTGTGCGGTACGTACCGCTTCGAGTACAGTACATGCCTTTCGGTCTTAGCCATGCACTGACTGTAAAATTCTACTCAAGACCCAAACCCTGATGGAAAAAATGGGAAAGACATCCATTTTGATTGTCAGGTTAACACAAACAGTTAATATTTAAGATAATATTTTTTGTAATATCGACAACATAGTGATTTTATGCTTAATTATTGGACTCGTTTTTTTTGGCTTGGTCATTAAGAGGCCGAAGCAAAAAAAATGAGGCCAATAAATTAAGAGGCCGAAGCCAAACAAAGTCTTGAGGGGTGGCTTAATGTGGGTGTCTCTTGTGTTTGTGTGATTGCACGTGGCAAGCGTTTGTACATTCACTCTGTCAAAACAGTACACAATTACACGAACACACCCTTTTAGATAACTTGAAACAGCTTAACTAGGTCTTGTGTCTTGAAGTCACCTAGGCAAGCTAGTGCTAGCCAACTTCGTTTGCCAATTACCTTCAGCCGGCTCGTGTGGGACTGTGGCAAAGTTGGTTTGACATTGGATAGCCTATCCCGGGGCTAGTAAGAGACTGTCAATAAATTACACAATGTAAATGGAACAATATATATTTTAGCTGTCTCATTAAATGCGTTCAGTATTTGTTTGAGGTTTTTAAGTCATTGAAATTTGGAGCTATTGACCTTTTAAAATACACTACTTGACCAAAGTATGTGGACACCTGCTCGATGAAAATCTCATTCCAAAATCATGGACATCAAAATGGAGATGATCCCCCCCCTTTTCTGCTATAACAGCCTCCACTCTTCTGGAAAGATGTTGGAACATTGCTGTGGGACTTGCTTCCATTCAGTCACAAGATAATTAGTAAGATCAGGCACTGATGTTGGCAGATCAGGCCTGGCTTGCAGTTGGTGTTAAATTTAATCTCAAAGGTGTTCGATGGGGTTGAGGGCAGGGCTTTGTGCAGGCCAGTCAAGTTCTTCCACATCGATCTTGACAAACCATTTCTGTATGGACCTTTCTCTGTGCACGGGAACATTGGCATGAGAGCAGGATTGAAATAAACCCTACCCAAGGAAAACTGTTATGGTACCCTTCTTTGTGTGACATACCATTTTTTCCTATCATGACGTAAATCTCAGTTTTGGATGAGACTGACTTTATGACCAAAATGATCTTATTTACACATATAGGCTGTTTTGTGTTGCTTTTGTGCTTGTCTTTCTTGCACTAACACTTGCAGTCATCTTTTCTTAATATTTAGCTTTTTTTAAGGAAAGTTTTACTTGCAATGTCTGTGAAATGTGGTTGTCTTACCAACTTAGTTGATTGCACTGACTGAGTCGCTCTGGATAAGAGTGTCTGTTAAATGACCAAAATATACATGTATTACATCAAATTAAATGTTATTGGTAACATACACATGGTTAGGAGATGTTAATGCGAGTGTAGCGAAATTCTTGTGCTTCTAGTTCCAACCATGCAGTAATATCTAACAAGTAATCTAACAATTTCAAAACAACTACCTTATACACACAAGTGTAAAGGAATGAATAAGATGTAATGTGTAATGTGATGTGATATTACTAGCATGAATCTTTTAAAAAGTAAATTTTTGACTACAATATTTAAAAGATTAGAGGTTTCTGTAAATGTAATATCCCGATGCTTTGATATGGGCCCATATCATAATCAATCTACCGGGTGGTGGTCTGCATATAAAACACCTCACTGCAACTTTGACTGAGAGGCAGAACTCATGTACAGTTGAAGTCAGAAGTTTACATACACCTTAGCAAAATATATTGAAAATCATTTTTTCTCACAATTCCTGACATTTAATCCAAGTAAAAATTCCCTGTCTTAGGTCAGTTAGGATCACCACTTTATTTTAAGAATGTAAAACATCAGAATAATAGTAGAGAAAATTATTTATTTCAGCTTTTATTTCTTTCATCATATTCCCAGTGGGTCAGAAGTTTACATACACTCAATTAGTATTTGGTAGCATTGCCTTTAAATTGTTTAACTTGGGTCAAACGTTTCGGGTAGCCTTCCACAAGCTTCCCACAATAAGTGTACCTCATTTTGGCCCATTCTTCCTGACAGAGCTGGTGTAACTGAGTCAGGTTTGTAGGCCACCTTGCTCGCTCACGCTTTTTTCATTTTCTATAGGGTGGAGGTCAGGGCTTTGTGATGGCCACTCCAATACCTTGACTTTGTTGTCCTTAACCTTTTGCAACTAGGGGGCAGTATTTTAATTATTGGATAAAAAACGTTCCCGTTTTAAACGCGATATTTTGTCATGACAAGATGCTCGACTATGCATATAAGTGACAGCTTTGGATAGAAAACACTCTAACGTTTCCAAAACTGCAAAGACATTGTCTGTGAGTATAACAGAACTGATGCTACAGGCGAAACCAAGATGAAATTTCAAACAGGAAGTGCCCCAGATTTTGAAGGCGCTGTGTTCCAATGACTCCTTATATGGCTGTGAATGGGCCACGAATGAGCTTAGACTTTCTGTCGTTTCCCCAAAGTGTTGACAATGCTGGACACTTTGGGGAAACGACAGAAAGTCTAAGCTCATTTGTGATGTATTTGTAGGCTTTGGAAGATTGACCATAAGAGACTACATCTACCAGGTGGTCGCTTGGTGTCCTCCGTTGCAATTATTGCGTAATCTCCAGCTGCAGTATTTTTCCGTTTGCCTCTGATGAGAAACCAACTGCCACGAATGATTTATCATCGCATAGATATGTGAAAAACACCTTGAGGTTTGATTCTAAACAACATTTGCCATGTTTCTGTCAATATTATGGAGCTAATTTGGAAAAAAAATTGCCGTTATAGTGACTGCATTTTCGTTTTTTTTTCTTAGGCAAATGTGATGAACAAAACGGAGCTTATCTAACTGTGAAAACTGTTCTTCAAAGGTAAATGATTTTATTTGAATGCTTTTCTTGTTTTTGTGAAAATTTTGCTATTAATTTGCTAGGCTATCATTTTCACAAATGAATATTTTGAAAATCTGAGATGACAGTTGTTGTTAACAAAAGGCTAATTGTGTTTCAGTATATTTATTTCATTTTATTTGCGATTTTCATGAATAGGAAACGTTGCGTAATGGTAATGAGCTTGAGGCTATGATTACGCTCCCGGATACGGGTTTGGAGTCGCAAGAAGTTAAGTCATTTTGTAACAACTTTGGAAGTATGCTTGGGGTCATTATCCATTTGGAAGACCCATTTGTGATCAAGCTATAACTTCCTGACTGATGTCTTGAGATGTTGCTTCAATATATCCACATAATTTTCCAGCCTCATGATGCCATCTATTTTGTGAAGTGCACCAATCCCTCCTGCAGCAAAGCATCCCCACAACATGATGCTACCACCTCCGTGCTTCACGGTTGAGATGGTGTTCTTCAGATTGCGAGCATCCCCCTTTTTCCTCCAAACATAACGATGGTCATTATGACCAAACAGTTCTATTTTTGTTTCATCAGACCAGAGGACATTTCTCCATGGCTTCTTCCTTGCTGAGCGGCCTTTCAGGTTATCTCGATATAGGACTCGTTTTACTGTGAAAATAGATACCATCGGGACTCAGTGGGCATACTCTGGAGCAGTGTAAAGCTGCAGGCCAGGACAATGGCAACCTGACCTAAACCCACCGGAGACTGCTGGGGCGAAGCTTGATTTGCCACAATCTAACAAATGTTAGAACATTATGAGGACATTTTTTATAAAACCTAAAGAAATAAGATTTTGTTATCAAAAACATTCTTTGAATGTTATCATCCCAATGTTAGCTAAAACCCTAACCAGAACTTAATGGGAATCTTAGCTAATGTTCTGAGAATGTTCCTGGTTTGTTGGGTGACAATCTCACTGAGTGTCGAATTCAAAGCAGGCAGATGAACCAGTGAAACGACACCCAAGAGTGTCACGTTCTGACCTTTATTTCCTTTGTTTTGTATTTATTTAGTATGGTCAGGGCGTGAGTTGGGTGGGCAGTCTATGTTTGTTTTTCTATGATTTGGGGATTTGTATGTTTCGGCCTAGTATGGTTCTCAAACAGAGGCAGGTGTCATTAGTTGTCTCTGATTGAGAATCATACTTAGGTAGCCTGGGTTGCACTGTTTGTTTGTGGGTGATTGTCTAGGTTGATTGCTTGTGTCATCTCAGTTCTCATTTAGCTTCACGGTCGTTTTTTGTATTCAGTGTTCAGTACTTTCTTTAATTAAATATCAAGATGAATACAAACCACGCCGCGTTTTGGTCCGCCTTTCCTTCAACAGAAGAACACCGTGACACAGAGCCTAATTATGTCTCTGTCTGTAATTGAGTTTAGTCGGTTAAATTCCACCCGTTTTGCCTTAATGACTGTCCGTCTTCCAAGCGGCAAAAGCTTCAGAGCTCCCCAGCTTGCTATTCTGGGCACAGTCACAGATTATCTATTTTATTGACCAGATACTCAAGTAGCCGCACTAACAATGAAAATACATTTCTTAAAATTGGAAGGGAGTCAGGAGGAGGCAAGATCAGGTGGGACCAGTTCAAACAGGTACTTCAGAGCGTGAGGGAGAGAGTGAGGAATATACAGCATATTGTCTGCTGATTAGAGACGTGAGTATCATGTGTTGCTGTTTCTCCTCTGATTTTTTTCCATCTCAATTACCATATGGATAAAGTGGGAAAGGTCAGCCAAGTCTTGACCTTTAAGAATATATATACAGTGCCTTGCGAAAGTATTCGGCCCCCTTGATCTTTGCGACCTTTTGCCACATTTCAGGCTTCAAACATAAAGATATAAAACTGTATTTTTTTGTGAAGAATCAATAACAAGTGGGACACAATCATGAAGTGGAATGACATTTATTGGATATTTCAAACTTTTTTAACAAATCAAAAACTGAAAAATTGGGCGTGCAAAATTATTCAGCCCCTTTACTTTCAGTGCAGCAAACTCTCTCCAGAAGTTCAGTGAGGATCTCTGAATGATCCAACGTTGACCTAAATGACTAATGATGATAAATACAATCCACCTGTGTGTAATCAAGTCTCCGTATAAATGCACCTGCACTGTGATAGTCTCAGAGGTCCGTTAAAAGCGCAGAGAGCATCATGAAGAACAAGGAACACACCAGGCAGGTCCGAGATACTGTTGTGAAGAAGGTTAAAGCCGGATTGGGATACAGAAAGATTTCCCAAGCTTTAAACATCCCAAGGAGCACTGCGCAAGCGATAATATTGAAATGGAAGGAGTATCAGACCACTGCAAATCTACCAAGACCTGGCTGTCCCTCTAAACTTTCAGCTCATACAAGGAGAAGACTGATCAGAGATGCAGCCAAGAGGCCCATGATCACTCTGGATGAACTGCAGAGATCTACAGCTGAGGTGGGAGACTCTGTCCATAGGACAACAATCAGTCGTATATTGCACAAATCTGGTCTTTATGGAAGAGTGGCAAGAAGAAAGCAATTTCTTAAAGATATCCATAAAAAGTGTTGTTTAAAGTTTGCCACAAGCCACCTGGGAGACACACCAAACATGTGGAAGAAGGTGCTCTGGTCAGATGAAACCAAAATTGAACTTTTTGGCAACAATGCAAAACGTTATGTTTGGTGTAAAAGCAACACAGCTCATCACCCTGAACACACCATCCCCACTGTCAAACATGGTGGTGGCAGCATCATGGTTTGGGCCTGCTTTTCTTCGGCAGGGGACAGAGAAGATGGTTAAAAATGATGGGAAGAAGCCAAATACAGGACCATTCTGGAAGAAAACCTGATGGAGTCTGCAAAAGACCTGAGACTGGGACGGAGATTTGTCTTCCAACAAGACAATGATCCAAAACATAAAGCAAAATCTACAATGGAATGGTTCAAAAATAAACATATCCAGGTGTTAGAATGGCCAAGTCAAAGTCCAGACCTGAATCCAATCGAGAATCTGTGGAAAGAACTAAAAACTGCTGTTCACAAATGCTCTCCATCCAACCTCACTGAGCTCGAGCTGTTTTGCAAGGAGGAATGGGAAAAAATGTCAGTCTCTCGATGTGCAAAACTGATAGAGACATACCCCAAGCGACTTACAGCTGTAATCGCAGCAAAAGGTGGCGCTACAAAGTATTAACTTAAGGGGGCTGAATAATTTTGCACGCCCATTTTTCAGTTTTTGATTTGTTAAAAAACTTTGAAATATCCAATAAATGTCGTTCCACTTCATGATTGTGTCCCACTTGTTGTTGATTCTTCACAAAAAAATACAGTTTTCGATCTTTATGTTTGAAGCCTGAAATGTGGCAAAAGGTTGCAAAGTTCAAAGGGGCCGAATACTTTCGCAAGGCACTGTATATATATATATATATATATATAGCCAGTCAAAAGTTTGGACACACCTACTCATTCAAGGGTTTTTCTCAATTTTTACTATTTTCTACATTATAGAATAATAGTGAAGACATCAAAACTATGAAATAACACCTATGGAATCATGTAGTAACCAAAAAAGTGTTAAACAAAAAAAAACATTTTCAAAGTAGCCACTGTTTGCCTTGATGACAGCCTTGCACACTCTTGGCATTCTCTCAACCATCTTCATAAGGCAGTCAACCTGGAATGCATTTAAATTAATAGGTGTGCCTTATTAAAAGTTAATTTGTGTAATTTATTTACTTCTTAATAATGTGTTTGAGCCAATCAGTTGTGTCGTGACAAGGTAGGGGTGGTATACAGCAGTTAGCCCTATTTGGTCGTCTGATTTGGTTTAAGCATTGTTGTGGACTTAGAACATTAAAGTTGGTTGTGTTTCTATTTCTAATGTGTGATTTTGAGAGTGAAAACCTTAAAAGAAATGGGGAAATCGAAAACCTGGAAACCGTTTTTTATTATAGCAAATAATGTATTTGCTGGCAATAAATGTATTGGCTGGTAAAAACTACCTCCCAGTGGCTGGTGGACTATTTTTTTATGCCCTGTTCATAATCTACCTCATTAGCTATCAAGCTAACAATCTGGTTACTTTACCAGAGTATCTAAACATTTGGAGGCCCAGAAAAAAATGAAAAGGGACAACTTCTTTAGAAGATCAATGGTCATAGCAATGAATGAATGACTGATTTCTTGCATGTTGTCACTCACAAACTTGATACGCTTAATTAATTAAAGAGTGTACAATGTTCTTATGCACGACACAGTGCCTGGACACAGCTCTTAGCTGTGGTATATTGGCCCGAGGTGCCTTATTGCTATTATAAATTGGTTACCAAAGTAATTAGAGCAGTAAAAATAAATGTTTTGTCGTACCTAGCATTCAGGGATCGAACCACCCAGTTTCTAATCATTTTTAGAGCATGTGTGCTTCAAAAGTAGCTAGAATTCATATAGGCCAATTATGCTATAATTCAATCAATGAAACACCAGTGGTACCAATGACATTTTTTAATTTAGAACCTTGACTACAATTGAAACAGGCCAAAAATGTTTAAGTGTCTTAAGAGAGTTGGGCCGGAAACCAAATTTACGAATCCCATGCTGACTAGGTGAAAAATCTTAGCCCTAGTCGCTCAGGATAAGAGCATCTGCTAAATGATGTAAACATTTAAAATTACTTTCTAATTTCTATTTCATGTTTGACATTGCAAATAAGAATCTGTTCTTAAATCACTTTATGGGTTAAATCGTCTACTACTATTGACAGTCTGAAATTGTTGTTTTACAACCCTAAACAACAATACTTACAGGCCAGGAAGCAGTCCATACTGAAGGAGATGTTATCCAGACAAATCGCTGATCCTGGACCTGATCCATTGTCAGTACTGAACTGGAGCCAGAACCTGAGGAGAAGCACAATATGATCTCATTCAACTCTAGTATGAGATGAAGATGAAGTATGCCTGCTCCCAATGCAGATTCAAGTCTAGGACAAGATAAAGATAGAGTATGTTAAATAATAATTTATTGGTCCCAGCAAGTTATCCAGTGTGACCTTTAACCTCAGGATCCGCACTTCTGCACGGCGGTATCCTTGCAAAAGGTTTCTTGAGCGTAATGTTATCCCTGTCTTATCCTTCTCATCCTCGACTCAAGTTTTCTACTGGAATTAGTACATAAAGGAGTTCAAACATGACATAACTAAAATATTCTACGAGCACAACTACATACTTCAAAAGTAACATTGTTGATCATAATGATTTCTCTGCCAGTACTAGAACATGTCATAAAGACCTCATGTAGAGAATGAGTGACTTCTGCCCTTACTATATTGTTCTATTAGAAACGACAAATAGACAGAACACTGATGCATGGCCTCAAAGACCAGTTTACATTACTGGACGAGGATCTTTTTCAGTCATAGTGAATTTCAGGTAGCTACTGTTCTTTTCCCTTCAATTTGCTCATGCTATTTAGTGTGCAATGGTGAGACAAAGGGAACGGAAAAAAGATACATGACAGACTACTGTAGAGAGACAACTTTGTTACTTTACTTTGTTACAGAATACAATCCTATCAAAATCAAGACACTCATCTTTTCCTCCCATCTTGCGTTACAAAAATGTCTCCAAATTTGGGCATTTTCTTGGTGGTCGAAATGAATCCATTGTGACTCTTGATTGAGAATACATCTAAGTAATATTTCATTTGCATTTTATTTTACCTTTATTTAACTAGGCAAGTTAGTTAAGAACTAATTCTTATTTTCAATGACGGCCTAGGAACAGTGGGTTAACTGCCTGTTCAGGGGCATAATGACACATTTGTACCTTGTCAGCTCAGGGATATTGAACTTGTAACCTTTCGGTTACTAGTTCAACACTCTAACCACTAGGCTACCCTGCCGCCCCATGTGGAAGTGTTGGCCGTCTTTTTCATAGTACCCAAAAGGTTAATAAAGTAACTCCTAATTTAACTCCTAACTTGGCCTTCATCTACTTCCATTCTGCCCTTCACAGTCCAACAACATGGGTCGTTACTACAACCTAACCTTTATCCACTGACTTCCCTATTCCTCTGCCTATATTTCAGAGATCCAGACCAAAGGTCATACCTCGAGTCCGGGCGAGTTCACAAGGCATAAGGACACGCATTTTAATTAAGAACATGGGCAGAACAAACTCCATAAAACCGGGAGTAAAAATATAATAACTCTCTGAGGATTGGGAATAGCACCAGCTCTGACGATAGAGAGTGCTCAATCAAGCACACGGAGATGAAACAAGCAGTACAGCTTTTTTTGATTTGATTTATTTCAGCTACTAACAGTGAATAACTGAAAAATGCCATAGCTAATTGGAGGAAAAGGCAGAGGAGTGGAGGCCTCTGTATAGATTTTCACTTCCTTGTTTGTTTGTTTTTAAACAAGTGATACAGTGAGCGATAAGGTGAATATGGAATTCACCGTATAAGGCAAGTGAACAAATTGGGATTCATTACGTTTGCAGGGTGAAAGGGAGGGTTATCTTAAAATGGAATGTAAATGTTGAAAATCTGCATTTGGAAGGAAGAACTGAAGAAAAAAGCTATTCATTACTGTGTCTTTGGACCTGAGAGGCTATATGCATTTTTTTTCATCCCAAAAGAATACACAAAGCACATGCATCTCTGTGGTTTGCAGGTTCTTTTATGCTTTGACATGGTGCATGTTTCCAATGTAGTATGATTCTATAATCTCACCATCTAATGGCGCAGTGCCCCATATTGACCCTGTTAAATATTCATACACTTCACTTTGTTTGCCTAAGGCTGGGATTGGCTAAATCACTTGTCTCTCTGTCAATGGACCAAATTGATCCTCCGTACCAGTCAACAAGTCCGTAGAGAGGAACGATAATGCGTCTCCAGCCTTTCTTGGTCTTGGGCTCGTTGGCAGAGTACCACAGTCTGCGCTGCTCCTCTGGTCGTGTGCTGTTTTCCACCAGCCACAAAGACAGTGCCCCTCTCTGGCCACCTCCAGAACACATCAAGAACCGTACCTGTTGGGGAGATAAAAAAAACATATGAGTATTATGAGTCAGAATAGGACTTGACTAAGACACACATTGACATCTCAAATCATTTGTTTGAACGCATCAGAGAAAGCTCTTGGCTTTCCTCTTCTGATTTTTTACTGAGACACAATTTATTTCTCTTCTAGAATTACATTTCCATGAAAATAACAATCAAGGCAAGGGCTGATTTCAAGGTTTTACTGCTAACCTACAAAGCATTACATGGGCTTGCTCCTACCTATCTCTCTGATTTGGTCCTGCCGTACATACCTACACGTACGCTACGGTCACAAGACGCAGGCCTCCTAATTGTCCCTAGAATTTCTAAGCAAACAGCTGGGTGCGTCACTTGAGTGGATTGAGTCACTGATGTGATCTTCCTGTCTGGGTTGGCGGCGCCCCCCCCTGTGGGTTGTGCCGTGGCGGAGATCTTTGTGGGCTATACTCGGCCTTGTCTCAGGATGGTAAGTTGGTGGTTGAAGATATCCCTCTAGTGGTGTGGGGGCTGTGCTTTGGCAAAGTGGGTGGGTTTATATCCTTCCTGTTTGGCCCTGTCCGGGGGTGTCATCGGATGGGGCCACAGTGTCTCCTGACCCCTCCTGTCTCAGCCTCTAGTATTTATACTGCACTAGTTGATGTGTCGGTGGGCTAGGGTCAGTTTGTTATATCTGGAGTACTTCTCCTGTCCTATCCGGTGTCCTGTGTGAATTTAAGTATGCTCTCTCTAATTCTCTCTTTCTTTCTTTCTTTCTCTCTCTCGGAGGACCTGAGCCCTAGTACCATGCCTCAGGACTACCTGACATGATGACTCATTGCTGTCCCCAGTCCACCTGGCTGTGCTGCTGCTCGAGTTTCAACTGTTCTGCCTGACCATGCTGGTCATTTATGAACATTTGAACATCTTGGCCATGTTCTGTTATAATCTCCACCCGGCACAGCCAGAAGAGGACTGGCCACCCCTCATAGCCTGGTTCCTCTCTAGGTTTCTTCCTAGGTTTTGGCCTTTCTAGGGAGTTTTTCCTAGCCACCGTGCTTCTACACCTGCATTGCTTGCTGTTTGGGGTTTTAGGCTGGGTTTCTGTACAGCACTTTGAGATTTCAGCCGATGTACGAAGGGCTATATAAATACATTTGATTTGATTTGATTTGATGCTCTACTGTCATAATTACTCGTTTAGAAGTAGTGTACCCACATCCAGTTACTTGCAGTTGCAGTAACCACACTGCTTTTTGGTCCGCCTCTCTTTCACCAGAAGAAAACCGTTACACAGTGTTATTAAATGCAACATTTTAACCTGAAATGTCTTCATCCAGCCAGACATTCAGGGAAGACATTTGGGTATAAAAAAAATGTATCTAGATAAAACTGCAGGAGCAGTGTGCGGGTATCTGTCTTTATTTCATGAAAGTTAAACCTGCAGATTCATCAATTGTCTCAGCTGTACACTTTGCTATACAAAGTTCCCGATTCATATTGCTCATATTCTTCTCAAACAAACTGCACAACATTCCACCTGACTAAATTCTATCTTTCTGTCTCTCCAGTATGCACAGGTGACGAATAGGGTTTCCCTCTGAAAAACCTTTGTGAAACTGTGAGAAGTTCCCCGACATCAAGATTATAGAAGTCAAACAGTGTTTGCCAGGCATTACTTTGAGGTGAACATGACCTGCAACTAATAACCAAGCCAATCTACTCTTGAGATTGGGTCCTGCGTCAGACAAACCAGACAGGCAGGTACCGTACATTGGACAGCTCAGGGTCGTGTAAGGGGAAAGATTGAGGTGCTAATCTGGAATCATGGCTAATCTTTGGGCCCTTGCCAAGGAACCACTGACTGCGGCTAGCTGGGCTGTAGCGGTGCCGCGAGCACAGTTCAGGACTGATATCCCCATCTCTGTTTATCTTTCTATCTCTTCATCTTTGGCTCTCTCTCTCTAGTCGTGCTTATCCACACACTCCTCTCTCTCTCTCCTGTTCACGCTCTCTCCCCAGCACTCCACCTTCCCCCACCTCCAAAATAAAGAAGGGGGTGCCCTTCTATGGACACATACCAAATACCTCTAAATATGATATTGGCCCACTTGCCAGACACCCCCTATAAAGAGGCGGACGTTTACAACCATAGCCGTGGACTCACCCTGTCTAGACCTGACTAACAACCCCGCTGGTCGCAGACTGACCAATAAGGTATGAATAATGCATTCCATATCGCCAGCCTCTTATTAATTTGGTTGACCTTGTGTCTGGAAATTCCCATGATAGCTTGCTAACCCGCCACTATCAGGGTTGGGACCAAATTTCATGCAATCTGTGCATTCAGGAAATAGTTGAATTCAATTAATGAATTAAATTGATAAATGAAGCAGTGCAAGCTTCCACATGCGCGCCCCCTCACCTGTCCACTGCAGCTCTTCCCAGGCCAGTGTAAATGTGTGTGTGTGTGTACAAGCGGGCGTGGGTGCATGGGTCTGTCTGTCTGTTTGTCTGTCTGTTTGTTTTCCGGCAACTTACAAGGTAAACTAATAGTTAAATGGAGAGATATTGCCTCAAGATATTGAACAAGAACTTTTAAATCCATTAGCTGAATTAAGGAGTAAGGAGAGCTCTGCTCATTATACCTACAAATAATTTTCAGTCTTTCGGCAATCCTGCTATCATCAAGAACTTTGTTTTTCAATAGTAATACTGCTCTATTTTTATTCCAGGTGTGCCTGTTTTCTTCCAGTCTCTCCTGTCTAACATAATTAGTCTGTCCATTCATACATGTTGTTGTTTGTGCTCCACACTTTCTGTGTCTCCATCCCAAATGGCACCCTATTCCCTACATGGGTCCTGGTCAAAAGAAGTGCCCTATAAAGGAAATAAGGTGCCCTTTGGGACACACCCTGTGTGTAAGTCTGGTTGGTCAGACTTAAAAGACTACATCTGAACTATTTGCGCTATGCGCCTTAATTATAATTACCCAATGCTGAGTCTCCAAATGTGCACACAACAGGAGGGCATTGTGTGTGTGTGTGTGTGTGTGTGTGTGTGTGTGTGTGTCTCTGAGTGTCTGGTGTATCTGTCTCTCTGTGTGTGTGTGTCTCTGAGTGTCTGGTGTATCTGTCTCTGTGTGTGTGTGTGTCTCTGAGTGTCTGTATCTGTCTCTTTGTGTGTGTGTGTGTGTGTGTGTGTGTGTGTGTGTGTGTGTGTGTGTGTGTGTGTGTGTGTGTGTGTGTGTGTGTGTGTGTGTGTGTGTGTGTGTGTGTGTGTGTGTGTGTGTGTGTGTGTGTGTGTGTGTGTGAGAGAGAGGGCTCTCACCTCACATCGAGAGTTTCGTAGGGGAGGGGGGAAGAGAGGGCTCCTGAGCAACGTTGACACCTGATGACCCTTGGACTGCCCTCCATCCACACTGAACATGGCACCTGGAACGCACACACACACACACACACACACACATGCACACGCATACATGCATACAAACAGATAAACAGACAGAACAGAAGATTATATGCACCCACACACACAAACAAGTACGTAAACACACAGAAAACCAGTTAAATATCTGTGCTTTGCAACAACAAAACAATTCAACGACACGCAGATTTTACAAAAACAACAGAGGTTGTGCTTTCTCTGTTATGCCCGAATTTGAGCATACAGTGTAGGCCTTACTTTGCATTACAGCCACTAAAGGCATTCAGTAAATTGATGATGACCAAGTCCAGAAACAACCCCTAGCCCCTATTCTCCAGAACTGGATTGGTACTGTATAAGCAATATGGTTCAGCTCTACTTTTTCCACATATATACCTACATCTATCCAGTCGTTTCAGATCTTCACAAGTGTCTTAGGGGAAATAGACTGCCTCGACGGTAGCTAGGGGTTGTGTACAGGGCTTGTGTTATCAATATCAGAATGGATGATTCACCTGAGGATGATGAACAGCTGGGCCGCACCCCCTTTGGCGGGGTGTGGACACGCCTCCAGGAGGATCCCTTGGCCGCTGTTGGCTGCCAACCGCACTCACCATCCTCGAAGGAGCAATAGCTGCCAATGAGAAACTGACCTGAGAGGGAGAGAAAGACAGAGAGAGCAAGAGAGGTAGAAAGAGGAGAAGAAAGTGAGTTGCCTTGTAGCTCAATTGACCTAGAGAGATACAGACAGACAATGAGAGAGATGGAACATCAGAGAGGAGGACATGATGAGAGGAGTGTCTCAGTAGCAAGGGCAGAGGGAGAGAGGATGGGAGAAACATAGAGAAAATTGAGAGCATACGGCTAGAGATTTTGATGGGGAGTGCGGGAGAAGAAGGAGAGAAAATATGGGGCTAATCCTTTTGGTCCCAGTGCTTTATAAAGAGTGAGTGAGAGAGTGACTGATGGAGGGAAGGAGAGAGGGATGGGGGATGAGGGAAGGGTGAAAGGGGAGAGACCAGAAAAAGCAGCAAAAATACAGGGGCTAATAATTTCAGAAAAAGTGAGAGAAAGAGCAAAAAAAAGGGGGCCCAACCAGCTTTTACACATATGAAAGAGATGTGTCGAAGAGAGAGAGGAGAAAGAAAAGGGGAGGATGAAAAATAAATTATAGAAAAAGGTTTGGTGATGCAAGCCTGCTGTCAATTGGGGGTTGAATGCACTTTATATATACAGTGGGGGAGTATTTAGGCAGCCACCAATTGTGCAAGTTCTCCCACTTAAAAATATGAGAGAGGCCTGTAATTTTCATCATAGGTACACTTCAACTATGACAGACAAAATGAGGGGGAAAAATCCAGAAAACTGGTGTTACAGCAATGTCAAGAGTGCATTGGAATATTCCAGAGAGCATCGCAAGCATGTATTTGTTGTTGACAGCTTGGTTCCAATAACCACACTACAAATAACTCCCCAATACATTGCTCCATTCTGAGTGTGACAGGGTCACAATCAAAGCTGAAAAATGGTAAGAAAACATTTGATTATGCTCAGTACAGTTGATAACGAAAATAACAATGGATTGAAATGGTGCAAATGTGTGTACTATTACTAGTGTGTGCGTGCTCCTCTGTGTTTCCCAGTCCCCTTTTCTTTGCTAAACTTTCCTGACAGCCCATTACAGAGGTCATGTCCCCACGTAATTGTGTGCCACTAACTTTCCAAAGATGGCTAATCTTTTTTTTTAACCATTTGTAGCCGCTATACTTCTAGTCAAGACTTTTATAATTATCACAGAAACACAACAACCCAGCAATTAAAACACATTGGTAGATCCTAAATGAGGTATAGAAGGTCAACAGAAGGGGTTCTGTTGTTCTTAGCGGAGTGCTATATGACCCCATGATACTTCTACACTCCAACAAACAGCTACCTGGCTACATTATAACAGGGGTTAAGGAATCTTCTGAGACCTACAGTGGGGCAAAAAAGTATTTAGTCAGCCACCAATTGTGCAAGTTCTCCCACTTAAAAAGATGAGAGAGGCCTGTAATCTTATCTTAAAAGAAAGTTGTATTACAAAAGTAGTTTGAAATGTCTTGGCAAAGTTTACAGGTAACTTTTGAGATATTTTGTAGTCACGTTGAGCAAGTTGGAACCGGTGTTTTTCTGGATGAAATGCGCCAAATAAATGGACATTTTGGATATATATCGACAGAATTAACCGAACAAAAGGACCATTTGTGCTGTTTATGGGACATATCGGAGTGCCATCAAAAGAAGCTCGTCAAAGGTAAGGCAGGAATTATATTTTTATTTCTGCGTTTTGTGTAGCGCCTGCAGGGTTGAAATATGGTTTCTCGCTTTGTTTACTGAGGTGCTATACTCAGATAATTGCATCGTTTGCTTTCGTCGAAAAGCCTTTTTGAAATCTGACATGTTGACTGGATTCACAACATGTGTAGCTTAAATTTGCTATCTTGCATGTGTGATTTAATCAAAGTTTGATTTCATAGTAATTTATATGAATTTGGCGCTCTGCATTTTCCCGAGCTTTTGGCCAGGTGGGACGCCACATATCCCAGAGAGGTTAAAACCTCTTAGAGCTACCCCCTAATTTTTTCAATTTCTGCCTGAAGACATACCCAAATCTAACTGCCTGGAGCTCAGGCACAGAACCAAGGATATGCATATTCTTGGTAACATTTGAAAGAAAACACTCTGAAGTTTGTGTAAATGTGAAGTGAATGTAGGAGATTATAACACAATATATCTGGTTTAGATAAGAGAGCAACAGAACTTGTGCAAAGTTTCAGAATGATAACTTCCAAAATGATTGTGCTACATGACATTTATCATGAAATCACCAAGGTGTCCCACACAAGTAGCCCAAATGTACCCAAGTGGCCAAATTGGTGAAGTTATACATTTGGAATGGAATAACTATATACAAAATACCAAAATGGTATTCTAACAGAAAATGTTCAGGTAGAATAGTTTCACATATGAGACCTGTATCAACAGTTATAATAAACACACACACACACACACACACACACACACACACACACACACACACACACACACACACACACACACACACACACACACACACACACACACACACACACACACACACACACACACACACACATAAGGTTGAATATATTATTATAGACCTGCTAGATCTACTGTCTCATTTATATTATGACAGACCAGCTAGATCTACTGTAAATGTTATATTACGACATTCCAGCTAGATCTACTGTCTCTATTATATTATGACAGACCAGCTAGATATACTGTCTTTATTATATTACAACAGACCAGCTGTATCTACTGTCTCCATTTCACTTTGGCCATTGTTGTGGGCCTGCCCTCCCCTCAACAGCCTCAAATAGGCTATTTCATTTCACAAATAATATTTTATATTATTCATTTCAAACAACGGCATTGGCATGAGAACTTACCAGTCCAAAACGATGTCCTCTCCTTTCAAAAAATATTCCTCCACTTGGGAATCGCTAAATGAATCGTCCTACAACAATCTCTGTCTCATTTTCTCGATCAATTTCTTCTAAAATTGTGTGTACATCTGTATATCTACACTTAGATTTAGCTTTCCCTGACTTAGTCGCCATACTGATTGATATATAAACAGCTGAAGACGCGCTTTACCAAAACAACGCTACGTGTTTCTCCTTCCGGTATGAAACTTCAATAGCGAATGACCCTCTTTACGCCAGAGTTTACGATATGGGTTGGTCTTCCAACACATAAACATTGCATATTGCCGTTTACCTCAGCTCATTGGCTATCTACCCAGATAGATTTCAAGACGATCAGTGATCATTGGGTTAAAATACAGTCAATCAGCGAAACAGCGGTCTTATCATTGGTGCACAATGATGTCATTACTTGTTGTCTTCAAATCGGTTTCTTTCAGTCAATATGTCCTGCGAAATGACCCATCAGGTTTGGTTGTGTTACAAACAAACTAGTTGATTGCAATGTAACCAAACATGACTGGAAAAGTCACGTTTCGTGTGTGTATTTACATCGAATGTGTCGTCGAAAATGGAATGAGAAGGAATTCACGACAGAAGTGGTTCGTGTTAGGCTATAAAAATGGATTTTATCAAACAAAAGACCATTCATTTTGTAACAATGAGCATTTGGATTGCAAACAGAGGAAGATCGTCAAAGGTAAACGATTTATGTTATTGCAGTTTGTGATTTTGTTACGCCTGTGCTGGTTGAAATAGTTGTTTTTTTAATGGGGCTCTATCCGCAGATAATCGCATCGTATTCTTTCGCAGTAAATCCTTTTTTAAATCTGACAACGCAGTTGGATTAGCAAGATTCTAGGCTTTCGAAACATGTGAGACACTTGTATTTTCATGAATGTTTAATATGACTATTTATGTAGCGATCACCGTATGTTGTCGAATTTAATCCCGTTAATGGGTTCGGTGCGCAGAGAAGTTAACGTAAATAATCGATACATTGAAGACGGGATGATCTGTGTTCAATACAGGAAGAAAATAATAATATGCATATCTTATCTTCTGGGGATGAGTAGCAGGCAGTTGAATTTGGGCATGCAATTCATCCGGACGTGAAAATACTGCCCCCTGTCACCAAGAAGTTAACTGGCACCGACCGCCACTGATATATAGCTAACCTAAAAGCCACTTCATAGGGGGAAGATAGTTGCCCAAGGCTTCTAGTAGGACAATTTGTCCTGTTTCACATTGACTCTACCAAGTAATCTCAGCAAGGATGCATGCTGCCAGCACTAGCACTTTAAGGGCCTGTACCACTCCTGCAGTTCATTCCCATGCTGAAATAGTTCCATCTGTAACTTGTTCTCTCTACACTAATTGGCACTGGATGACACAATTAAGTAGACTCAAAGATACTCACAGGGAAGGGAACACACGTTCATGCACACACAAACGCACACACACATGCATGCAGACACACACACAAACACACACAACCAAATCAGCATCAGTGGCCACAAATGATTGATGATCAGTGAAGCCTCTGCTCAACTGTTGCGACTCATCTGCAGAGGCGAGGCAGAGCGAGAAAGGGAGGATGGAAATGATGACCTATGACTGTAAACACATCGACCAGCATAGTCTTCGATCCTCTAACGGGCGGATGTGTAAAAATGTATCCACCCCCCATCTTCAATATCAATGCCATAAATTCCTCTTGATTGAAATGAGATAGACAAATGATGGATTGATCATACGGAATAGGTTATGCCGAAGGGTAACATGGTGTGTTTTGGGACTCTGGGGTCGCTAAAGTTTCAGGGAGGGTAGATGGACACAAATGCAGGGCACAACTGCAAGTGACTGAGGAAGAGAGAGGGATCAGAAAGAGAGAAATAGGAGGGAGAGAGAGATGGGACAGAGGGGGGAGCGAGAGAGCTGGGAGAGGAGAGAGAGAGAGATGGAACAGAGGGGGAGAGAGGGAGAGGTGGGATGGAAGGAGAGAGCAAGCCATGGGAGAGCGAGCTCTAGTTCTGAACACAAATAGACTTTGTGCTTACCATCACGTTGCAATCCTCAGTACATAATTTGAGTGGAAAGGGACAGGTGAATAATAGATCCATTGTTTATGACATGAGAAGTAGAGTAATGTACAGTACTTTTCACTTCTCATGTCAAATAGAGTCAATCCACTAAATGAGATCAATGATGTAACTAGTGTTATCGTAACCACTGACAAATAACTTCTCCATAATTGACAGGGTTGACTGGCACTATTTGAAGATGAGATACAACAGAGAAGTTGCCACAAAGAGGAAGCTTCGGATGGGTAACGAGCTTCCAAATAATTTGTTATGCACACCTCTCAAATCACTCACTGTACAAAGGCAACGGTATCAACAATTCCAGTGAATCCCAAGCTATGTAACCTCTGGCCGCCACACCTACCGATCTCCATGCATTTCATGATTTAAGTAGTGATTAATTCAACTGTCATGCAACGGTCGGTCTCTCTGGGGCATCTCCAGCACACGCCACATTCAAATGTACATTATGCCCCTGGGTTAGTGTGCTAGTCTAATTGGCATTGATAGCTTGATGGTACTAGGATCATTAGCAGGGAAAAAGCCATCAGGCCTGGGATTTGAACCCTCACGTTAGCCTCTTATTTCGTTAGCCCCCACGGTTCGCTGACCTATAGGCACAGGGAAGTGGCCATCATAGGCATGCTAAGCTTCACATACAGTGCCTTGCGAAAGTATTCGGCCCCCTTGAACTTTGCGACCTTTTGCCACATTTCAGGCTTCAAACATAAAGATATAAAACTGTATTTTTTGTGAAGAATCAACAACAAGTGGGACACAATCATGAAGTGGAACGACATTTATTGGATATTTCAAACTTTTTTAACAAATCAAAAACTGAAAAATTGGGCGTGCAAAATTATTCAGCCCCCTTAAGTTAATACTTTGTAGCGCCACCTTTTGCTGCGATTACAGCTGTAAGTCGCTTGGGGTATGTCTGTATCAGTTTTGCACATTGAGAGACTGACATTTTTTCCCATTCCTCCTTGCAAAACAGCTCGAGCTCAGTGAGGTTGGATGGAGAGCATTTGTGAACAGCAGTTTTCAGTTCTTTCCACAGATTCTCGATTGGATTCAGGTCTGGACTTTGACTTGGCCATTCTAACACCTGGATATGTTTATTTTTAAACCATTCCATTGTAGATTTTGCTTTATGTTTTGGATCATTGTCTTGTTGGAAGACAAATCTCCGTCCCAGTCTCAGGTCTTTTGCAGACTCCATCAGGTTTTCTTCCAGAATGGTCCTGTATTTGGCTCCATCCATCTTCCCATCAATTTTAACCATCTTCCCTGTCCCTGCTGAAGAAAAGCAGGCCCAAACCATGATGCTGCCACCACCATGTTTGACAGTGGGGATGGTGTGTTCAGGGTGATGAGCTGTGTTGCTTTTACGCCAAACATAACGTTTTGCATTGTTGCCAAAAAGTTACATTTTGGTTTCATCTGACCAGAGCACCTTCTTCCACATGTTTGGTGTGTCTCCCAGGTGGCTTGTGGCAAACTTTAAACGACACTTTTTATGGATATCTTTAAGAAATGGCTTTCTTCTTGCCACTCTTCCATAAAGGCCAGATTTGTGCAATATACGACTGATTGTTGTCCTATGGACAGAGTCTACCACCTCAGCTGTAGATCTCTGCAGTTCATCCCGAGTGATCATGGGCCTCTTGGCTGCATCTCTGATCAGTCTTCTCCTTGTATGAGCTGAAAGTTTAGAGGGACGGCCAGGTCTTGGTAGATTTGCAGTGGTCTTATACTCCTTCCATTTCAATATTATCGCTTGCACAGTGCTCCTTGGGATGTTTAAAGCTTGGGAAATCTTTTTGTATCCAAATCCGGCTTTAAACTTCTTCACAACAGTATCTCGGACCTGCCTGGTGTGTTCCTTGTTCTTCATGATGCTCTCTGCGCTTTTAACGAACCTCTGAGACTATCACAGTGCAGGTGCATTTATACGGAGACTTGATTACACACAGGTGGATTGTATTTATCATCATTAGTCATTTAGGTCAACATTGGATCATTCAGAGATCCTCACTGAACTCCTGGAGAGAGTTTGCTGCACTGAAAGTAAAGGGGCTGAATAATTTTGCACGCCCAATTTTTCAGTTTTTGATTTGTTAAAAAAGTTTGAAATATCCAATAAATGTCGTTCCACTTCATGATTGTGTCCCACTTGTTGTTGATTCTTCACAAAAAAATACAGTTTTATATCTTTATGTTTGAAGTCTGAAATGTGGCAAAACGTCGCAAAGTTCAAGGGGGCCGAATACTTTCGCAAGGCACTGTATATGTGCATGAATGGAGATTAATTTAAAGTAAATTAACATTCTGTATGTTTTTCCTGGAATTCATTTCAAATGTGTTTACAGAGATATGTACAGCGACACATGCAATTATATACAGTGCCTTCAGAGAGTATTCATACTCCTTTGCACACCTGGATTGTACAATATTTGTCCATTATTATTTTCAAAATTCTTTAAGCTCTGTCAAATTGGTTGTTGATCATTGCTAGACAACCATTTTCAAGTTTTGCCATAGGAACATTCTCACTGTCTTCTTGGTAAGCAACTCCAGTGTAAATTTGGCCTTGTGTTTTAGGTTATTATCCTGCTGAAAGTTGAATTCATCTTCCGGTGTCTGGTGGAAAGCACACTGAACCAGGTCTTCCTTGAGGACTTTGCCTCTGCTTAGCTCCATTTCTTTCTTGTCCTGAAAAACTCCCAACATGATGCAGCCACCACTATGCTTGAAAATATGGAGAGTAGTACTCAGTAATGTGTTGTATTGGATTTGCCGCAAACAAATCCAAAGCATGAATGCATTCATGCCCCAAAGCATGAATGCATTCTCTCCAAGAAGACGTAGCAGTCGGACGTGTTTTTGTCTTGTCCCGTCTTGTCCCGTGTACATAGTCGACTTCCTCGTTTTTCCCCGTATATATTTGAATCTCACTTTCCATCTATGAACTGAATATACTTTCCTGCAACCTGCCTCACCCAATGTGGTACAGATCTGCTATTTTTAAACTTTAGAATCGGAACCTCCATCAGAAGCTAGCCAGCTAACTAGCTACTAGCTGGTAGTCAGTTAGCCACTGCTAGCGGTCTTCACCATTAACTCAGACACCAGCCAGCTTCAGCTCGGTCAATACCTGCCAGTCTGCACAGCGCGACACCAAACCAGAGCATATCGGACTGCTTTTTCTCTACCTCTTCACCGGATGCTTTCCACAAGCCCTGGTCCATTACACCAGATCATCGCAGCTAGCTAGCTGCATTCGAGTGGCTACTGCTGGCTAACGCCTCTGTCCCGAAGCATGCACCAGTTAGCCTTGAGCTAGCCTCGAGCTAGGCACATCTCCTGGCTTGCCGAAGAGGTCTACCAGCTAATTCTTGGGCTACAATACCTCTTTTGCCAATTGGCCTGGACCGTTTATTGCCGACACAGGAGCCCCGCCGATCCATGGTCTGGTCTGCGACGTATTCGTCCGGGGTGGTTTCAAGAAGCTCTTCCGTTGCGACATCGCCGAAGGCCCATCTGCTAGCCCCGACCCACTAGCTGTCTGAATTTCCGTGTCTCCAGCTCGCCTAGTATAGTAACGACTACTGAACGGCTCCCTGACTCACCTATTGCTGCTCATTGGACCCTATGATCACTCGGCTACACATGCGTCTTTCTAATGTAAATATGCTTGTCTATTGCTGTTTTGGTTAGTTATTATTGTCTTATTTCACTGTAGAGCCCCCAGCATTACCCAAATTGCCTTAGATATCCATTTTGTCCCACCCCTCACACATGCAGAGACCTCACCTGGCTTAACTGGTGCCTCTAGAGACAAAACCTCTCACATCATCATTCAATGCCTAGGTTTACCTCCACTGTACTCACATCCTACCATACCCTTGTCTGCACATTATGCCTTGAATCTATTCTTCCAAGCCCAGAAATATGCTCCTTTTTCTCTCTGGAAACATTTATGCTCTGACTGCGCTCTGCAGTGCCTCTGTCAAGTAAGTTCATGCAGCCGTAGTTGTGGGCTACGTCCCAAATGTCACTGTATAGGGCTGTGGTCAAAAATAGTGCACTATATAGTGAAAAGGCTGCCATTTGGTACATAGCCATAGCTGTGTAATGGCAGGCAGTCGGGGCACAACAGCTTCATTAAAGGAGCTCTCACCATGGTTGATCTATTTTGGCGCTTTACCAAGGTTGAGAGGATGACTCGGCGCACGCGATATGCCCCCCCCATCCACCTACCCCCACCCACACAAACAGACTTCAACCTCCATTACCCACAACAAACCCAGTCCAATGGTGAAGTACACTGAGCAAAAATATAAACACAACATGTAAAGTGTTGGTGCCATGTTTCATGAGCTGAAATAAAAACTCCCAGAAATACGGACAAAAAGCTAAGTTCTCTCAACTTTTGTGCACAAATTTGCTTACATCACTGTCAGTGAGCCTTTCTCCTTTGCCAAGATAATCCATCCAACTGACAAGTGTGACATATCAAGATGCTGATTAAACAGCATGATCATTACACAGGTGCACCTTGTAATGGGGACAATAAAAGCACACTTTAAAATGTGCAGTTTTGTCACACGACACAATGTCACAAGTTTTGAGGGAGCATAAAGTTGGCATACTGACTGCAGGAAGGTCCACCAGAGCTGTTGCCAGAGAATTGAATGTTCATTTCTCAACCTGAAGTTGCCTCCATTGTCTTTTTGCCTTTTTGTTGCAAAAAAATAATTCTGATTGGCTGGGCCTGGCTCCCCAGTGGGTGGGGTGCAGCCCACCAATGGTTGCACCCCTGCCCAGTCATGTGTAATCAATAGATTAGGGCAGAATTTATTTATTCATTTATATTGTCTTATTTCCTTGTATGAATTGTAACTCAGTAAAAACGTTTAAATTGTTGAATGTTTATATTTTCGTTCAGAATAGATAAGCTGTACTCACTGCACATGTCCCCTTCGTCGTCGCCGAGTGGGCAGTCCATCGTGAAGTCACACAACTGTCCCAGAGGGACCCCCGGGCCATGGTGACAATGGTACTGGCCCTGGAGGGGGATGTTGTGGAAAGGGGAGAGATCTGGAGAGAAGCAAAGAGAGCGAGACAGAAACACATCTGTCAACAGAGAGAAATTAATCATCATCACAATGACATGGTTGAGGCTTGAGGGTGTCATGAAATGGACACCGTAAACAAAACTACTACCATGTACTATTTACAACAGAGAAGTGTAGTTAGCATAGATATACACACACATGTACTTTTACATATGATATTGTAACGACCCTGGGTCTATAAGCACGGAAATCGACTCTGCCACACGAGCATGCTTTTGCGGCACAGTCGATAGCGCGCCGGACCTCGGGCAAGAAGGTCGAGGGTTGAGACCTTCTCCCTGTCTGTTTCATTACCATGGTGTCAGAAGTGATCGGACCCTGCATCCACGACAGTGCGTGTGCTTGGCCGGTGAGCGCGTTCCTGTAAGACGTAGAGTCGCAAGCTAGCGCGAGGACGCGCTCTTTGAAAGTAGGGAGTTGTGTAACGACCCTGGGTTTTTCAGCGCGGAAATCGACTCTGCTGCACGAGCATGCTTTTGCGGCACGGCTCGAAGGTCGAGGGTTCGAGACCTGATCCCTGCTGTTTCATTACAATATGATCCCATGTTGTTGTGGAATGGGGAGGGATCTGGAAAAATCATAGAGAGAGATAGAAACACAGAGCAATGAGTGCTGGAGGTTAGTCTTGCGGTACTGCTGCCACCGTCAGATCACATACACTGAGTGTAAAAAACATTAGGAACATACTCTTTTAATGACATATACTGACCAGGTGTATCCAGGCGAAAGCTATGAACCCTTGCTGATGTCACTTCTTAAATCCACTTCAATCAGTGTAGATGAAAGGGAGGAGGTGTGATAAAGAAGGATTTTCAAGCCTCGAGACAATTGAGGCAGGGATTGGTATGAGTGCCTATCAGGGTAGCTGGGGGAGCAGGGTAGCCTAGTGGTTACAGTGGTGGACTAGCAACCAAAAGGTTGCAAGGTCAAATCCCTGAATTGACAAGGTACAAATCTGTCATTCTGCCCTTGAACAGGCAGTTAACCAAGGCTGTCATTGAAAATAAGAATATGTTCTTAACTGACTTGCCTAATGACATAAAGGTCAAATAAAAGAATCAGAGGGTGAATGGGCAAGACAAAATATTTAAGTGCTTATGGTGTACAAGGTTGTCAAAGGCTCTAGTCACCCAAGTCATAAACTGTTCTCTCTGCTAACACATGGCAAGCGGGCCTGGAGCGCCAAGTCTAGGACCAAAAGGCTCTACCCCCAAGACAATTTACTGCTGAACAATTCATCAAATGGCCAAAGTCTGTTTTTACACTGCTGCTACTGGCTGTTTATTATCTATGCATAGTCACTTCAGAAATGACCTCGACTAACATGTACCCCGCACATTGACTCAATACCGGTACCCCCGGTATATAGCCTCGTTATTGTTATGTCATTTTCTTCTGTTACTTCTTGATTACATTTTTTTACTTTAGTTAATTTAGTAAATATTTTCTTAACTCTATTTCTTGAACTTCATTGTCGGTTAAGGGCTTGTAAGTAAGCATTTCACAGTAAGGTACAATACCTGTTGTATTCAGCACATGTGACAAACACAAATTGATTTGAATGTGTCAAGAACTGCAATGCTGTTGAGTTTTTCACCCTAAAAAATATCCCGTGTTTCCCACAAGAATGGTCCACCACCCAAAAGACATCCAGCCAACTTGACACAACTATTGGAAGCATGTGAATCAACATGGGCCAGCATCCCTGTGGAATGCTTTCGACACCTTAGGACAAAATGGGGTGCAACTCAATATTAGGAAGGTGTTCCTAATGTTTTATACACTCAGTGTATATCGCCCATGGAGTCACATATATTGCCCCTAGAGGCCACCAGTCTACCCCTTCACTATTTATCTGACTCCCTCTCTCATACCTGCCATATACGTATCTCTACATGAACAATACAAATCAGAACAATGAAACATCTCCACAGTTATTAGCCATGTCGCCAGACTGCTGTACACCATTTAATACATAACATCATGGTGCATGTGTAAGTCTATTGTAATGCATTTGTAATGTGTCACATAATATTCTTACTTGAAATAACGGGCTGGAGGACATAATACAAACCAGCAGGGTAACACTGAAGAAAATGAATAGGAGAAGAGATTCAAACTGCATTTCTTCCAACAGATACTGTACAAAAGCTGTCAACTTCCAGTCAAGGATCAAGGAACTACCAGGGAGAAAGAAAAAAGTTAAATGTTTCGGCCCTCATCATTGAATAGTCCTACAACTGTACAGCATAGAAGTGTCTGCTGAGTTGTTTGGTTGACCCAACTGATGGGTTGTTTGGTTGACCCAACTGCTGGGTTGCAGGCTTTGGGTCAAATTGGTTTGGTTGTTTTCTGTAAAAAGAGCAAGGTTGGGTTGTTGATGCTGGGTTTTTGGTACTGAGTTATTGAGATATGACCCAGCGGGTCAGATCAGAAGACTGGAGGCATAGTTTAGTAGGAGTGTGGCTGGGGCTGTGGCAGTCATGACATTTTGTCATGCAAATGAATGCAATTATATATATATATTAAGATTAATATAATTGAACTGAATAAAATAAAATAAAAAGGGAATTTTTCCCATTCTGGGAAGGCGATAACTAGAATTTGTTTCATTTTTTAGTTTCCGCCTTATGTAGCCCCGCCCACTTGACCCAGTTCCATTCAAACGCAATTGTGTTTGTCTTTCCGTTTCACAACTTCTGTCAACGCTAGCGAATTACCTCAGAGCGGTGGCTAGCTAATAATTAAAAAATGTGCATCTTTAACACATCTTAACAAATAAACAAAAACAAAACGTGGCTCACATTTGGGAACACACACAAATGGCTTTACCAGGAGGAGGGAAAAGGATTGGAATTTTTGAAGGACACCTGAATCTGCCTATGGGGACTCTTCTCTATAAGTGTGTTAATGCTGAACAGACAATAACATCACAGCCAGTAGCATCCTAGGTCAAAATGAACTGAAATGAATATTTATTTGTGGCTGTACCATTTCAATGTATTTGAAGATAATGAGCTGATGGCCTCCCAGTGGCTGGAAGACTGTGGATACTCTGTAGACCACAGAGGCCCTGTTGTCAGTGTTGAAGAGCCCTGACAGAGTGCTGAACTACTAAGAGCTGTTGGATATCAAGTGTCCTGTCATGGGGAAGGGCTGTGATTTCTGGATGATGTCTACATTGGGAAAACCTGTGATGTATTTGTATTTATTATGGATCCACATTAGCTGCTGCCAAAGCAGCTTTTAAAATGTAAAACATTACAATACATCCACAGATTTTACAACACACTGTGTGCCCTCAGGCCCCTACTCTACCACTACCACATATCTACAATACTAAATCCATGTGTGTGTGTGTGTGTGTGTGTGTGTGTGTGTGTGTGTGTGTGTGTGTGTGTGTGTGTGTGTGTGTGTGTGTGTGTGCGTGTTTGTGTGTGTGTGCGTGTGTCTGTGCCAATGTTTGTGTTGCTTCACAGTCCCCACTGTTACATAATGTGTGTTTTATCCTTTTTTAAAATCTAATTTTACTGCTTGCATTAGTTACTTGATGTGGAATAGAGTTCCATGTACTCATGGCTCTATGTAGTACTGTGTGCCTCCCATAGTCTGTTCTGGACTTGGGGACTGTGAAGAGACCTCTTGTGGCATGTCTTTTGGGATATGCATGGGTGTCCGAGCTGTGTGTCAGTAGTTTAGACAGCTTGGTGCATTCAACATGTCAATACGTCTCATAAATAAAAGTAGTGATGAAGTCAATCTCTCCTCCACTTTCAGCCAGGAGAGATTGACATGCATATTATTAATATTACTATCTGTGTGCATCCAAGGGCCAGCCATGCTGCCCTGTTCTGAGCCAATTGCAATTTTAATTTTAATTAAAATTTCTTTGTGGCACCTGACCACACAACTGAACAGTAGTCAAGGTGCGATAAAACTAGGGCCTGTAGGATCTGCCTTGTTGATAGTGCTGTTAAGAAGGCAGGGCATCGCTTTATAATAGACAGACTTCTCCCCATCTTAGCTACTACTGCATCAATATGTTTTGACCATGACAGTTTACAATACAGTTTTCCTCTGAGCAGTTTAGTCATCAACTTGCTAAATTTCCACATGATTTACTACAAGATTTAGTTGAGATTTAGGGTTTAGTGAGTGTTTTGTTCCAAATACAATGCTTTTAGTTTTAGAAATATTTAGGGCTAACTTATTCCTTGCCACCCACTCTGAAACTAACTGCAGCTCTTTTTTGAGTGTTGCAGTCATTTCAGTCGCTGTTGTAGCTGACTTTCTGGCTTTACTCAAAGTCAGTGGCATGTCGTTAGTAAAACGTGAAAAAAGCAAGGGCCCTAAACAGCTACCCTGGGGAATTCCTTATTCTAACTGGATTATATTTGATAGGCTTCCATTAAATAACACCCTCTGTGTTCTGTTAGACAAGTAAATCTTTATCCACATTATAGCAGGGGGTGTAAAGCCATAACACATACGTTTTTCCATTAGGAGACTATGATCAATAATGTCAAAAGCTGCACTGAAGTCTAACAAGACAGTCCCCACAATCATTTTATCATCAATTTCTCTCAGCCAATCATCAGTTATTTGTGTAAGTGCTCTGCTTGTTGAGTGTCCTTCCCAAGCATGCTGAAATTCTGTTGTCAATTTGTTTACTGTGAAATAACATTGTATCTGGTCAAACACAATTTTGCCAGAGATTTACTACGTGTTGGTAACAGGCTGATTGGTCAGCTATTTGAGCCAGTAAAGGGGGCTTTACTATTACTCGGTAGCTGTGAGTGATTTAATCAATAAACGAAACATGAACAACGCACAGACATTAAACTGAAACAATAACGCCTGGGGACGGAACCAAAAGGAGTGACATATACAAGGAAGGAATCAGCGAGGTGATGGAGTTCAGGTGAGTGATGATGCGCAGGTGAACGAAACGATGATGACAGGTGTGCGCCATAACAAGCAGCCTGGTGACCTAGAGGCCGGAGAGGGAGCACACGTGACAGTACCCCCTCCACGACTCGTGGCTCCAGCTGCAGGACGCTGACCAAAAGACGATCCCGTGGACCAGGAGTTGGACTGGTCACCTCTGCAGAGGTGAAGGAAACCTGTCAATCCGGCTGAGACACAGGAGCATGGCGACCTATAGCGCTGGAGAGAGAACATACCTGACAGAACCCCCTTCCCGGCGGGTTCGGCTCCAGTCACAGGACGCCAACCCAGGGGACAATCCCGGGGATTAGGAGTGCACCGGTCACCCGTGCTGATGCATGGGAACCTGTCGCCGGCTGGGACGCGTGAATCTGACAGGGGGCTGAGGCAGGAGAACCTGACGATCTAGCTGAGGCACGAGAGCCTGACGAGCTGGTGGAAGCAGGAGAGCCTAGCGTTCCGGGGAGGGCATGAATTCCCGACGAGGCAGGGGAGCCTGACGAGCTGGCTGAGGCATGAGAGCCTGACGAGCCGGCTGAGGCATGAGAGCCTGACGAGCCGGCTGAGGCATGAGAGCTTGACGAGCCAGCGGAGGCAGGGGAGCCTGGTGATCTGGCTGAGGCATGGAAGCCTATTGCTGCTCCCGGACCTGACATCATTCCACCTGACACAAAAAAATATAAATGCTCCCTGATGCTTCCCTTAGGTGAGGCGTTATTTTGTAACGGTGTGCGCTGAAAGTCGGGAAGCAAGTTCAGGGAGTGAGTGATTTAATTAATAAACGAAACACGAAAAACGCACAGACATACATCTGAAACAGAAACAATAACATCTGGGGAAGGAACCAAAGGGAGTGACACGTATAAGGAAGGTAATCAGGGAGGTGACCTAGATGCCGGAGAGGGAGCACAAGTGACAGTAGTGGAATGACTTTAGCTTCCCTCCCTGTGAAGGTGGTGTAGGGTACACCCCAACTGCAACCATGTGGCTACAACATGCAGGTGCAAATTGGTATGTTTTGCACAGGACTGGAAGAAAGTAAGGTGGTCATCTGGACTCCGTCCCAGCAAGTTGTCGTTCCTGCCCCCTATCATGCACAGTTCTGTGCAGAGGCTGTCTTGAGGTTGAATGCATTCTACTTAACACACATGCTGCCATTTATTGTTGAGGAGTATCAGTCAGGCAGATTGTCACTCAGTGACAAGTATATACAACTCTGTAGAAGTATGTAGTCAGATATCTCTCCTGTTTGCAGATGCTATTAACAAATTGTTAAAAAGCCTGACTTAATGCGTCAACAGTCACAGTATTGTGGAAATTGTTTTTATGGGTTTGCTTTTTATTAATATTAATGAGTATGTAAAACAAATAATTCAGTTGTTATATAATTAATTTAAATGTATTTAACAACACTTTTAACACAACTTTAATACATATTGGGAAATTGACCCTGCGAATGGCATTTCACTGGTCAGTTCATTCAGCATCTTCATTGATGATATCACCACGCAGGTTACACAGGGCAGCACAGATTCAAAGTATTTTGTCCATTTTAGATGAGAGGTTGATTGGCACACGGTGACAGTACCCCTTCCACGACGTGCGGCTCCAGCCGCAGGACGCTGAAATACGCGTTTCACATGAACCCTCACGTTAGCTATCCATTTTGTACATGTGGTGTCTTCCTCTGACAGATGTGTGCCTCTTTGTGACCTTCCTCTCGTGCAGCAGATCACGGTCAGCCATGACCTCGTCACCTGGAAAGAGGTACTCCAGGAACCCAGAATCCGATGTTACATATTTGTCGCTACATCTACCTTCATATGCTGAGGAAATGAACATCACAAGGTGCAATGGCCACCAGGTATTTGATAGTGTTCTGGGCGTAGTAATGGCTGAATGACTCTCCCCTTGAATCCAGATTCTTGCTCTTTTGTAAAGCAGTTTCTGAGCAGTTTGTTCCTGGGTAGTGGTCCTTAAAACATTGTGGCATTGTAGCACGGATGGTTTCCCTTGGCAACCATGGAATTTCCTCAGATTCTTTTCCATCATGCCAATCCAATAACTAATCACTCGACTGACAATACTCTAGAAAACACCAAAACCTTCTGCACAAGTCCTGCTGCAGCAAGTTGAGCTACAGCTTCATCAGTATCATCAAGAGTTGGCCTGTCAGGTCTAACTGAAAGCTGCCTTTGTAGAGGGATAGAAGACGTTCCGCCAGGGTAGAAAAGGCAGCAAGAGACAAGCCTGTATGCAGTCGACAGAGTGCTTCGTTCCTCAGCAGGGTTTTGTAGAGAGGTGTTGCTGGGCACTGTGTCCGTGCCTCACAGGTAGTGGGCTTTACATGATCATCTGAGTTGTAGTTGTGATCACTTAGAGATGGGTCTTCCCATTGAGTTTGGGCATCCTTCTCTGAAGGCATATCCATTCCTTCTATTTGTGTTGGCCAATCCCCATTTTCAATTTGGTGAACATTTGAGCCTGTTGTGTCATCTGTTAATAAATTAGTATGGCTTGTTAAACAAGTCAATGGACAATTAATAAGAAATCCGTACAATGAAACACCATACTGCATGAACGCTCCTAATAATATTTAATAATCATAATAATTAAGTACAGTATATATCAAATGGGATTTTTTTATTGAGTTGTATAGGAAATAAATGGTGCTATCATGAGACTGTGCTTAGATACAAGAGCAAGAGGGAGACACAAAATGAGAGCAGGCAAACTGCTCAAGCGTTTGGCTTTCCTGTCACTGATGACTGCCTGACCAACACACGTTGCTTCTTCACGAGTGGAGCATCGCAGCCAAGCCATTTTTCTAGGTAAAGATGCTCCACCGTAGGCTTCTTGTCAAAGAAGTGGTAGGAGCACACAAAGGGATATTTTGGTGGTTTCTTTAGGTTCAACGCTTTGATGCAGAGCCTCAAAGACTGCATCTTTAGGAGGTGGATGCGGGTCATATGGGGCTCCACATGTACATTCAGATTGACATAGAGGTTGGTGTTCAAAACATTGTTGTTGTAAAAACTGCCTCCTCCTCATACTGAACATATAATGCTTGTCATGTTGATCGATTTTACGATTTTGTGCGGTTCTGCCAGTGTAAAACAATCAAGATCTGAAATAAAAGTACCACTTTTGCTGCTTTCGCCTCCCTCCACTAGCATGCGCTAGCGTTGTTGGAAATAGAAACATAATTGCAACTAACTCGCCGCGATCACTGTGACGTTCCAGAATAAGGCATAATATGGGTATGGGGGTTCTAAATGTAATGTCTTAAATGCTTTGAATTAATCATCACCTTTGAAAGCGCTGTCCATTTCGTTGTGTTATACTTTGAAACAACATCCACAACAACCATGCTTTCCACTCAGTTTCAACCTGCTGTTGAGCTTCTTTCTTCAAATTGATCATCACAGTGAGGTGAGTTTTAAAATAATGTTACTGTTTTGATGATCAGTGTTTGATGTGATTTTTGATTGCATTTGCATTGATTTCATAGTGCTTAGCGGGACAATAGATCCCTGAGTACCAGGCCATTAGTGACCTGACGGTTCATAGCAAATTGGGTACTACTAACGCATTGTTAGAATACCAACTTATTATAATAGGTAATAAATAATTGTAATATCCAGGAATACTGTGTCAAATGAAAACTATTAAGGAAAACTATTATTTGCAGTATATAAACATAATAAGATAAACAGGAACAACGTTTATTCTTACGGGTAGCCAATAAAATATATCTGAAAGCCACACCCCTAATAAACCATGGCTCCTGGAAATAACAAAAGGATTAAATAAAATGTAAAGAAACTCTGTCATCAACATTGTAAAGTCTGTGACAATGTATAACACAAGGATAATCCATAACTCTAGCCATAAATATCTGAACTCATCATAAATCACGTAAACTCTGACAGTCGCGTTTTGCATACAGCGACATTACCATAGGACAAGGACCACATACAGTAGGCTGGCACAGGGGCATAGAATTTCTGACAAATGTGTGATGTCACCATGATACCATGGCCATCAGTCGGGAGCATTGATATGGTAGCTGTGGAAAATTTGCATATCTATGCAAATTGTAAAACAGAAGCATCAGCAGACAGACTTGATTGAGTCGCAAATGGCACCCTATTCCCTAAGTAGTGCACTAGTTTTGACAAGGCCCATAGGGACTAGGGTGACATTTGGAATTCAGCCTTGTAAAAACTGACAACTCGCTCTGAGTTCGTCATCGGAAGCTGATGATTGTAGATAAAGGGAGAACAAAAAGAAAAGCAGGAAGCTTGCTGATGGGGATCACTTTTTCCATTTACATAGGGAAGAAAGAAAGAGCGATATTATCGCAGATGGCTGCGTCCGCATACAGTACCATAGTTTGCCCTTGATTTGTGTGAGACAATATAAGATTAAGTTAGGCCTGAAAACCTGAGAATATGAGTACACACCAAAGAAACACCACAGACAGTGAGTTCTACACTTCCAATTGAATAAAAACCAGGTGGTGTAGGAATATAACGATGTATGTGTCATAGTATAAATGCAAATTACAAAAATTGCTCCAATAGATAGGGCACTATATAGGGAATAGGCTGCCATTTGGGACATATCTCTATGCTTTCCCCCCACCTGTTAGCACAGTAGGGTATACCCGCAAATAAGGACTTTTTTCGCACAATGACCTTCAATTATGTTCAGAAAAACATCTCAGCAGTGACTGCCTCTGGTGTTAGGTCTTTATTTCTCCCAACACTTGGCTAGAAAGCCTCATTTATATACAGTGAAAAACAAAACACCACCTCATGTAATCCCCATGGCAGTTAATGACTCCCTGGTTGCTTACTGTGAAGAACTGACAATTCCACAACTTGATTAGAAAACAAAACAGGATTTCTAGACCCTAATCTACACCTCATTATCACACCTCGCCTTGAGACATAGCTGTTTAACACTTACGGCTGTAGTCCACAGCCAGGTATCATTAGCACCATCAACCCTCTTATAGAATTTGGAGCTAGCTATTTACCTGTCTCATCTGAGAGTTTCAGTATCGATTGAGTTTGAGGAGGCCATGTTGAAATCCAAAGCAGACCTCTACCTTTGACTTCAGTTCACAGAGCAACTGACTGTGGCCAGGCAGACACATACCTCCGAGCTGACCGCAGTTGGTCTGCCTTAATCACGCTTGTCAGATTCTGAAAATGCGGAAGGTGCGAGACAAAGCGGGAGGTGCAAGACAAATTGCCTAGGGGAGTCAGCGGGTTTTGTTATCCCAATCGCCCACAGCTCTGTGCTGGCTCTGAGGAATGATGTATGTGGGGAGGAAAAGGCAAAGAGATGGCAGGAAAGGCCACTGTGGCTGCCAAACCTCACTGACGAATGGCAACATTGTCGCCGAGTGGATTCTGTCTCATTCTGGAGAATGAGTAATATCTGTCCACTTGAAATGAGGACTCTCATCTCAGCTGGCAAAATTGATTGATGTTACAAACATAAAAATTAGGTCTGGTTGGAATAACGTTGTTATGATTGTCCTGTGAGGATCCGAATGGGTCAGATCAGCTTGGCAATGGATGACAGTTGTCATGGTTCCCATTCTACTGCAGGTTGGGGTGACTCTTAGTTTTCTTTTGATCACGGCTTCCGAGAACCCCCTTATTCTAGGGCACACCTGACTAGCGCTACATAACCCCCTACTCTCCTGATCCACGGGGCACCTACTAGACGGGGGTAAGATTTGCCAGAATAAATGTTTAAAACCCCCACCTACAGCCTCGTCACTTCCCCCTGCATCCATTGAAGACCAATACTTCTCCTCTCTCCCTACTGAATACTTCGACCTCTGGAATGCCTTCAATAAGAGGCAAGCCACCACCCTCCCTCATCATTGTCCATAAGACTGCGCCATAGAACTCCTACCCGTCTTTACTCCCTCTCGATCCCTGAAGCTGCAGTCATGGACAATTACATCCAGAACTTGCTGGAGGCAGGTTTCATTTGCTCCTCAACATCCCCGGCTTGTGCAGGTTTCTTCTTTGTGGGAAAGAAGTATGGAGGTCTGCATCCCTGCATCGACTACCAAGGGCTGAACAGGATCACGATTAAGAACTGTTACCCCGCTACCCCGGATGTCCGCCACCTTGTAGCTGGCACAGGGGGCCCAATTCTTCACCAAACTGGACCTCCGCAATGCTTACAATCTTGTGAGAATCAGGGAGGGAGATGAATGGAAAACTGCATTTAACACCCCTAGTGTCCACTGAGTATTTAGTCATGCAATTCGGATTATCGAACTCATCGGCAGTCTTCCAAGCATTGGTCAATGACACTCTTTGGGATATGTTGAATCGGTTCGTCTTTGTTTACCTCTATGAACATCCTGGTCTTCTCCAAGACCCTTCCAGAACACATTCTGCACGTCCGCCAAGTCCTCAGGCGCCTCATGCAGAGTCAACTACATTGAGAAGTGCGAGTTCCATGTATCCAAAGTCTCTTTCCTGGGCCACATTTTCTGTACTGCCGGCATCCAAATGGACCCATTAAGGTTAGGGTGGTCACTGACTGGCCCTGTCCCGCCTCACTCAAACAAGTCCAGCAGTTCCTCAGGTTTGCCAATATTTACAGCCGTTTTATACAAAACTTTGGTACAGTGGCAGTGCCTCTCACGGCCCTAACCCGCAAGTCCCAGACCCATTTTGGTTGGGACCCTACGATGTAGGCAACCGGGAGCTCTTGGTAGTCTAATGGGCCTTTGAGGGGTGGAAACTCCGGTTAGACGGGGCATCCTTTTGTGATCTGGACAGACCATAAGAACTTGGTCTCCATTCAAGAAGCCAGGAGGTTAAACACTTGCCAGGCTATGTGGGCTCTGTTTTTTTTAACAGGTTTAACTTCACTCTAGTCTATAGCCCAGGATCCATGAATCAGAAAGCAGATGTCATGTCCCGCCAACACAATGCCTCTAACGAGGAGAGGGACTCCAAGCTCATCATCCCCAGCTCGAGCATTGTGGCTCCTGTCTTATGGAGTATAGAGACCACGGATCGACAAGCCCAGACCCGAGATCCTGAACCTGGCGGGTGTCCCACTAGCATACTTTAAGTTCCGCGATGAGCCCGTTCTCAAGTGCTACAATGGGGGCTCTCCTCTAAATTAACTGGGCATTCAGGGGTTAATTGCACAATGGAGATCCTGAGGCGAAAACTCAGGTGGCCCAACATAATTGAAGATGTGAGATCCTTTGTTGTGGGCTGTTCCACCTGTGCCCAAAGTAAGTACTCACAACAGGAAGGGGCTGTGTTGTTCCAACCTCTGCCCATCCCCGGCCGTCACAACTGTAACCACACCTCTCTCACCCACAGAGGGGAGTAGGGAGCTGCTGGGGGGTTGACAGTTCACACCCTGTTGTAAGTTCAAGGAGCGAGAACATCCCTCTAAATTTCACAGAGGAATATGCTTGTCTACACAGAGGTTTCCCGCCAAAAGAACACGTTCTAAAGTGAATACTGGGACAATATTTCATAAGAACTTTGGGAATAGTCTGTTGTTAGCTGTAGAAAAGTCGTGTCATTTTGGTTTTTATTTTGTGATGTCATTAAAAAGGTTATAAAGGAAATACTGTAACTTGAAAAGTATATACACTACATGTAAAAAGTCTCCATCCTCTACGTTGTATATGACATATGAAAAATGATGAACATATTTTTGTTAAGATATGAATGTGTTTTTAGGAGCCATGAGATCATATGTCTCCTATAAATTTTGCATAGTAAGTAGCCACGCCCCGAGTGAGGTCAGAGAGCGTGTCAGCCTGACAGAAATGTCCCTTTCTACCAGAGTGCATAAAAGGTTCGGTAAAGAAATTAACACCAGAGCAGGAAAGACGGAGAGCTGTAGCCCATGTCTAAAGCGGTTTGAACTCTGAATATCAACACAAATCACTGGTACAGTTGATTAGCTGTCCTAAAAAAAGCTGTCCCTAGAAAATTGAATTTAAGTGGGACCACTGTACTACTCTCCTCACCCAATGGAACCATTGACACGGCTGTCTAGCCTATCTTCAAAGGAGCATCGTCCAGAGTGAACAACAGTAGAAAAGACGGATCCGAACCCTTTCGGACAATCAAAGCCTTACAAGCATGCCGCTGAAAGGCCCATCCTCCTTCCTAAGGAGGGCTGGTTCCAACAGAGATAGACGGTGAATGAAGGCATTCACACGTAAATACATTCATGATTTCCTTCTCCAAACAAGTGGCAGTTTGTGTGCAAAGTATATGATTACTGTGAGAATAGTTTCTCAAAGGTATCAACGAAAAGTGTCTCTTTCTCTCCCTCTCCATGTTGTTGTGTAAAAAGCCACCATGTTGTGTCATTCAGCTAAGGACCTTTTCCTAATGTGTTAAGTGTTTATGTTTATCATGTTATTATTTAGTTATCTAGTAAATAAATAATTTAACTGATTTGTGTAGTACTGAATCATAAGTAAGGCTGGGGTTTTAGCAGATGCAGGAGGTTACAACTGTTCAGAATGATGATATGATAAGAGGTAATGATTAACCTGTCTAGGACTCCAAATAAAAATCAACAGAAATCAAATTTCTCAAATTTTACAGATAAAATTCTCATTAATCCAGCCACAGTGTCTGATTTCAAAAATACTTTACAGCGAAAGCTCCACAAATTATTATGTTAGGTCATGACCAACTCCCAAAAAAACCCAGCCATTTTTCCAGCCAAAGAGTCACAAAAAGCACAAATAGCACAAATAGAGATAAAATTAATCACTATCCTTTGATGATCTTCATCAGATGACAATCATAGGACTTCATGTTACACACTACATGTATGTTTTGTTCGGTAAAGTTCATATTTATATCCAAAAATCGTATTTTACATTGGCGTGTTACGTTCAGTAGTTCCAAAACATAGTGATATTGCAGAGAGCCACATGAATTCACAGAAATACTCATTATAAATGTTGATGAAAATACAATTTTTAGACATGGAAATATAGATACACTTCTCCTTAATGCAACCGCTGTGTCAGATTTCAAAAAAACAATCTGAGAACGGAGCCCAAACCAGCCAGAGAAATATCAGCCATCTTGGGTAGTCAACATTATTCATAAACAGCATTATAAATTTTCACTTACCTTTGATGACCTTCATCAGAACTTTCCCCCCCAGGAATCGCAGTTCCACAATAAATGCTTGTTTTGTTCGATAATGTCCATCATTTATGTCCATTTATGTCCAATAGCTTCTTTTGTTAGGGCGTTGGGTAAACAAATCCAAATACGCGATCTGGTCCATTCGGACAAAACGTTCAAAAAGTTATATTACAGGTCAAAGAAACTTGTCAAACTAAGTAGAGAATCAATCTTCAGGATGTTTTAATCATAAATGTTCAATAATATTCCAACCGGAGAATTCCATTGTCTGTTGAAAAGCAATGGAACGACAGCTGCCTCTCAAGTCAAAGCGCGTGACTGAGAACGAGGATGTAGGCTGACCACTGACTCAAAGAGCTCCCATCCGGCTCCACATCACAGTAGAATCCGCATTCAAGTTTCTAAAAACGGTTGACATCTAGTGGAAGCCTAGGGGGTGAGTTCAAAAACTACAAACCTCAGATTTCCCACTTCCTGTTTGGATTTTTTCTCAGGTTTTTGCCTGCCATATGACTTCTGTTATACTCCCATACATCATTTAAACAGTTTTAGAAAGTTCAGTGTTTTCTATCCAAAGCGACACATATGGCTCACTTTTTCTCATGCTGCTTAGGTCTAGGTCTCATGCAGCTTAGGTTTCACCTCATGACGTAATTTCCAATATCACTACCCAGAATCAGGAAGCCACTATTTCAGTCCTGCCATTTGATTTGTTATTTCTTGATGGTGTATTTTACAGCAGTCACCGGTGGACAACGTCTGTGGCAATAAGGAACATAGCTCGGCTCTCTTATGAAATGCTGATTGCCTGGTCCTGTTAAAGTGATGATGCACTGTGAGATTATTGCGAAACAAGGAATGATGGATCACTAGTAATCTAAAGCTTCTTTTTCCCGCTTATGATTCCTGTTGCCATCATCAAGCTGTCAAAACGAGTGATGATAAGATTTAGTATATGATAGAATTGATGAGGTTAGTGTCAGTGGGGAGCAGTTATTGTTCTTGAAAGGTGCCAAAACAGCCAACATTTAAGTAATGAACTAGAATATTAGACTCCATTAATATCATATAGTCTCAATAATGTTAGTCAGGCTGTTGACACTGACCTTACTGGTGTACTTCTTTAAGAAAAATAGTATATATTATAAACATCAAGGTCATTTAAACTACAGATGTCGGATCTTAATTTGACCCCTTTCGTCGCAGGAGGAAAATAATCTTGCAGATGGAGGATTTTAATATATGAAGATAATATTTAGAATCGCTGCCAGGGAAGCAGGCTACAGCACATCTTGTGTGAATTCTTATGTGAATTATAATAAATGGACATATTTGCAGGGTGTAGATGTATTTTTCCTTAGGGAAAATCCTTTTTTAATAAATTGTTTTATTATTTATTGAAGGCAAGCAATAGGCAGAATAAATTATTGGTTACTGCAGTGCCTTTGTGGTCCAGCGGTTTCCCTTGGCACACATATGCCAGAGTCAGTATGTACAGTATGTATCATCAATAACATCTTCGGTATCATCAATATTCACCGCTGTAACGCGGTGGTCTAAGCAGGCGAGTCTGGCTTCGAGTCTCATGAGTTCGATACCAGTGCTCTGCGATCTAATGACACGACTTAATTGCATTTAATTCAATGTTTTCAAGAAGTTAAACGAATAGTCGGATAATTTATACATCATAGAAAAGAGTCTCAGCTCAACAAAATTGTCTTTGGATGGGCTCAAATGCATAAACATCTTGACAGCTTTACGAAATTAAATATTAAAGCCATACAATACAGGCTTTCAATCCACACCAAAGACCATAACTAAATTGACAAATTATACATAGCCTAACGATAAAGCCTGGGAAAGCATACACACTGGATGAAAGTTTAGCATTCTACAGTACGCCTACAACTGTCAATCAACTGATGGCTCAAATCAGGTCATCAACTCAGCCAGGAAACAGAAACAGTAGCCTATTATTTTCACACCTTTCATTGGAATGTAATCAAATAACAAGAAGCCTACATCGATGGCACAAGATTATCGCCAGCGGATGTCTTTTTACATCATCAATATGCGCTAAATTAACCAGCACAGCTGATCTCAATTGCAGCCGTTATTGATCACCTCATTACCGCTCCCTAAAAAATGATGTCAGTGTTACTTAGTCCTGCTTGTGAAGCGGATATGAGTCGGTCATGGCCATGTGTTGAGGTAGCCATGCCTGCATACTCCAAAACCAGGGTCTGCCTTCGGCCCAAGACTGTAAAATGGTTTAAGACATTGGTTGCTCCCATGGGAGAGCTGGGTTCATATCCAACTTGTTACACTTGCAAGCAAAGCCTTTCAAGATACACTACTTGACCAACGGTATGTGGACATCTCATTATCGAACATCTCATTCGAAAATCATGGAAAATAATATGGAGTTGGTCCCCCCCTTTGCTGCTATAACAGCCTCCACTCTTCTGGGAACACGTTCCACTAGATGTTGGAGGATTGCTGTGGGGACTTGCTTCCATTCAGCCACAAGAGCATTAGTGGGGTCAGGCACTGATGTTGGCCGATTAGGCCTGGCTCGCAGTCGGCATTACAATTCATCCCAAAGGTGTTCGATGGGGTTGAGGTCAGGACTCTGTGCAGGCCAGTCAAGTTCTTCCACACCTATCTCGACAAACCATTTCTGTATGGACCTCGCGTTGTGCACTGGGGAATTGTCATGCTGAAACAGGAAAGTGCCTTCTCCAAAATGTTGCCACAAAGTTGGAAGCATAGAATTGTCTAGAATATCATTGCGTTAAGATTTACCTTCACTGGGATAAAGGGGCCTAGCCCAAACCATGAAAAATAGGCAGGCATTTGGCATCATCTGTTGTTACGTTTTGCGTCATGTGATGCAGAATGCATCATACAGGGATGATTTCTGTATTTTGAAAGTTATAAATCTTGAAAACTTGATTGCTGACAAGAAAAACATTTTGGGACTACATTAACAATGGACTAACGAAACAAATAACAAAAGATTGTTTTAGGGCAGAATTTTCCTTTAACTCATCAAGCAAACCTACTCTGAACAACTTGGAATAATACTTGGATGATGCTAATATGGATGTCCGGGTGCCCCTACTAGGACAGTCTCTTAGTCTGTATGGATGCACAACCAAAATGCAACAGAACAAAAAAAAGAGGAGCACACCAACCCACATTTGCCAAAAGATTTACATGTAACTGTGCTTGTGACATGCTCAGTATGACAAATGAATAGACACAGATTGGGATCAGGCTGGTAAGTACATCTGGGGGCAATATTTTGATTGTAAGGTCACGTAAAAGCAAGTTCTAAGACCTCATTTGAATACAACTTTCACTGCGGCTGTGCTCAGAATTAAAAAGTGATTTGAATACTGACTGAGTAGGTAAGTCTGTTGAAGCATGCATCATAAAAGTCGATACAACAACAAGTCTGTGGCAGACACGAAAGTTCACTTCTGGGGTGATGCATTTCTGTTTTTGTTATTTGCCATGAGAGGGTGAATCACCTTAGTTTAATCACAATTAGTGTGTCTGGCCTGAGGTCTGGGGAACCAATTGAAATCCATCACATCTAGCTCATTCTTTAGCAAGCCTCTAATAAGAGCCTTAGTTATCTTAATGCTATGGACTTCCCTATTTGTGTTTTCATTATAATGACTTAAAACCATTCGTGTGAGTCAATGAGTAGAAGTACTCCGGAGTTATATCATGAACTGAACCATGTATTTTCTTGGCCGGTTGTAATTCCATACTAATTTCCCTATACATTGTATGTCTTTATACTGTATATATCCATATCAATTAAATGATTCACATATTCTTTCCTATCATATCCATGTTCTCTTTTCTTGTTTCAACCCTTTTCCCCATCCCCATTATCGCCAATAAAGACAATGGTTTAATTTAAAGTCTCCTATTACATGGTAACATAATCATTATCTAATAATTACTAAATAGTAGAGTTTCTTTGGGATTCATCAAAACAAACACCACTTTGTACTATTTGGTAGCAGTTATGTTGAATGAACTACCAGAAAGTACCCATTTGTACCACAATATTTCCCTGTAAACACTAGGCAAACACCCACTGAAACAGGACAGTAAAATGATGCTCTATCACTAGATCATCACTGTATCTACAGTATATTGCTCTGGTTACCACCACATCACTGCTTTGTTTCCATACTGGGCTATTCAATTAGTAGTTACCAATTGTGTTGAATGTACCAGAAAGTACCCATTTGTAACACAATGTTTAACTGTAAACACTAGGAAAATACTGTACCTGCTGAAAGAGTGAAATTAAGCACTACCGCATGACTGCGTTGTTAACATACTGAGTTTTTCTCTGGGGTCTTCCCTCTCTCCAGGTGCTCCTTCACACAAGGGTGAACACTTCACTCATTCAAATTCACTGGAGGAAGAATGGGGAGATATTCAGATTTACAGTTGGAGGGATCCTAAGATGGATGCCCCTGATGCTCCCTCTGGACAGCGGACAGGAGGCATTCGGTCAAGAATTCTATTAACTGTCCAGAGCCACGCTCGATTGGTCAGAGTAGATAGAGCCCAATCATGATCCATCTCTGTCAGAGGATGCCGCTCAGTAGGAGAAGAAGAGGGATGTATGCCTGGTGAATTGCGAGTGTGGTGACCAATGTGACAAAATGGAAAAGGAACAGAAAGAAACATATTCCTTTCATTTTGAAATACTTTTGCATACAATGTGTCTCAGAAATGACATGTTCATGGAATGAAATGGCTAGACTAACGTGGGCAAGCCAAGTCCTCTGTGAAGGTTAGGAAGTTGGGAGAAAGGGGATAGCTAAAAGAAATACGAAGCTACCAAATGTGTACAGAATGGAGAGGTACATCAAAGCACCACAGAATGGTGGGAGTGTGAAAGGGGTCAGCTGTCTGTCTCTTTGTAAAGCCCCCTGTGCTACACAGAGTCGGCTTTGATACCTCGGTGGTCCAATGACCTTGATGTACGGCTCTCTCTTCGTTGGTTCACAGAGGAGCTAGTGATGCTCCCTTTCAAAGGAAATAATCAGACAGATGGAGAGATTTTGAAGTATGGGGAGTTTCGAGACATTTTGGGGTTGATCCACATTCTGGTCTACTGAAGATCTGAAAGGGTTGCAGGGTTTATAGACATCCACCAAAGTGAAGTTATGAAAGTAATACTGTATGAGCTCATGAAATACTATTATGAACAAGCCACTTATCATGACCACTGTGTAAATACATGTGACATGTAATTGTAAGATGTACATGTGACACATAATTCATTGTAAAATGTTTTCTAAACTGACTGAATGCTAGGCTGATCCAGACATCTGTTCTAGTTGGCATTTGTCTTTGTATTAATATTCCACCCAGCTAGCCCAGGGCCATTGAAGACTTCCTCAATATCATCAAATAAGACCCACTGCTATAATTGCCTCCGAGAGGGTGGATTTGTAATACAAACTCAGTTTGTATTGGTAAAGAGGGGAACATTTCACAGAAGATGTTTGTGGAAGAGCCCAAGGGTAGCGGTCACAGGGATAGAAAAGGAGATGAGGCTGAGAACCGCGAGCTAAAGACGGGAGGGTGTATATTTTAGGAAGTTGTGGGTAAGTGAGATTTAAGGCAAAACATCATTAATTGATGCTATTAAAGTGATTGTTTATATGTTGTTGTCTTTTTGTGGAGTAAGCTGTACGGTGGGGTCTGAAATTATTGACACCCTTGATAAAGATGAGCAAAACATTTTAATTAAAATACTGAGCTACTGTACTCAGTCAAAGTTGCAGTCAGTTTTTTTACATGCAGACCACCGCCCATTAGAGTGATAGTGATATGGGCCCATATCAAAGCATCGGGATATTACATTTACAGAAACCTAATCTTTCAAATATAGTTGTCACAAATCGACTTTTTAAACGAATCATGCTATTAATATCACATTACATGTGTATTTTGGTCAGACACTCTTATCCAGAGCGACTCAGTCAGTGCAATCAATTAAGTTGGTAAGACAACCACATTTCACAGACATTGCAAATAAAACTTTCCTTAAAAAAAAGCAACTATCAACAAATTATTAAGAAAAGATGACTGCAAGTGTTCGTGTAAGAAAGACAAGCACAAAAGCAACACAAAACAGCCTATATGTGTAAATAAGATCATTTTGGTCATAAAGTCAGTCTCATTCAAAACTGAGATTTACGACATGACAGGAAAAAATGCTACCAAATTCGATTTGAGTGTATTTAAACTTCTGACCCATTGGGAATGTGATGAAAGAAATAAAAGCTGAAATAAATCATTCTCTCTACTATTATTCTGACATTTCACATTCTTAAAATAAAGTGGTGATCCTAACTGATGTAAAACAGGGAATTTTTACTAGGATTAAATGTCAGGAATTGTGAAAAACTGAGATTAAATGTATTTGGCTAAGGTTTATGTAAACTTCTGACTTCAACTGTATATTGTATGCTAAAAATTGGGAAATTATATTATTTTAAACTAATATAATTGCTTAGAGAAACAGATTTTGTTTAACAAGTAATATTATTTTTTCTCAAAAACGTAGAGATCTAAATGATTGACACCCCTGATATTAATACCTCATCTTTTATTTTTTTTATTTTTTTACATTGGTTGTGAAATTAGACGACTTCTCCATAAAGAATATTTCAAGATCCTAGATATCATTTGTCTGCGCTTATGGACTGCCAACTTCAATTCAAACCACAGATGCATATGCATCTTTCTTTGTCAAAAACCACTACTAGTGTGTGGCCAAAGAGCTCTATTTTCATGTCATCTGACCATAGCACCAAGTGCCAAGTGCCAATGCCGTTTAGCAAACTCCAGGTGTTTACATTTGATGGATGGCATCAAAATAATGATGTATCTCAATCCAAAAAAGCAACATAAAAACTTTTTATATGCATCTTACATTTGCAGTAGTACAGACACGCACGCACACGCACACACACACACACACACACACACACACACACACACACACACACACACACACACACAGGAATTGTTTCTCTGTGCTCTAGTGCATTTCTCTCCTACTACTTCCATTCACCAATACCCTCATCATGCATTGTAATTTTCAGGTCCGCTGATCACTATGTTCTCTCCACTTGGCTGAGCATATATCTACAAGTCCAATGCATTTATTGATTCATGAGTGTTTCACCAGTGGGCCTAACATTTACCAGGCTGATTGAGATCCCAGGTCAAAAGTAGTGCACTATGTAGGGAATTGGGTAATGTTTTGGACGCAGACCTATGTCTGTACTTTATCTCACCAAGAGGATAGACACCTATTCTTGGTTTAATAGTGAAATAGAAAATGAGTTTACAACTAATTAACAATAGTCTGGTGGTCTTGATTCCTGATCAATTCAAATAGATGCTTGTATTGTGATAGAGGACGGTTAAGAATGAACGGCAACAGTCTATTGTAACTCATTGTTGCTATCCTATGTGTAATTTGGTAGATCTCACAGTACAAGAGTACGTATCATGGTGCACATTCTGTACGTGAGAAATATTTTGTTCCAAAGCAGTTACGACACAATATGCTTCAATGCCACACAGCCATTGCATTGGGATGAGTCTACAGTTCTCTATCAGTGTGGCCAGCCTCTTACCCTGCCACTACAACCTGTCCTTCCATCCATCCATATACACTCTTTCTACTCCACCACCAGTCTCCTAACTCATTTCACTCCCAAGGCTCCCCGGGATAGGAGTGATTGATGGGCCAGGGGAACACTCTTCCGCCGCTGAGTACCTAATCACTGATTATAGACTTGCAGTAACGCCACATTAGAGTCCAGCAGCTGCATGGTGTAAGGGTTAGGTAAATGGGCCAGGGAATAGGAGGTTAGAGGTTGAAGTCCCCCGAGGGGACTTGCTGCTGTCTTGTCAGAGGTACTTATCCATGTGTGAAAATGACAAGTGACAATGTGCAAGTAATAGAAATATCTTCAGAGTGAAACAAACTTGAAGTGTATAAACAGGAATTAACAAAAATTACAATTGATAATCTAGTGTTAATCGGCAACCAGAGTCAACGTCATGACAAAGACAGAGACAAACTGAAACACATTTGTTATTGCCATGATCTGTTAATGAACTCATCCATCAGTCTTTTCACTAACAGTCCTGTTTGCTTCGTGCGAGACATACTTGAGGATGCAACAGTGTGGAAGGCTGTGATTCTTCTGAATAACCAGCTAATCTCTATTCCAATATAGCAGCTGGTGAGAAATACAAATGTGTCACCAACGATATGCTCAAGACATTTCGACTTTTCAAAGGGAACGATGAGTGTAAGAGATAGATGTACCAGCCCTCAAGTTGGTTTCTGGGTAATGAATGGGAATCACTTGTTGGCCCCTTGACAGATGAGTTAATTAGCATGGCAGAGGATGAAAAAAAACTTGACACATTGCTCAATTAATTTGGCCCGCATGGCTGTTAGCTGACGAATATCTTGTCTTTCACACCGCCACGGCTTGATTAATCGCTGTTCTCAAGTGCAGGGAAGATGCCACAAAAGGAGGGAGGTTGTCAGAATGCAAATTGTACACTGTCAAACTCGTACAGACCCGGAAACAAGCTAATAGACATATTTTTCTTATGAGGGGAGTCGATCAAGATTGGATTTACCTTAAGGCACGGAAATCTGTAGGAATCAGATGAAAATAAGATGCTTCGTTTGAATGTTAATAATTATCACCTTTTAGATGTAAAGTCCCCTGTTTTGGTGGCCTGCGTGGTTATGGTACCGGTTCTGACTGACGTTTGCTTATAAATCGATACACTAGATATACAAAAGTATGTGGACACCACTTGAAATTAGTGGATTTGGCTATTTCATACACACCCTTTGCTGACAGTTGTATAACATTGAGTAGAACGGCCTTATTGAAGTGCTCAGTGACTTTCAACATGGCACTGTCATAGGTTATCACCTTTCCAACAAGTCAGTTTGGCAAATTTCTGCCCTGCTAGAGCTGCCCCAGTCAATGTAAGTCCAGTTATTGTGAAGTGGAAACGTCTAGGAGCAACTCAGCCGGCTCAGCAGCGAAGTGGTAACGCACACAAGCTTACAGAAAGGGACTGCCTAGTGCTGAAGCGCGTAGCACGTAAAAATCACCAGTCCCAGGTTTCAGCACAGTTGCTCGTCAGGAGCTTCATGAAATGGGTTTCCATTGCTGACAAGCCTAAGATCCCAATCCGCAATACTGCTTGCCGCCGTTGGACTCTGGAGTGGAAACGCATTCTCTTGAGTGATGAATCACCCTTCACCATCTGACAGTACGACAGACGAATCTGGTGGATGCCAGGAGAACGCTACCTGCCTAAATGCATAGTGCCAACTGTAAAGTTTGTTATATCATATGACACAAAACGAAGCAACATATGATGCCAAATGCATGGTTGTTTTGCATGGTTTGGGCTAGGCCCCTTAATTCCAGTGAAGGGAATTCTTAACGCTACAGCATATGATGAGATTCTTGACAATTCTGTACTTCCAAATTTGTAACATCAGTTCGGGGAAGGCCCAAATCCCCTGTGCACAAACGAGGTCCATAAAGAAATGGTTTGTTGAGATTGGTGTGGAAGAAGTTGACTGGCCTGCACAGAACCCTGACCTCAACCCCACCGGACACTTTTGGCATGAATTGGAACGCAGACTGCGAGCCAGGCCTAATTGCCCAAAATCAGTGCCTGACCTCACACATGCTCTTGTGTCTGAATGGAAGCTTGTCCCCGCAGCAGTGTTCCAACATCTAGTGGAAAGCCTTCCCAGAAGAGTGGAGGCTTTTGAAGCAGCAAATGGGAGACCAACTCCACATTAATGCCATGATTTTTGAATGAGATGTTCAACGAGTGGGTGTCCACATACCTTTGGTCATGTAATGTACGTGGACAGCATAGATCGAAATGGCTTGCATTGAGCGGTATCCCTGATTCTCACAGACACAGGAGTATGTAACTTCTGTCTGTGTGAAGCAGGATGTGAAATCTGACACCACTTGAAGCTCAGATGTCCCTCCTACCATTACATTCAGTCTTCCGACTGTCCATCAACTCCTGGCAGAACCCTACGTACGTCACTATCAACAGAAATCCTACACCACTATCAACAGAAATCCCTACATTGTAACGCAGCAGGAGAGGGTGGTATAGTCACTGTAGTAAATTCAGAGATTTGTTTATGGCCTGTAATCTAAAAGAATTCAGATTTTAAACAAAAAACACTTTCTGTTTGTCATAGATCGACAAGATTAATATGAGATGAAAGATGAGTTCCTAACGAGTTCAAGAAGCCCTGAGCTCTATGACAAGTTCACAGCGATGGGGGCAGATATTTTGATCAAGAGAGACCTTTAGAAAATATACACATTTTCTCTAAAACTAAATGTACAAATATGTACAGAACCAGTCAAAGGTTTGGACACACCTACTCATTCAAGGATTTCTCTTTATTTGTATTATTTAGAATTATTTATTCAGAATAATAGTGAAAATATAAAAACTATGAAATAACACATATGGAATCATGTAGTAAACAAAAGGTGTTAAACAAATCAAAATATATTTTATATTTGAGATTCTTCAAATAGCCAACCTTTGCCTTGATGACAGCTTTGCACACTCTTGGCATTCTCTCAACCAGCTTCACCGGGAACGCTTTTCAAACAGTCTTGAAGGAGTTCCCAAATATGATGAGCACTTGTTGGCTGCTTTTCCTTCACTCTGCGGTCCAACTCATCCCAAACCATCTCAATTGGGTTGAGGACAGGTGATTGTGGATGCCAGGTCATCTGATGCAGCACTCCGTCACTCTCCTTTTTGGTCAAATAGACCTTACACAGCCTGGAGGTGTGTTGGGTCATTGTCCTGTTGAAAAATAAATTATTGTTCCACATAGCGCAAATCAGCTGTGATGGCGTATCGCTGAAGACTGCTGTGGTAGCCATACTTGTATCATATTTGTACTTTGTGCTTGAGCTTGTGTCCTCAAAAGTGACTGTCACGACTTCCGCCGACGTCGGTTCCTCTCCTTGTTCGGGCGGCATTCGGCGGTCAGCGTCGCCGGCCTTCTAGCCATTGCCGATCCACCTTTCATTTTCCATTTGTTTTGTCTTGTCTTCCCACTCACATGGTTCCAATTCCATAATTACATGTTGTGACTTTAACCCTCTGTTTCCCCCATGTCCTTGTCCATAATTGTTTATTGTAAGTGTTTGTGCACGTTATGTCTGGCGTGCGAAGGGTTTTTGTTCCATTGTATGTATTTATTGTTTTGTTCACGGTGATTTTCATTACTAAATTGCGCCGTTGTAACACAGTCTTTGCTCTCCTGCGCCTGACTTCTCTGCCGCCAGTACGCACTCCTTACAGTGACTAACTATTTTTTATCAGAAAGGTGAGATTTCTTTCTTGGAGTATGCAGCACTACTAGTTATTGTTTAGTGCCCTCATGATAAATAATTACATTTTCAATTACATTTAGTAACATTTATGAGGTTTTTAACATCTCTTGGCATAAGTGCTTTTGAAATCCGTAAATTTGATTTATCACAGCTGAAAATGAGGACCACAGATGTGAGACGACCAGAACAGTCTGCATATCTCAGCTTTTGCGGGTTGGAAATGGGAAAATATTTGATCTGAAGCACGATCGCTAATTCAAAGAACTGCTTTAAACTGAAGAAACACACCGCCCCCCCACCCTCGACCCATTTTTGATAAATCTCAATTTATATCAAGTCTGTACATCTAATATATTTTTAAACGTTGCCTGCACATCGAGAAAGAGGCACAACTCTTAACCCAAACATACTGCAAACCACAGGGAGAGTTAAACAACGACTAAAACCCTGAGCTCCAATCAGCCTTAGCCCCCCTGAAGCTTCACAATAGCAATCATTAATAGTCCTACTTAACTGATTAGGGAGGCGGAGACTGGAACAAAACAAGCAAAAACCCCACAAGAGATACGAGTTTTAAAAGTGAGCCTTTTCGAGCCAGGCTTAGCGACAGGTGCTCATGGGACAAGAGGTACACTCTACAACGTTCACCTCAATTGTAGATCAGCCGATACTTGTTGTGGAGAGCTGGCGCAACAGATTAAAGCTTGGAGAGACATGCAGAGGTGGTTGGGTGTTGAAACATATCCAGGGTGCACGCTCGGGCATGTGTGTGTTGGCCCCAGAATTCCCAGAATTCTGGGGCCATTGTGAGCTGCCCAACAGGAGAACAATTTGCCTTGTCTAATTTTTGGGATTTGCATAAGCAACAGCAACCTGTTCTGTTGTCGGAGGTCTGAGAGGCACTGGTACGCAACGAGTCATTAGGGATGAGTTGTATGTGTGGAGGGGGTGTCTACGTGTGTTGGGATCATCAAATGCATTTTTACATTATCTGTAAAGTGCTGCATGTGGCAAAATGAGGAAGTAATACAAACAACAATACAGTCCTTGCATGTATGTTGCAAAGGTAATCAAACTTGTTAAAAGGTTTAAAAACAAGTATAATGAATGCAGCAGTTGGACAATGGATAACGATTCTCCAAACTGTTTGAATTGTTTTAATCCATCAGGTATTGTCACACCCTGACCATAGTTTACTTTGTATATTTCTATGTTTCGGTTGGTCAGGGTGTGAGCTGAGTGGGCATTCTATGTTTCATGTCTAGTTTGTCTATTTCTATGTCTGGCCTGATATGGTTCTCAATCAGAGGCAGGTGTTAGTCATTGTCTTTGATTGGGAACCATATTTAGGTAGCCTGGGTTTCACTCTGTGTTTATGTGGGTGATTGTTCCTGTCTCTGTGTTAGCACCAGATAGGACTGTTTCGGTTTTCGTTACGTTCATTTACGTTCTTTGTTTTTGTAGTGTTTGTATTGATTCGTGTTTTTACGTTTGTTTATTAAACATGGATCGCAATCTACACGCCGCATTTTGGTCCGACTCTCCTTCACCACAAGAGAATCGTTACAGAATCACCCACCACAACAGGACCAAGTGGCGTGGTAACAGGCAACAGCAACAGCAGGAGAAACATAAGGATTTATGGACATGGGAGGACGAACTGGACGGTGAAGGACCCTGGGCTCAGCCTGGAGAATATCGCCGTCCCAAGGAAGAACTGGAGGCGGCGAAAGCGGAGAGGCGCTGGTATGAGGAGGCAGCACGGTGACGCGGATGGAAGCCTGAGAGTCAGCCCCAAAAATTTCTTGGGGGGGGGGGCTCACAGGGGAGTATGGCTATGCCAGGTAGGAGACCTGCGCAAACTCCCTGTGCTTACCGGGGGGCTAGAGAGACCGGGCAGGCAACGTGTTATGCAGTGGTGCGCACGGTGTCCCCAGTGCGGGTGCATAGATTGAGCATCGAGCCAAATGCCATGAAGCCGGTTCTACGCAGCTGGTCTCCAGTGCGTCTCCTTGGGCCAGCTTACATGGCACCAGCCTTGCGCACGGTGTCTCCGGTTCGCCTGCATAGCCCAGTGCGGGCTATTCCACCTCGCCGCACTGGCAGGGCGACCGGGACCATTCAACCGGGTAAGGTTGGGCAGGCTTGGTGCTCAAGAGCTCCAGTGCGCCTGCACGGTCCGGTCTATCCAGTACCACCTCCACACCCCAGCCCTCCGGTAGCAGCTCCCCGCACCAGGCTTCCTGTGCGTGTTCTCGGTCCAGTACCACCAGTGCCAGCACCACGCATCAGGCCTACAGTGCGCCTCGCCTCTCCAGCGCTGCCAGAGCCTTCCTCCTCTCCTGCGCTGCCGGAGTCTCCCGCCTGTTTAGCGCTGCCAGAGCCTTCCGCCTCTACAGCGTTGCCGGAGTCTCCTGCCTGTTTAGCGCTACCAGAGCCTTCCTCCTCTCCTGCGCTGCCGGAGTCTCCCGCCTGTTTAGCGCTGCCAGAGCCTTCCGCCTCTACAGCGTTGGCGGAGTCTCCAGCCTGTTTAGCGCAGCCAGAGCTGCCAGCCTGCATGGAGCAGCCAGAGCTGCCAGCCAGCATGGAGCAGCCAGAGCTGCCAGCCTGCATGGAGCAGCCAGAGCTGCCAGCCTGCATGGAGCAGCCAGAGCTGCCAGCCTGCATGGAGCAGCCAGAGCTGCCAGCCTGCATGGAGCAGCCGGAGCTGCCAGTCTGCATGGAGCAGCCGGAGCTGCCAGTCTGCAAGGAGCTGCCAGTCTGCAAGGAGCTGCCAGTCTGCATGGAGCAGCCAGAGCCGCCAGTCTGCATGGAGCAGCCAGAGCCGCCAGTCTGCATGGAGCAGCCAGAGCCGCCAGTCTGCATGGAGCAGCCAGAGCCGCCAGTCTGCATGGAGCAGCCAGAGCCGCCAGTCTGCATGGAGCAGCCAGAGCCGCCAGTCTGCATGGAGCAGCCAGAGCCGCCAGTCTGCATGGAGCAGCCAGAGCCGCCAGTCTGCCAGGATCCGCCAGAGCCGCCAGTCTGCCAGGATCCGCCAGACTCTTCCAGTTCCGCCAGTCAGCCAGACTCTTCCAGATCCGCCAGTCAGCCAGACTCTTCCAGATTCGCCAGATCCGCCAGACTCTTCCAGATCCGCCAGACTCTTCCAGACTCTTCCAGATCCGCCAGACTCTTCCAGATCCGCCAGTCAGCCAGACTCTTCCAGATCCGCCAGTCAGCCAGGATCCGCCAGTCAGCCAGACTCTTCCAGATCCGCCAGTCAGCCAGGATCCACCAGTCAGCCAGACTCTTCCAGATCTGCCAGTCAGCCAGGATCCGCCAGTCAGCCAGACTCTTCCAGATCCGCCAGTCAGCCAGACTCTTCCAGATCCGCCAGTCTGCCAGACTCTTCCAGATCCGCCAGACTCTTCCAGATCCGCCAGTCAGCCAGACTCTTCCAGATCCGCCAGTCAGCCAGACTCTTCCAGATCAGCCAGACTCTTCCAGATCCGCCAGTCAGCCAGACTTTTCCAGATTCGCCAGATCTGCCAGACTCTTCCAGATCCGCCATACTCTTCCAGATCCGCCAGACTCTTCCAGATCCGCCAGTCAGCCAGACACTTCCAGATCCGCCAGACTCTTCCAGATCCGCCAGTCAGCCAGACTCTTCCAGATCCGCCAGTCAGCCAGACTCTTCCAGATCCGCCAGTCAGCCAGGATCCGCCAGACTCTTCCAGATCTGCCAGTCAGCCAGGATCCGCCAGTCAGCCAGACTCTTCCAGAGACGCTAGTCTGCCAGACTCTTCCAGATCCGCCAGACTCTTCCAGATCCGCCAGACTCTTCCAGATCCACCAGTCAGCCAGACTCTTCCAGTTGCGCCAGACTGCCAGACTCTTCCAGATCCGCCAGACTCTTCCAGATCCGCCAGACTCTTCCAGATCCGCCAGACTCTTCCAGATCCGCCAGTCAGCCAGACTCTTCCAGATCCGCCAGTCAGCCAGACTCTTCCAGATCCGCCAGTCAGCCAGACTCTTCCAGATCCGCCAGTCTGCCAGACTCTTCCAGATCCGCCAGTCTGCCAGACTCTTCCAGATCCGTCAGTCTGCCAGGATCTGTCAGAGCCTTCCTCCTCTCCTGTGCTGCCGGAGTCTGAAGAGCCCCTCTGTCCCGAGCTGCCCCTCTGCCCCTCTGTCCCGTGTTATTAAGTAGGGTTGCCGTGGCTAGGAGGTCACGGAAGCGGACAAGGTGGGGGAAGACTACGGTGAAGTGGGGGCCACGTCCAGCACCAGAGCCGCCACCGCGGACAGACCCTCCCCTATAAGTTCAGGTTTTGCGGCCGGAGTCCGCACCTTGGAGGGGGTACTGTCACACCCTGACCATAGTTTACTTTGTATATTTCTGTTTCGGTTGGTCAGGGTGTGAGCTGAGTGGGCATTCTATGTTTCATGTCTAGTTTGTCTATTTCTATGTCTGGCCTGATATGGTTCTCAATCAGAGGCAGGTGTTAGTCATTGTCTTTGATTGGGAACCATATTTAGGTAGCCTGGGTTTCACTGTGTGTTTGTGGGTGATTGTTCCTGTCTCTGTGTTAGCACCAGATAGGACTGTTTCGGTTTTCGTTACGTTCATTTACGTTCTTTGTTTTTGTAGTGTTTGTATTGATTTGTGTTTTTACGTTTGTTTATTAAACATGGATCGCAATCTACACGCCGCATTTTGGTCCGACTCTCCTTCACCACAAGAGAATCGTATTGACTGAATTATAGCACATAACATTTTACTGGCATAGACAAATAATGGATTTCGGGGATTTTGGTGGGAATTTAGATATTACAATTATTGTAAAATGTCAGTTTCTTTTCTTAGAATGATCTCATGTTCTAATGGTAACAGGAATCTATTTTATATTTTGTGATAAAATGAAGAAAATGTATTTGCATGAATTCATTTGGGTGCAATTGATACATTAACATAATGGGGTGCACAGGGCTGCAACCACAAACATCCTCTGTCTAGGCCTACCTGCACTCACCTTCACTGTATAGACTGCCTCATTAATTACTGTTTTCACGGTCTATTCAACAAGTGTGTCAATAGCAGGATTCCCTCTGATTAAAAATCTGATTACACCTATCTATACATACTTTACATTGTTTGCGAGATCATACATAGGGTGTTTCTCAAAAATGCACACTACCGGGCTCTTAGCACGCAAATTGGAGCACGGGAGAGTCGGAGAATGAGTCCAAACCAAAGTAACAGCTCGGGTGGACCTTTCTGCAGTCAACATGCCAACTGCACGCTCCCTCAAAACTTGAGACATCTGTGGCATTGTGTTGTGTGACAAAATTGCTCATTTTAGAGTGGCCTTAAATTGTCCCCAGCACAAAGTGCAATGATCATGCTGTTAAATCAGCTTCTTGAAATGCCACACCTATCAGGTGGATGGATTATCTTGGCAAATGAGAAATGTTCACTAACAGGGATGTAAACAAATTTGTGAACAAGGTTTGAGAGAAATAACCTAACACTTTACATGTTGTGTTTTATATATGAAATAAATGTTCATATTTTAGTAAAATTAAAGATGCCTTAATATAATGTTTTATTTATTTTATTTCACCTTTATTTAACCAGGTAGGCCAGTTGAGAACAAGTGCGACCTGGCCAAGATAAAGCAAAGCAGTTCAACATATAAAAACACAGAGTTATACATGGAGTAAAACAAACATGCAGTCAATAATACAGTAGAAAAATAAGTCTATATACAATGTGAGCAAATGAGTTGAGATAAGGGAGGTAAAGGCAATATATAGGCCATGGTGGCGAAGTAAATACAATATAGCAATTAAAACACTGGAATGGTAAATTTGACAGTAGATGAGTGTGCAAAGTAGAAATACTGGGGTGCAAAGGAGCAAAATAAATAAATACAGTAGGGGAAGATGTAGTTGTTTGGGCTATTTATAGATGGGCTATGTACAGGTGCAGTTATCTGTGAGCTGCTCTGACAGCTGGTACTTAAAGCTAGTGAGGGAGATAAGTGTTTCCAGTTTCAGAGATTTTTGCAGTTCTTTCCAGTCATTGGCAGCAGAGAACTGGAAGGAGAGGCAGCCAAAGGAGGAATTGGCTTTGGGGATGACAAGTGAGATATACCTGCTGGAACGCGTGCTACGGGTGGGTGCAGCTATGGTGACCAGCGAGCAGAGATAAGGCGGGACTTTACCTAGCAGGGTCTTGTAGTTGTCACCTAGCAGCATGAGCTCTGAAGATAGATGGGGGGGCAATCAGTTCACATATGGTATGCAGAACACAGCTGGGGGCAGAGGGTGGTCTATAGCAGGCAGCAACAGTGAGAGACTTGCTTTTAGAGAGGTGGATTTTTAAAAGTAGAAGTTCAAATTGTTTGGGTACAGACCTGGATAGTAGGACAGAACTCTGCAGGCTATCTCTGCAGTAGATTGCAACACCACCCCCTTTGGCCGTTCTATCTTGTCTGAAAATGTTGTAGTTAGGGATGGAGATTTCAGAGTTTTTGGTGGTCTTCCTAAGCCAGGATTCAGACATGGCTAAGACACCCGGGTTGGCAGAGTGTACTAAAGCAGTGAATAAAACAAACTTAGGCTTCTAATGTTTACATGCATGAAACCAAGGCTTTTACGGTTACAGAAGTCATCAAAAGAGAGCGCCTGGGGAATAGGAGTGGAGCTAGACACTGCAGGGCCTGGATTCACCTCTACATCGCCAGAGGAACAGAGAAGGAGTAGGATAAGAATACGGCTAAAAACCATGAAAATTGGACGTCTAGGACGTCCGGAACAAAGAGTAAAAGGAGCAGGTTTCTGGGGGTGTTAAAATAGATTCAAGGTATAGTGTACAGACAAAGGTATGGTAGGATGTGAATACAGTGGAGGTAAACCTAGGCATTGACTGATGATGAGAGAGATATTGTCTCTAGAAACATAATTGAAACCAGGTGATGTCATCGCATGTGTGGGTGGTGGAACTGAAGGGTTGGATAAGGTATAATGAGCAGTGCTAGAGGCTCTACAGTGAAATAAGCCAATAAACACTAACCAGAACAGCAATGAACAAGGCATATTGACAGTAAGGAGAGGCATGCTTAGCCGAGTGATCATAAGGGTTCCAGTGAGTAGTGAGATTGGTTGGGGTCACGGCGATTCAGACAGATAGCCGAGCCATGGGTAGCAAGCTAGCAGAAGATGGAGGTCTGTTTTTAGCCACCCCATGCATTTCTGTCAGTAGATTAGTGGGTTCCGTGTGGTAGAGGGGACCAATCCAATTGTCAAAATAGTTATAGTTTATAGTGGCCCCAGAAGATTGTTCGATAAACCTGTTCAGATAGCAGCTGATATGCTCAAGACAGCTACGATTAGCGGGTCCAGAGCTTTTAAAAAAATATCTTTGAAAGACAGGGTCCTGAAAAAGGGAGGTTTCTTTTTTGGCTGAGTTTACTTAAGTATTAAACGTGTATTACAAGTGTAAATTATTTTAAATTCCTTTTATTAAGAAAACCAGACGGCACGATTTTCTTGTTTTTCAAATTTACGGATAGCCATACTCCAACACTCAGACATAATTTAGAAACAAAGCATTTGTGTTTATTGACTCCAGATCAGACGCAGTAGGTAGGATGAGGGATTTTCTCTTTAAGTTTGTGAATTAAACCCTTTCCCTGTCCTGCTCAGCATTCAAAATGTAACTTTGGTGTCAGGGAAAATGTATGGAGTAGAAAGTACATTATTTTCTTGAAGAATGTAGTGGAGTACAATTAAAAGATGTCAAAAATAGAAATAGTAAAGTAAAGTACATATACCCCAAACTTTACACCACTGAGTGAATGGTGGTTAACATAGTTGACAGAGTTTGGAAAATTCACTCAACTGACTTTTGTCTAATGTCTGTGCCCTAACAGTCTACTTCCATTGTGACGCTTGGTCAATTGAGCATGTAAATTCAATTCGAATATCCCATAAAGTATTTGTCCACATTCTGTTTCTCTGCTTTTATTGATGCACAATAGCTGCTGTGACAGTGGTTTGTCTGTTCCAATAACCAAAAGGGGAAACCAGCCATAACTCAACTGTAACTCTTTTGAAATCCACATTTTATACCACATTTCTTCAATATTATACACTTCCTCGAAACGTCAAAAGCAAAGGTCCCTACAATTCCGCGTAGAGCTCGGAGGAAATTGAATCAATGGGATTAACCTAATTTAAGGACCTCTCGAGGTTCACAGAGAGATATTATCCCCTGTAGCACGCCAACCCTGCATTTCATTCCACAACATATGGTAATGGGGTTTACATCCAGAACAGCAGCCGGAAAAATCTCCAGTTTGAAAAACATTTGCACTGCTTTTCAAACACCCTTAGAAGTGACATCAAAACATAGCTATGAAAGCAACAACTCTTTCCAAAGTTCACTGTATTCCCCAGACGTTAATACATTAGTAGCTAACTCAAGTAAGTGTTTTATTACAAAGACACATGTACTAACCTGTTCACTTTTAAAATTTGAAAGAATAAATTATAACATTTAAATAACGTAAAATAGTAAAAGATTACATTTATATTACGTAAATATTACATTTAAGCAGCTTGCTCAGTTCTTCTCTTTGTAATGTTCAACAAAGCAGAGCATCGTGCTCAGAACATAAATGTCAATTTCACAAAAAGCTAAAATATGTTGTAAGCAAGGAGCAACACTTTGACACTGGATTCGAGACTACAGAACAGTTAAAGGACAATTAAACTAGATGTAACATGCCTTCACAGACTTATATTTTAGTAAGTATTTGACATGTACAAATACTAGTGGAAACAGCAGAAGCTAACTTTTAGAGAGAATCAGCTATGTTATCTGCATACACAACATCAACAAATGTATGTGGACACCTCATTCTAAAATCATGGGCATTAATAAGTGGAGTTGGTCCCCTCTTTTCTGCTACCATCTCTGCCTTCTGAAAGTATTCAGACCCCTTCCATTTTCCACATTTTGTTACGTTACAACCTTATTCTAAAATTGATTAAATAAAAGAAAATCCTCAGCAATATACACACACAATACTCCATATTGACAAAGCGAAAAGAGTTTTTAAAAATGTTTGCAAATATATTTGTATATTTTTTAAAATACCTTATTTACAAAATAATTCAGACCCATTGCTATGAAACTTGCAATTGAGCTCAGGTGCATCCTGTTTTCATTGATCACCCATGAGATATTTCTACAACTTTTTATTTATTCAACCCTTATTTTAACAGGTAAGTAGACTGAGAACTCATTCTCATTTACAGGGAATAGTTACAGAGGAGAGGAGGGCTACATGAGCCAATTGTAAACTGGGTATGATTAGGTGACCATGACGGTATGAGGGCTAAATTGAGATTTAGCCAGGACCAGGGTTAACACCCCGATAAGTGCCATGGGATCTTTAGTGACCACAGAGAGTAATGACACCCGTTTAACGTCCCATCCAAAAGACAGCCCCCTACACAGGGCAATGTCTCCAAACGTTGCCCTGGGACATTGCTTTTTGACCAGAGGAAAGGGGGCCTCCTACTGGCCCTCCAACAGCACTTCCAGCAGCATCTGGTCTCCCATCCAGGACGAACCCTGCTTAGCTTCAGAAGCAAGCCAGCAGTGGGGTGCAGGGTGGTATGCTGCTGGAAAATTCAATTGATTGGACATGATTTGGAAAGGCACCCACCTATCTATCCATATTTGGTCCTACAGTTGACAGTGCATGTCAGAGCAAAAACCAAGCCATGAGGTAGAACGGCGGTAGAACAGCACTCGGCGGTCCCGTTCTGTGAGCTTGTGTGGCCTACCACTTCGCGACTGAGCCGTTGTTGCTCCTAGACATTTCCACTTCACAATAACAGCACTTACAGCTGACCAGGGCAGCTCTAGCAGGGCAGAATTTTAACAAACTGACTTGTTGGAAAGGTGGCATCCTATGATGGTGCCAAGTTGAAAGTAACTGAGCTCTTCAGTAAGGCCATTCTACTGCCAATGTTTGTCTATGGAGATTGCATGGCTGTTATCGATATTATACACCTTTCAGAAACAGCTAAAATAGCCGAATCCACTAAAACATGAAGCGGTGTCCACATACTTTTGTATTTTACCAGGCAAGTCAGTTAAGAACAAATTCTTATTTTCAATGACGGCCTAGGAACAGTGGGTTAACTGCCTGTTCAGGGGCAGAACGACAGATTTGTACCTTGTCAGCTCGGGGATTTGAACTTGCAACCTTTCGGCTACTAGTCCAACGTTCTAAACACTAGGCTACCCTGTCGCCCCAGGGTAGCCTAGTTTAGATGTGCATATACAGCACACACTTGATGTAGACACTGCCCATAACCACAGATCTAAGGTCAGATTGCACAACTCAAAATCCTAACCTTCACGATTAGGAACCATTAGTAGAACCAACATTTCTGACATTGGGTCAGTCTTTTGATTAAACTATTAACCACTCCACAGTACAGTAGCGTGCAGACGCACAACACAGCAATTGCTAACTTAAACGCTCACTTACCCATGGTGCAGTTGGTGGTGAAGCCCGGTTTGATCGTGGCAGTGGCATCCTGTTCACTCGGCCGGTCATAACTGGCTTGGATCCTGAAGGTCGCCATTCCACGGGACCCCAGGGTGAGGTGGACCACTGCCCAGCTGCCGAGTAAAGAGATGAGCATGAAGATCAGGGCGACTAGTAGACACCCCGGGCGACAGGGCCCCCCATGCCTACTGTAGGGGTAGGGAGTCAGGACAGGAGCTCCCTCTTCCTCCACCTGAGTTTCCCCCTCCGTGGAGGTCTCAGGAGAGGGGGTAGACTGGGTTCGTGTGGAGCATGTTGTGTTCGAGTCCCCCTCCTCCCCCTCCTCCCCCTGCATTTTGGGAGGTTCCCCCTCATCCTTAGCCTGTTGGTGCATGCTCCTGACGGGTAACTTGTGGACAAGCTTTTGGCGAAGCCTCTTACTAAAGCTGACAGGTGGTGTGCGTGGATGACACCCTGCACTTCAGTACCAGAGGTGGCAAAAATAGAGTGTGCAGGTGTGTGTGTGTCAGAGAGAGGGTCAGAAAGGGTGTGTGCATGCCACACACACCAATGCTAGCTCCTGTGTGCAAGGATATCCTGAAGTGAATGCTCTCTCCAGCAAGCCACCGCCTGCCTTTGTGTAGTTCAACGTGGTCCATAATTTTATTAAGCAAATTGCAGCTGATATCACTTTGGATTCGGGCTACTGACCAATGACTAATCCCTCCCGCTCTCTCTCCTCCCTCCCCCTCTCCCCAACCAAACCCCTATCACCATGCCTATTTTCTGTATTATTTCTTTATGACATACTGTATGCCTCTCCGCCCTTTATTGGATCAAAATAAACAACATGAGGAAGTACAGTAGCTTGTGGCTATTTAGTAAACACAATGCACACATACTGTAAACCACAACCACAACACTTCTAGTAAGTTGTACTGAAAGTCAAGGAAAAGTCATTATTACTTGAAATGTTTGTGGTACTGACTCAAAACTAAATGAGAAGTCACACCAGGTATATTTTTTGTAAGATCTGATAACTGAACTTTTTCCCAGCTTGCTCTACTGCAGGTAGAATTTTTAGAATTGTTTTTAATATATGTGTTTTTGCCTGTACATTGAGTAATTGATTGGTTAAATGTTATGCTACACAATAAAATAAATATAGTTTTTGCAACCGTTACTGAAATGGTTGTTCCAGTTTAAATGACTTAGGTAGTTTCCTCCCACTGTTCTTAACCCTGGCACTCATTATGAATGCAAGTTGCGGGTGAATACAAATTTCAACTGTTGGATAGCCTAACGCTTGATAGATTCCAATAGGAATTACACATCACTTTGCAAACCAGCATAATGCGATTTACAGTTAGGGTTGCAAGATTATGGTACATTTTTCCAGGTATTCCGGAAATTGTCTGGAAGTTTGGGAAAGTTTGCAACCCTACTTGCAGGTATAATGTGGCCCCTTGACTTTTTCCAATTTTGTTAAGTTAAAGCCTAAAGACTCTGACCATGACAAACAAGATTCTGTGATCTGATGAAACCAAGATTGAACTCTTTGGCCTGAATGTCAGGCGTAACGTCTAGAGTAAACTTGGCACCATCCCTACGGTGAAACAAGGTGGTGGCAGCATCATGCTGTGGTATCTTTTTCAGTGGCAGGGACTGGGGGATTAGTGAGGATCAAGGGAAAGACGAACGGAGCAAAGTACAGAGCGATCCTTGATGAAAACCTGCTCCAGAGAGCTAAGGACCTCCGACTGGGACGTAGGTTCACCTTCCAACAGGACAATGACTAAGCACACAGCCTAGATAATGCAGGACTGGCTTCGGGATAAGTCTGAATGTCCTTGAGTGGCCCACCCAGAGCCCAGACTTGAACCCAATCGAACATCTCTCCAACCTGACAGAGCTGGAGAGGATCTGCAGAGAAGAATGGGAGAAACTCCCCAAATACCAGTGCGCCAAGCTTGTAGTGTCATACCCAAGAAGACTCAAGGCTGTAATTGCTGCCAAAGGTGCTTCAACAAAGCACTGAGTAAAGTGTCTGAATAATTATGTAAATGTAATACATATTATAAAATTATAAAACAAGTTTTTGCCTCATCATTATGGGGTATTGTGTGTAGATTGAAAATAGATATATTAAATACATACAAGGCTGTAACGTAATAACATGTGGAAAAAGTAAATTGGTCGGAATACTTTCCGAATGCACTGTCTGTAATCATTACATTTTAATGACAATATTCGCCTAGAAAGACCACAGGACTGAAAATTAACGAATTCAACAACATTGTATTTGTTAGTGACAAAGACAGTCATGGGTGGTAACTCTACAATTCAATCGAAAAGGCAAGGCACACTGGGAAATGAGTGGAAGCTTGGCTTAGTGGGGGCATTAAATTGACGTATACTTATTTAAAAAAACTACATTTGTATTACTCATAGCAAGAGAGCACTCAGCTATTTAACCTATTTAATCTTTGTGACCGTAAAAAAACGTTTCCAGTTATAAGGCTCTATAAATGTCACTGAATGATGTATCAATGCATTTCCAGAAATTATTGAAAAAATCAAGGGTCTCAATGAAATATGTGCAGTGTCATATGTTTAGTGTAAATTGTCACATGAGCAGAGCTGTTTACTTCCTGGTTGAGAAGAGGATGGCTGCATCAAAGCTCCCAAACAAAAGGTTAGTAATGTATGTTAGCATAAAGATAGGACACTTTTTTGTATTGATATATGCATTTGCAATTACTCAACTTTGTTCAGTGTGGTCATAGAATGTGTAAACATGTTGATGGCAACAATAGTGACAGGCAGGATAACACATGCATCTAGGTATACACATACTGATACAGATACATAGGTCTTGTTCAACCTAACTTTCTACTCTGTTTCTTTTAGTTTCACTTTGAGGCAAGTTCTGGATATGTTGGATCTAGGTGACTGCCCAGACAAGGCATGCAACATTGCAGTTATCCCTCAAAATGTGAAAGATGCTGTCGTGAGTGATTGTGATAGCGATGGGTCAGATATGGACTATGGACAGGCCATTTGCCAGCCAGGCTGTTGAATGCATATGCTGAACCTATGCAAACAGATCATGACAGGAACAACGTTGTCAGTGATGATGACCTACCCCTCACCACCCACCCCCCCTCCACAACCTCCCCCACCCCCCTCCATTGTTGATAATGAAGAGCCAAGGGCCTCTACCCGTCAGAGGATCCAGTCAGAAGAACCAAGGGCCTCTACAAGCCATAGGGGTCAGCCAGAAGAGCCAAGGGAAAGCTGCAGGTGGTCAAAAATAGAGATTGAGTGTTCAAATGATCGAAGAGGCCTGCCACTGATGTGATTCCAAAACACGTAGTATACAGCACAAATATGCAAATGTTCGTCAAGAAACCACTGAGCCATGGAAGGATCTTTACTGGCTGCTACTGTTGAAGATCGGGCAAGATATGACAAAGCTTCTCACTGGCCAATCAACGCGATGCACCGGTTCCAGAGAAGTCGTCATTGTGACAAACGTACTACCTATGCATGTGAGAAATGCAAAGCGCCACTGCACTTTGAGTGCTTCAAGATATACCATGGACAGTAGAAAAGGTGATAAGTGCGAATGAAAAAGGGCTGAAAAAGACAATAAAAGAAAAATAGAAAAGTTGATAAAGGGTGAGGAGAAGCAGTACAACGCAAGAAAAGAAAAGTCGACAAAAAAGACAATCAAAATGACTGAAATTCTTTTGGAAAAGAAGGTCAATTGATTCAAGACATACTGTGTGACAGGAAGTCTGACTGATCACAGTTTAAATAGTAATGCACAAACTAATCTTGCACTTGGTTCTGAAGCTTACCTCTATGATATATATATATATATGTGACATTATTTTATATACAGTATATAAAAGCACTCATTGTGCAGTGGAGCTTTTTATATATGCATGTATAATTGTATTTTGTTTAGTGTAGGCCTCTACTTGAATGCATGTTCTACAGGCTACCTCTATCCTAAATGTTACCTTTACGTTCAGTGGGAATGAATAACATGACTGCTATACAGTCGTTAGTGAATGTTGCACTAAAATGTCACAATGACAATGTTACAATGAATATTGCACTAAAGTACAAGTTCAAATGTTACAATAAAGTTACAATATTAATGTTTCAATATATTAATGTTTCAATATATGTTGCACTAAAGTAACAATGTTACAATGTATGTTACAATAAAGTAACAATGTTGAAATACGTTGATGTTTTTTTGTTTTTGTCTTTGCTCTCAGTATTCATATCGTGTTGTATAAGGGTTTTTGATGTGTAAAATAGTCACACTATTACTATGTGACGGGGCATTCTAGAGGCAACACTGGGGACTGTTAGTCAATTGTGACCGACCATAAAACACACTTTTTCACCTACTTTCCCATTAATATTTCGAAAAATAATGATTGATTACTTCAAAGGGTTACTAATGACACTTGTTTTGGATATTTTCATGTCTGGGATTTAATGGGTTAAGTTTCTTAACTAAAACATTTTTGGGTAATCGGTATCCTAAAAATGTTTGAGTAGGCAGAACTTATCCGGTATTACATTAGACACACTTTGCTGTTTACTTTAAAACCGCAGATAATCATCGCATTCACATGTAGATGTTGTAAAAGATACATTTACAAGATAACTCCAGCTTCAATATTGTGACTTAAATGGTATTTTCTTCTTGCAGAGTTCAGTTTGGCGGACAAAAAATGTTACCCATAATGTTATCGATGTTGATACATGACTAAAAGTGCTTGAACTACTGAGGACATAGATGTAATGCAGAGACTAAAAAGTCCTTCACACTAAATATCTCCAAAGATGTTTGCAGTGCCTCCTAGGGTTTCATTGAGTGGTGGAGCAGTCAGTAAATCATACCAAATAGATGCATGACACATAAGTAACTCAGGACCAGTACATACAGATGTAGGATCCATATATGACCATTATTGATGCAGCAAAATAATCCTGCAGCAACAGGATTTGAAGAAATGTTCCATTCACACTTTTCCGCCGATGTCATGTTGCTTGATCGGTGGTTAGACTATTAGCTGGCCAAAATTATGCTAAACTGTAATGGAAAACTGTAAATTAAAGAGCAATTTTGTGTTTTATTAAAAGTAATATGCTCTAACACATTTCACTGCATCATACTGTAAATTAAGGTGCATTGTGAGAAAATGTTGTGGGCAGGGAAATAATTGCTGTATTTTGAATGATAATGTATTACCACCCCACGGAATACAGTACCTTGCCGTATTTAATGAATGCCAAAAAAACTTTTGTTGTTTATTGCTGTTTTAACATGTTTTGAGGAGTCCCTTGTAAGAGACAATATTTTTTACACCCGTGATTGAGAACACTGTATAGTGCCCCGTCAATTAAAAATGTATATGTGATAGATTAGGGTTGCAGGAAGTCTTAAAGCTTATATGGTTGAGGCATTTGTCCATGTCCTTTTGGGCTGTTTTGACCTGTAGTCACTGTCAGTTTGGAAGCGTTGGTTAAGGCCTCTAGAAGTGCAAGTATTTGTATTTACTATGGATCCCATCTTCCTGGGGTCCAGCAAAATTAAGGAGGTTATACAATTTTAAAAACATTACAATGCATTCAAAGATTTCCATCACAAGTACCAGTCGAAAGTTTGGACATACCTACTCATTCCAGAGTTTTTCTTTCTTGTACTATTTTCTACATTGTAGAGTAATAGTGAAGAAACCAAAACTATGAAATTACACATGGAATAATGTAGAAACCAAAAAACATCCTTCACTGCAGACAACATACAGTTTCCTAAGACACACACACACAATCATCCTCTTAAAGAAAAGGCAAAACACACACACACAGACACACACCAACCATCCTCAAACACAACAATCTCTCCTATCACATCCATCCACCTTCCAGCATAGTAATATGGGCTCTGGGAAAAAGAAAGAGGGGATTTCTGCATTGATAGAGAATAAGCTTTGTTATAAAGGGCCAATGCTCCACTATATTCAATTTTTTTCACCTTTAATTAACTAGGCAAGTCAGTTAAGAACAAATTCTTATTTACGGCCAAGGAACAGTGGGTTAACCTCTCTTGGGTAGGGGGCAGTATTTTGAATTTTGGAAGAATGAGGTGCCCAATGTAAACTGCCTGTTACTCAGGCCCAGAAGCTAGGATAGGCATATGCATGGTAGTATTGGATAGAACACAATCTAAAGTTTCCAAAACTGTTAACATATTGTCTGTGAGTATAACAGAAATGATATGGCAGGTGAAAACCCGAGGAAAATCCATCCAGGAAGTGGGGTACTTTTGATGTGGGTACTTTTCTATTGAATGCCTATACAGTATCTAAATGGTTAGGACCCAGATTGCAGTTCCTATGGCTTCCACTAGATGTAAATGTTCTTTAGACATTGTTTCAGGCTTGTATTCTGAAAAATGCAGAGCTCGTTTGTGTGAGTGACCGATTGCATGCCATTTGTTGTTTTTCCTTTCTATTATATACGCTATTGTCTGGGTGAATTATTATAAATTATTTAGACAATAGACAACCTGAGGATTAATTATGTTTCAATGAACTTTACCGGTACTATTAGGATGTATTAATCTGCATGTTGTGACCGCCTTTGAGCCAGTGGATTACTGATCAAATCGTTTTTGGGACATAGAGAGGGACATAATCGAAACAAAACAAACATTTATTGTGTAACAGGGACTCTTGTGACTGCAACCATATGAAGATCATCAAAGGTAAGTGATTAATTTTATCGCTATTTCTAACTTTCATGACTCCTCTACCTGAAAATGTTTGTATGATTTTGTAAGCGGGGCGCTGTCCTCAGATAATCACATGGTATGCTTTTGCCATAAAGCCTTTTTGAAATCTGACACAGCGGCTGGATTAACAAGGAGTTAATCTTTAAGCAGATGTATAACACTTGTATTTTTATGAATGTTGAATTTGACTATTTCTGTATTTAGAATTTGGCGCTCTGCAATTTTACCGGATGTTGGCTAGCGTCCCACCTGCCCATAAGAAGTTTTAACTGCCTTGTTCAGGGGCAGAACGACAGACTTTTACCTTGTCAGCTCGGGGATTCAATCTAGCAACCTTTCAGTTACTCCCAAAGCTCTAACCACTAGGCTACCTGATGCCCCAATAAGAAAGAAATTAATTAAATAAGGTAAAAAGCAGATAAGAGTTTACCCTGTATACAGCAGCCTTGAGAGGAATATTTTGTCAGGTTATGAATGGAATAGAAGAGGGCAAGGCCAACTAGCATGCTGTAGTGTGTGTGTGTGTGTGGGGGGGGGGATTGAGAAAGGCTTATTGCTTATTGACAACCTAACTTAGTACACCTTCTACGCATGCTCTTATATTTAGTATTCTGTCTTGTGTGGAAGTTTATCTATTGAAGACCTCATATAAGCATTGCAAAGACTAATCTAAACATATATGATTCTAGATTTATGAATCTATATCAGTGTGCATGCACTGTAATACACATTTAATATCACATATTCCCATTTCTGTTCTCATGAAATTGGAAAATAATTTGAATGCTAAAGTGTCTCTTTATTATGATATGAACAGAACCACTGAATATCATCACTCAAACATTTAAATCAAATGAATAGTGTGTCAATCGTTGCCCTGGCTTTCCCTTCCATATAAATAAGTAATGCGTTATAGAAATTATGATTATATACACACTCGCGTCATCTGAACAGACAGCTGATAATATTTCTCATTATGACTCTGAGGCTGCATCCCAAATGACACCCTGTTCCCAACATAGCGTGCTACTTTTGACCAGAGCCCTATGGGCCCTGGTTTGAAAGTAGTGCACTACAAAGGGAATAGAGTGCAATTTGAAAGTCAAACTCAGAAGGGAACGTAATGATAGCGACCACAGTGCTTTAATCCAACTGACCTTTGAGGCTCTGTGTACTCCCGCATTTCTCAAAAAGCCCATCCATTAACCACAAAGTATCCTCATTGTACCAAAACAACAACGGACAGATGGCTCTGTAGGCTAGACTACTGCCCTTTGCCAATTAATCAAATACATTTCATCATACTATTACTATACTGTGTGTGAATATATAAACTCAGCAAAAAAATAAACGTCCTCACTGTCAACTGCGTTTATTTTCAGCAACGTGTAAATATTTGTATGAACATAACAAGATTTAACACCTGAGACATAAACTGAACAAGTTCCACAGACATGTTACTAACAGAAATGTAATAATGTGTCCCTGAACAAAGGGGGTTCAAAATCAAAAGCAACAGTCAGCATCTGGTGTGGCCACCAGTTGCATTAAGTACTGCAGTGCATCTCCTCCTTATGGACTGCACCAGATTTGTCATGTCTTGCTGTGAGATGTTACCTCACCCTTCCACTGAGGTACCTGCAAGTTCCCAGACATCTTTTGGGGGGAATGGCCCTAGCCATCACCCTCTGATCCAACAGGTCCCAGACGTGCTCAAAGGGATTGCGATCTGGGCTCTTCGCTGGCCATGGCAGAACACTGACATTCCTGTCTTGCAGGAAATCACTCACAGAACGAGCAGTATGGCTGGTGGCATTGTCATGCTGGAGGGTCATGTCAGGATGAGCCTGCAAGAAGGGTACTACATGAGGGAGGAGGAAGTCTTCCCTGTAATGCACAGTGTTGAGATTGCCTGCAATGACAACAAGCTCAGTCCAATGATGCTGTGACACACCGCCTCAGACCATGACGGACCCTTCACCACCAAATCAATCCCGCTCCAGAGTACAGGCCTCGGTAAAACGCTCATTCCTTTGATAATAAATGGGAATCCGACCATCACCCCTGGTGAGACAAAACCGTGACCTGTCAGTGAAGAGCACTTTCTGCCGGTCCTGTCTAGTCCAGCGACGGTGGGTTTGTGCCCATAGGTGACATTGTTGCCGGTGATGTCTGGTGAAAACCTGCCTTACAACAGGCCTACAAGCCCTCAGTCCAGCTTCTCTGAGCCTATTGCAGACAGTCTAAGCACTGATAGAGGGATTGTGTGTTCCTGGTGTAAGTCGGGCAGTTGTTGTTGTCATCCTGTACCTGTCCCACAGGTGTGATGTTCGGCAGATGATCTTGATCAGGTGTTGTTCTTGTGCAGGTGTTGTTACACATGGTCTGCCACTGCAAGGACGATCAGTGGTCCTCCCTATCTCCCTGTAGCACATCTCACAGTATGGACAATGAAATGTATTGCCCTGGCCACATCTGCAGTCCGCATGCCTCCTTGCAGCATGCCGGAGGAACTTTCACGCAGATAAGCAGGGACCCTGGGCATCTTTCTTTTGGTGTTTTTCAGAGTCAGCAGAAAGGCCTCTTTAGTGTCCTAGGTTTTCATAACTGTGACCTTAATTGCCTACTGTATGTAAACAGTGTGTCTTAGATGACCGTTCCACAGATGCATGTTCATTAATTGTTTATGGTTCATTGAACAAGCATGGGAAACAGTGTTTAAACCCTTTACAATGAAGATCTGTGCAGTTATTCAGATTTTTACGAATTATATTTGAAAACAGGGTCCTGAAAAAGGGACGTTACTTTTTTTGCTGAGTTTATATACACTGTATATAAAATTATATTTTACAGGGTATTTATTTTTGGCTCACCCAGTCTCGCTCTGTTTGTGGTAATTTGGCAGGATGGGGTTGTTAAGGTCATTACTGTGTTGACCATGTTTGTTATGCCTGTCTCTCTTTTGCATTAGCTTTTTATCCGTACACATTCGCTTGTGGGGTATGGGTCCAATGTCATTGACTAATGTGCTAGGAAGATAAACTCTTGCCCACCATCTTGTGTCTATGGTAACAACAGTGCAGTATATGGCTGGTATAGTAGGTCATGGTAGATAAATATCATAATATGCTAGGCCAGAGTGTCTTTGGGTGTTCAAGTCAATGTAAAGGTAGCACATAACTGAACACGCACACACAGTCTTGTACAGCTAACCTTGTGGGGACACACAATTCAGTCCCATTCAAAATCCTTTTTCCCTAACCCCTAAACCTAACCCTAACCCGTACTCCTACCCTAACCCACTAATTCTAACCTTAACCCTAAACCCCCTAGAAATAGCATTTGACCTCGTGGGGACTAACAAAATGCCCCCATATTGGTCAAATTATTGTTTGTTTACTATTTTTGTGGTGTAAAATAACCCTTCTGTAATTTTCCTGCGTTTATTTTCCAAACACAGTGATACCGAGGTCCCCTTGTTACATACTGTATGGTAGCAGTGACATTGCTGATGAAAACAACTGATGGTTGCTTAGTTAGGTACCTCAACATGTAAATATGAATTATTTCCATTGACAGTCTTTATGCAACACTGCATGTAGTATCAATCAATCAGATGTGAATTATACTGTAAACTGTACAGAAATTGTACTGTAAACTTTAAAGTCTGGCAGAATCAACTTACATCTACAATAAAGTCAATGACATCAACATGGCTATAACACACCAATTCTAGGTTCAAATCCAATCCCAGACAGTATATCTTTTAATGTAACATCAAACAATTTGGACTATAGAGTATAATAGAGGTTTTTCACAGATTCAAGCTAAATTCATACTAAAATCCATGACAGCAACATTATAATTGGTTATAGCACAACAATTCTAGGTTCAAGACCCAGTAACTCAAAGGTGTTAACTACCCAGTATATATTTGAGTTAATACAAAAACAACTGTTTTATGTGAAATATTACCTTTTGTCTGAAGTTAAAAAAAATCAGGAAATTCTAAAGCTAATTTGAGCTATGTACTAACAAGGCTTTTCAGCATAAGCAGCTTATGGTTTACAGTTAACTGATTTACGGTTATGTCTTCTCTCTGTCTGTGTGTGGGTGTGTGTGTGTGTGTGTGTGTGTGTGTGTGTGTGTGTGTGTGTGGATGCATTCACAGACAGTGATCAACTGGGAGCACAGCGCTGTAGCGGTGGGACAGAGGAGATGACAGAAAGGCCTTCGTCCTGAGCCCTATACTACGAGGTTTAAGGAGTTTGCGAGATAACTTTGGTTAACTGAGTTCAATTCGGGATAAACGGCAGTGATGTAAAGTACTACAGAAGTAGTTTTTTGGGGGTATTTGTACTTTACTGTTTATATTCCTGACACGTTTCTTTTACTTCACTACATTCCTATAGAAAATCATGTACTTTTTAGTCCATACATTTTCCCTGACACACAAAAGTACTTGTTACATTTTGAATGATTAGCAGGACATTAGTTTGTAAAATATTTATCAAGAGAACATCCCTGGTCATCCCTACTGCCTCTGATCTGGCAGACTCCCTAAACACAAATGCTTCATTTGTAAATAGTCAAATTGCCAGGGCTAAAGGTTTAAAAAAACTTCTATGGATTATATGTCTATGGCCACAACGCAACAAGCTGTTCCACAAGGAGCGATAGGAGCGATAGGAATGGGAAAAATGCTTATGAAGCACACCAAAGACAGCATTCATGATAACTTATAAAGACAGTGCATTTACAGTGCATTCAGTATTCAGACTTTTTCCACATTTTGATATGTTACAGCCTTATTCTAAAATGTATAAAACGTTTAAAAAATCCTCAATCTACACACAACACCCCAAGTTTCAGTGTTGCTACAGTTTGCAAACAAAGTAATTGTGACACTATTTATGTCATAGAGATGGGTGTATCCAGTCGTTGGAATGTTATTACTTTAAAATGAGGTGTGTTAGCTGGGGCTGGGGAATAGTCAGGCTAGAGGTTTAGAGTACCACGATGAGGATGACCAGATGAAGATGGAATCAACAGACTCAATACAGATCTGATATAGGGCTCTCCTGGACAGGTACCGTTTTGTAGGTTTGCATCAACCCTCATCTAGTGCACCTGATTCTAATAACTAGCTGGTTGATAAATTAGAGGGTAACTCGAGGAGATCTGAGCATCCACCTATTCCTCCTACCCGTTCTCTTGTAACCTCTCTCCCTTCGTGTTTGGAGATTGGACTGAGAGGGATGGAAACACAGGCAGCTTGCAGTTAATACATTTTACAATGTGTGATGCATTCACCCTTACATCATCATTTAAAATAAAGTGAATAATCGAATTAGCATAATACAAAAATCCCCATCAAAATACATCAGTTTAAGCTAGAGATTTTTTTGCATTGGATGCTTGTCAATCCACCGTGTCAACAGATATTGCACTTCCGCATCTGCGGTGAAATGTTGCAGAGCTAGAGCGGTGTTTGTCAGTCCATGAGGCACCCAGAAAATGGGTGTCTCGTGAAAACGTCTGTAACATGTCAGTTGTTTTGATCTAGGAAGCCCACAAGACTCACCTGAAGGTCCCCCTTTACCAGTTTAAAAAATGAATGGAAGCACTGTGCATTCTGAAAGTATTCAGAACCCTTCCCTTTTTCCAAATGTTGGTACTTTACAGCCTTATTCTAAAATGGATGAAATAAAACATTTATCAATCTACACACAATACCCCATAATGACAAAGCAAAAACAGGTTTTTGGAATTTTTTGCAAATTTATAAAAATGTTGTTATGAGATTCAAAATTGAGCTCAGGTGCATCTTGTTTCCATTGATCAACCTTGAGATGTTTTTACAACTTTATTAGAATCTACCTGTGGTAAATACAATTGATTGGACATGATTTAGAAAAGCACATACCTGTCTATACAATGTCCCACAGGTGACAGTGCATGTCAGAGCAAAAACCAAGCCATGAGGTCGAAGGAATTGGTGGAAACCAATACTCTTGTCAGGGCAAGTTTGCCGGTCATGACTAACAGAAGGGACCTTTCTAGGGTGGCAGGTTATGAGAATTAGGTTACGGTTAGCTAACATGCTTAAATTGTTCCCGACATGACTCAAACATACATTGCTACAACCAGGCCTGACCTGAGAACAGTCTTGGTTTCCAGCAACACGATGCTGCAAACCCTAGAGCCTGGCAATCTCGTTAGCTAGCAACTAAACATGAACCTTTTCACGAGTTCGAAATAGCTCTAACAGTTTCCCCACCGCGAGTTGTTTTATGGACATGTCAGATTGCGGTCATTGTTCCAAAATGTGATTGTTATGCAACAGGACAGTAAACACGCGCTGCCTTCTAATTATCTGTAGGCTGTTTCAAATTGTCCATTTCAAATGATTTTCTAACAACAGTTTGATTTGAAGTGTGTTCTGCCTCTTCGTTAATATCACATAGAAGTACCACATTTCAATGTTGTGGACAATTTATGTTTGAGGCTTTACTGAGCCGGACATACATACTTCTCTCTTCGAGGAGAGTCCAAGCACTACCCAAGTGTTTCCGCACTGGCACATTTTCTGGCTGGTGCTCACATTGCCATCATTATTGTTTGTACATGTGTCAAATCAAAATGTATTCGTCACATGTAGATGTTATTGCGGGTCAACTTACACACAGCTCTGACACACACACTTACCCCACCAGGCATGCCACCAGGGGTCTTTTCATAGTTCCCAAATCCAGAACAAATTCAAGAAAACCTACAGTATTATATAGAGCCCTTATTGCATGGAACTTCCTTCAATCTCATATTGCTCAAATAAACAGAAAACCTGGTTTAAAAAAACAGACAAAGCAAAACCTTGCGGCACAAAGCTTCTCCCCTATTTGACCTAGATAGTTTGTGTATGCATTGATATGTAGGCTACGTATGCCTTTTTAAAAATGTATGTAGTTCTGTACTTGAGCTGTTCTTGTCAAATGATGTTCTGTACTGTCATTCTGTATTATGTTTCATGTTTTGTGTGGATGTAGCGAAATGCTTGTGTTTCTAGCTGACAGTGCAGTAATATCTAACAAGTAACATTTTCTCAACATATACCCAATACACACAAATCTAAGTAAAGGAATGTAAATACGAATATATCAATATATGGATGATTAATGTCAGAGCGGTATACACTAAGATACAGTAGAATAGTATAAAATACGGTATATACAGTTGAAGTCACAAGTTTAAATACCCTTAAGTTGGAGTCATTAAAACTCATTTTTCAACCTCTCCACAAATTTCTTGTTAACAAACTATAGCTTTGGCAGGTCGGTTAGGACATCTACTTTGTGCATCACACAAGTACATTTTCCAACAACTGCTTACAGACAGATTATTTCACTTATAATTTACTGTATATCAATTCCAGTGGGTCAGAATATTACATACACTAAATTGACTGTGCCTTTAAACAGCTTGGAAAATTCCAGAAAATGATGTCATGGCTTTAGAAGCTTCTGATAGGCTAATTGACATCATTTTAGTCAATTGGAGGTGTACCTGTGGATGTATTTCAAGGCCTACCTTCAAACTCAGTGCATCTTTGCTTGACATTATTGGAAATTCAAAAGAAATCATCCAAGACCTCAGAAATATATTGTAGACCTCCACAAGACTGGCTCTTCCTTGGGAGCAATTTCCAAATGTCTCAAGGTACCACGTTCACCTGTACAAACAATAGTGTGTAAGTATAAACACCATGGGACCACGCAGCCGTCATACTGCTCAGGAAGGAGATGGGTCGAGTAACAATGGTCGAGTGTTTTAGCAGTGCGAGTACTACAGTTGATATAACTTTTACAGCCTTTTACTCAGATTTGCTTTGTTAAAATCCTCATCTACAATAAATGCAGCCTCAGGATATGGGGTTTCCAGTTTGCATAAAGTCCAGTGAAGTGGGGGGGTACACACTCTAGACTATAACCGGAGAAAAATCTATTGGGAGATAATACGGTCATCATTTGATTGTGAGGTATTCTAGGTCAGGTGAACAAAAGGACTTGAGTTCCTGTATGTTATCACAATTACACGGTGAGTTGTTAATCATGATATATATACCCCCGCCCTTCTTCCCAGAGAGATATGTATTTCTGTCTGAGCTGGTCAACTTCATTATCCAGAGACCGAACATTTACGAGTAATATACTCAGAAGCCGTGGGTGGTGTGTGCGCCTCCTAAGTCGGACAAAGGATCTGCTTTGGAAAAGTTGTATTCCTGGTCGTAGTGCTGGTGAGTTACCACCACTCTGATATCCAATAATTCTTCCCAGCTGTATGTAATAACATGAAACAAATTCTGGGCTAACAATGTAAGAAATACTGCAAATGTTAAAAAAACGAAATACTGCAAATGTTCTTTAGAGCTAGAAGCGAGGCATCCCTCTGTCGGCACCAAAGCAAGTGCCTTATTTTCGGTATATCATGTTTTTGTTTCTACTGTATGTATGTATGGAGCATAATGTCTATACAGTTTTATTCACGTTAAGTACTGGTGACAAATAATCCCTTCAGATTATTGCATCGATGGTGATGGACACCTATGATCTGTGCAAAAATAATTTTTGAACGTTGTACTGATTATGATGAGCTAATGCTAAGCAATTTTCCAGCTATGTGTGGTGCCATGTTTGTTCATATTATATAATGCATTCTGGGTGTCACATAAACGTCTCTCAGACAAAAGATGTTATAATAAGGTGAAGGAATATTTCACTCATCTTTCAATTGAATGAAAGGAACACACCCCCTTCAACATACATACTGCAAACTGACCAAAGTCATCTGATCTTTGGTTGACACGAAAAAACAAACATGGGGGTGCACACAAACTACCCATTGTTGGATTACTTTTGATTTTTAGAAAGTGTTATAGTCAATTATTTCGATCAATGGTGAGCTCACCCGTGATGTGATGAATTATAAATAGTAATTGCTCTTAGCTAATTCATATTGTGGTTTCTGTCACTCAAGAGTTAGCTAAATTTGACCGCTTGTGTTATGTCAATCTTTCTTCAGTTAGTGCAAGGACTAATGTAGGATACATTTTATGGTTTGGATGATTGTGTTATGCTGTCGATACTTCTTTGAATGTCTGAACATTGCACCCAAAAAACAACTGGTCACATTCAGGACATAACTTTGTAAGGACTGTGTTTGCGCAAAATGTTTCTGTGAAAAAGATTTTGGCTAGCTCAAATGCTGACTGTTGCGTCAATCAAAACTGGACGTTCTTAATAAGTGTTCTAATCACACCGGTCTGAGCGTATGCTGCAGGGACCACTATCGAATGATCTCTCCCATTTGTTGGTACGCCTCAAAGGGTTAAAATGTCAACTAACGAAACAGATACCCTTTATTTAATTGTATCTGGCTTGAATTGTATCTGGCTTGTACTTGCCTAATCACTTCTATGCTCGCTTAGAGGCAAGCAACACTGAGGCATGCATGAGAGCATCAGCTGTTCCGGATGACTGTGTGATCACGCTCTCCGTAGCCGTGAGTAAGACCTTTAAACAGGTCAACATATACAAGGCTGCGGGGCCAGACGGATTACCAGGACGTGTGCTCTGGGCATGTGCTGACCAACTGGCAGGTGTCTTCACTGACATTTTCAACATGTCCCTGACTGAGTCTGTAATACCAACATGTTTCAAGCAGACCACCATAGTCCCTGTGCTCAGGAACACAAAGGCAACCTGCCTAAATGACTACAGACCCGTATCACTCACGTCTGTAGCCATGAAGTGTTTTGAAAGGCTGGAAATGGCTCACATCATCACCATTATCCCAGAAACCCTAGACTCACTCCAATTAGCATACCGCCCAAACAGATCCACAGATGATGCAATCTCTATTGCACTCCACTCTGCCCTTTCCCACCTGGACAAATGGAACACTTATGTGAGAATGCTATTCATTGACTACAGCTCAGCTTTCAACACCATAGTACCCTCAAAGCTCATCACTAAGCTAAGGATCCTGGGACTAAACACCTCCCTCTGCAACTGGATCCTGGACTTCCTGACGGGCCGCACCCATGAGGTGAGGGTAGGTAGCAACACATCTGCCATGCTGATCCTCAACACTGGAGCTCCCCAGGGGTGCATGCTGAGTCCCGTCCTGTACTCCCTGTTCACTCACGACTGCATGGCCAGGCACGACTCCAACACCATCATTAAGTTTGCAGACAACTAAACAGTGGTAGGCCTGATTACCGACAACGATGAGACAGCCTATAGGGAGGTGGTCAGAGACCTAACCGGGTGGTGCCAGAATGACAACCTATCCCTCAACGAAACCAAGACTAAGGAGATGATTGTGGACTACAGGAAAAGGAGGACCAAGCAAGCCCCCATTCTCATCGACAAGGCTGTAGTGGAGCAGGTTAGTATGGAAACATGGCTTAACATAACGGAATTGTACCCTGAGACACACATACTTAAAAATACTTTGATCATGCAGGGACTGTGCATGGTTAATACAGTGGCTTTTTATATGCCTGAGATGAAATCGAGGCTAGAGGAGGAGGTTGGTTGGTGGTTGGGACAATATTGCCAGTTTGGAGATTTCAGGATCAGGGTACCTATTAAAGCCACATTGATGTTGACTGTCAAATAGCATACTGCAGAACAAGCAGGGCCCGGTGCGCCAAGTAAACTATTGATAAGATCAACCGCTTTGACAAGCCAAAATTAAATGGTAAACATTTTAATGTAATCTCTCGAGGGGGCTAGGCAACTGTTGCGCCCCTCCTTCAAATAGGGTGTGATTGGGAAGAGGTTGGTTGGGTTTGTTCTGTAGGGTCAAAGGGGAACCAATAGAAATGGCTAAATCTGACATGCTCAACTTAACATTCCGCAAAAAAAACAATCTTCCATTCAAAGTCAACTGTTATGACTGTTTGTTGTGGTCTCGACATCGAGCAGCATCTAAAATCACATCTCTCAAAGGACTGCAGATCTTTATTTCCCAGAAGTCATGAAAATTACACAGTTTGTTGACCACTATGAATATTTGCTCAAGGCTAAGCATTAGCAATGTTGTTCACAGCTGAGTCACAAAAGCGATTGGGCTTTCCCGCCTTTCTGTGCGAAGCAAATTAGTCAGCTATTTCATTGTACATTTTTTTCCACAGAGGATGAAAGGGAAGCGAAACAAACAGACCGAGGAGAGAGAAAAAAGGAGTCGACAAGGGATTCGTGTTGGGGGTGGCAATTTTACATGCTCTAGAAACACTCACAAAAACAGAAAAGCAACAGCTGATGAGACAGGCAGGAACATACAGTCCACGTCGCTTTCTATCAGCTCTCTTGAACCTCATTTCAAATTCAGGCCGGGTGAGGCAGCCAGACTGGCTCAAAATAAGACACAGATCGAGGAGAGAGAGAAAGAAAGAATTTTTGCAGGCTCTGAAAGCCCCTAGGGAGTCTAGGAGAGGCTACACTTCCATTGAGTGCCAAATTGACCCCATGTCACAACTGACAAAACCCATTCAAAACCAAAACCCTTTTTAAGCCTTGTTCACACTGGCAGTTTAAAGTGACTCAAATCCTTTACATTTTTTAAATTATTTTTTTTACATATCCGATTAAACTCATACATACAAATCTGATACCTGACTTTTGTCTGAACGGTCAAATCAGATTTTTTTATACTGTTATTTGGCGTATCTTGTCGCTTGCAAGCTACTGTGTTGACAGTTTGACAAGAACATGTGGTAGCTAGCTAGTTGACTGCAGTGACTAGCCAAAAATGACACATTTTGAAAGTTGGATCTTATCCTTTGAAGCTTTGAACGTTTTATTACCATTCAAAGCAGCTGGGAGACTTTCATGGCAGGCATTATTGTCACCTTAACTTGCAAAACAACATCTTCTGAGTGAAAGGAAGCCCCAGCACCACCACCACCAATCAGCCTACTAGCGTAGCCATGGCAGCAAATGACTACAATCTCAACGCACACAGATATGATTTGGTCACCTGTAACTTTCTGTTTGGAAAGTCAGTATTCCAAAATGGAAAGCCTGCAGTTTCAACAAGGTTTTAGGGCTCCATCACATGCTCAGGGAACCACCTGGCTTCAAGTTCAGCTATATTAGGCTGGCCTGGTTACAGTCATGACTGTCCTGTGAGGACAATAATGGACCAGATCAGCTTGGCAAAGGCTGACAATAACCAGAGAGAACTCTCTCTCTTGCTCTTTAGTGTCAATCAAAATAATGTCTTTGTTCAGACACCTTTGCCCGCCCAAAACTGTAACGTCCAAAAAGTGGTTAATGTAACCAAAGAATCTAGTAAAGAATTTGGGGAATGGTCAGTGGGGAGATGTAGAAAACTGTCATATTGTTTTTCATTTTGTGATGTTATTAAAAACTATATGGACCAAATACCGTATCTTGGAAAGGATACCCCTTATTAACGGTATGACTGCGTGGTTCCATGGTGTTTATACTTCCGTTGTATTTTCTGTACAAATGAACTTGGTACCTTCAGGCATTTGGAAATTGCTCCCAAGGATGAACCAGACTTGTGGAGGTCTACAATTTTTTTTTTCTGAGGTCTTGCATGATTTCTTTGATTTTAACATGATGTCAAACAAATAGGCAGTGATTTTGAATGTAGGCCTTAAAATACATCTACAGGTACACCTCCAATTGACTCAAATTATGTCAATTAGCCTACCAGAAGCTTCTAAAGCCATGACATCATTTTCTGGAATTTTCCAAGCTGTTTAAAGGCACAGTCAACTTAGTGTATGTGAACTTCTGACCCACTGAAATTGTGAGAGTGAATTATAAGTGAAATAATCTGTCTGTAAACAGTTGTTGTAAAAATTACAATGTGTCATGCACAAAGTAGATGTCCTAACCGACTTGTCAAAACTATAGTTCATTAACAAGAAATTTGTGGAGTGGTTGAAAAACGAGTTTTAATGACTCCAACCTAAGTGCATGTAAAATTCCGAATTCAACTGTATACCCACAGTAAAACGAGTTCCATATCGACATAACCTGAAAAGGGCGCTCAGCAAGGAAGAAGCCACAGCTCCAAAACCACCATAAAAAAGACAGACTATGGTTTGCAACTGCAAATGGGGACAAAGATTGTATTTTTTGAAGAAATGTCCTCTGGTCTGATGAAACAAAAATAGAACTGTTTTGCTATAATGACCATCGTTATGTTTGGAGGAAAAAGGGGGTGGCTTGCAAGCCGAAGAACACAATCCCAACCGTGAAGCACGGGGGTGGCAGCATCATGTTGTTGAGGTGCTTTGTTGCAGGAGGGACTGGTGCACTTCACAAAATAGATGGCATCATGAGATAGGAAAAAAAAAGTGATATATTGAAGCAACATCCTGACATCAGTCAGGAATTTAAAGCTTGGTCGCAAGTGGGTCTTCCAAACGGACAATGACCCCAAGCATACTTCCAAAGTTGTGGCAAAATGGCTTAAGGACAACAAAGTCAAGGTATTGGAGTGGCCATCACAAAGCCCTGACCTTAATCCTATGAAAAAATATGTGGGCAGAACTGGAAAAAGTGTGTGCGAGTAAGGAGGCCTACAAACCTAATTCAGTTACACCTGTATTTGTCTTGATAGGAATGTGATTTTAATTTTCTAATGAGATAGTTGTTCATTTTTTATTTTATTTATTTACTTATTTCACATTTATTTAACCAGGTAGGTTGATATCCTTTGCACAGTAACTAGTCATGCCCCAAGTGAAGTCAGAGAGCTTGGTAGCGTGACGGAACACCCCTTTTTACCAAGTGAGCATAAAGGCTTGGAAGAGGAATCAACCTTTAGACCAGGAAACGTGAGGCGGGTAGCTTCATGTTGGAAGTGGTTGAAACGTTGAACCTCAACACGAGATGAAGTGATATACTCACCTTCTTTTAGACCAGAGAGATAAAGAGCTGCAGCTCATGTCCATCGTGGTCCGAACCCTGAATACCAACACAATGAGGAAGAGGCGAGTAGCTCACCTCAGACAATCACTGGGACAGCTGATTAGCTGTCTTAAGACTCATATAGAGAAAAGCAAATCTGAGTGAGACTATCCTGCTACGCTCACCACCAATGGGAACCGTCAACATGGCTGTTTATCTTCCCGAGTGAACAGCAGTAGAAGACTGAAAAGGGGAGACAATCAGAGCCATACAGCTGGAAGGCCAAGAACTTTCCGAGATAAACGATGAACGAATGCATTTCACGCGTGAATAAATTCATGTTCTTATTCCAAACGGGCGGCGCTTCGTGTGCAAAGTATATGGTTAATGGGAGAATAGGTGTCCCTTTTTTTCTCTCTCTTTTCCCCACCCGCTCTCCATCTATGTTGTAACAAGCAGTCATATCTTGTCAGTCCACTAGGGACCTTTGTCTCATGTAAGTGTGGGTGCGTATTCTGTGTTATTATTTAGTTAGCTAGTAAATAAATTATAAAACCAATTTGTGTAGTACTGAAAAATGCGCAAGGCTGGGGTTTTTGCAGATCCAAGAAGGTTAAGAATGGTCAGAATGATTATTTGATAAGAAGTAATGATTAATAACATGACTGTTTATCGATGAAATAGGTAAAGACATTATAGAATTTAATTCGGGAGAAGGTAACTCTCTATACAACTTCTTCCGTGGTGCCCCAAATCCTAATGAGTTAATTGTCACATGATTAATTTAATTGAGTAACAATTAAACATAGTTAGTGGAGTAAAATAAATAAGTCATCAGATTAATGAAAGTAAAGTCACGACATTACTCATCCACTATTGTTGCTGAAACTATGCTGAAAGGGCATTGTCCTTTGCAGCACAGTTCCAGCAACTAAGTGGATGCGAATAGAACATTCTTTGAGAAAATTAATGAAAATAAAATATCTGAGCCAGAACAGCATGGTTCAGGTCGGCACGACACAGCCCATTCCTACTCTTAGGCGTCAAAGACACAGACAAAACATTTTAACAGCTCTAACTGTCAACATGCCAGGAAAATTTGACATTTGACATAAATTAATAGTAGATGTGTTTAAGGAATCAGAACATGGACTAAATTAGAAGACCCGTGTGCGGGCCCGTGTGCGGGCCGACAGTAGTGACGAAAACAGAACTGACAGTAATAAACTGTCATCCTACGTGGACTGTGTTTGTGTGAGTGTCTGTCAATCTAGAGAAAGAGAGGTTAAGATAGGCAGTGTATGTCACCCAAGAAAGGTGAAGATAGGAAATGTGTGTTGTGTGTATTTTGTGTGTGTATGAGTTCTCGTGCACGTGTGTGTGGTTACTTAAGTGAATACATTAATTGAGTCCTTCTGTGTCGGTGCTCGCCAGGCCAGTGCTGAATGTGGGAAGTGGGGGCTGACATTCAGCTGACAGAATGCTAGCAGTTGCGGCGTGGTGGCTTCCGTTGTCATTGTGCTGCTGCTGCATGTATCTTGTGTATGTGGCATTGGGCTAATCTGGGCAATTTATAGTGGCAGGACTAATCACATTAGACCTGTAATTGGTATGCAATGTGATGTACATCTGGGCCGATGTGCTAAGTGCCAGCTATATAGTGCTCTGGGAAGTTGGGAAGGGCTCAGATAAGGCTGTTCAAACAGGTCAACTGTTGGTGACAATTTTTTCAGACTTGTTTCAGCTGGTTTAATGAATTGATAAGAATGGATACTTTCTGGTACTTTCCCCTCAAGTAAATCAACTAAAATGGTAACTACCTGGTACAAAACTCATGTTTCAATGAATCCCAAAGACACTTACATGTAATTAACATGTAATCATGTCACATTAATAGCACGTACACAGCAGACTATAAAATAAACTGTAACCCTCTATGGGCTTTACATATTAATGCCCACAATTGATCATAAATGCTTCACAGATCTCCCATGTCTATTTATCTAAATATCATAATTAGAAAATGGCTATAGCTAGAAGTGATAGCCAACACTTGAATCCTAAGTTGCCATGATTCCGGCAGTAGTCCAAAATGTTCTCGCACAACAGTTCACATACCAAACTAAAACAAACTTTGTCTTGTTGGACTCCAAGCCAGAGCCATCAAAAGTAAAATAACTGTTTTGCTTTTCTTACTTCCAAAAAGGAGGTCAATCAACATGCTGGATGTATAGTTGGCAAACTGTGGGCTTTTGGCATTTCTAAAGGTAATGTAGTTTGTTCCCATTTGTACTCCTAATCTTCACGGCCACCCCTCAGAGCCTGGTTCTTCTCTAAGTTTCTTCCTACAGTTGAGGTAGGAAGTTTACATACACCTTAGCCAAGTACATTTAAACTTAGTTTTCACAATTCCTGACATTTAATCCTAGTTAGAATTCACTGTTTTAGGCCAGTTAGGATCACCACTTTATTTTAAGAATGTGAAATGTCAGAATAATAGTAGAAAATGATTTATTTCAGCTTTCATTTCTTTCATCACATTCCCAGTGGGTCAGAAGTTTACATACACACAATTAGTATTTGGTAGCATTGCCTTTAAATGGTTTAACTTGGGTCAAACGTTTCGGGAAGCCTTCCACAAACTTTCCACAATAAGTTGAGTGAAATTTGGCCCATTCCTCCTGACAAAGCTGGTGTAAATCAAATGTTATTGTTCACATACACATGGTTAGCAGATGTTAATGTGAGTGTTGCGAAATGCTTATGCTTCTAGTTCCGACCATGCAGTAATATCTAATAGGAAATGTAACAATGACCTTATACACACAAGTGTAAGGAATGAATAAGAATATGTACATATACATATATGGATGAGCGATGGCCGAATGGCATAGGCAAGATGCAGTAGATGGTATAGAGTACAGTATATACATATGAGGTGAGTAATGTAGGGTAACTAAATATTATATAAAGTGGCATTGTTTAAAGTGACTAGTGATACATTTATTACATCCAATTTTTTTTATTAAAGTGGCTAGAGATTTGAGTCAGTATGTTGGCAGCAGCCACTCAATGTTAGTGACGGCATGAACAGTCTGATGGCCTTGAGATAGAAGCTGTTTTTCACTCTCTTGGGCCAAGCTTTGATGCACCTGTACTGACCTCGCTTTCTGGATGATAGTGGGGTGAGCAGGCAGTGGCTCGGGTGGCTGTTGTTCTTGATCTTTTTGGCCTTCCTGTGACATGGGGGGGTGTAGGTGTCTTGGAGGGCAGGTAGTTTGCCCCCGGTGATGATTTGTGCAGACCTCACTACCCTCTGGAGAGCCTTGCGTTTGTGTGCGCAGCAGTTGCCATACCAGGCGGTGATACAGCCGACAGGATGCTCTCAATTGGGCATCTGTTGAAGATTGAGTGTTTTTGGTGACAAACCAAATTTCTTCAGCCTCCTGAGGTTGAAGAGGCTCTGTTTTCCAGTTCTGCCCACAAATGTTCTATAGGCTTGAGGTCAGGGCTTTGTGATGGGCACTCCAATACCTTGCCTTTGTTGTCCTTAAGCCATTTTGCACTAACTTTAGAAGTATGCTTGGGGTCATTGTCCATTTGGAAGACCCATTTGCGACCAAGCTTTTACTTCATGACTGATGTCTTGAGATGTTGCTTCAATATATCCACATATTTTTTTCCTATCTCATGGTGGCATCTATTTTGTGAAGTGCACCAGTACATCCTGCAGCAAAGCACCCCCACAACATGCCACCACGTGCTTCACAGTTGGGATGGTGTGTTCTTCGGCTTGCAAGCCTCCCCCTTTTTCCTCCAAACATAACGACTGTCATTGTGGCCAAACAGTTCTATTTTTGTTTTTTCAGACCAGAGGACATTTCTCCAAAAAGTACGATATTTTTCCCCATGTGCAGTTGTAAATCGTAGTCTGGCTTTTTAATGGCGGGTTTTGGCTCTTCCTTGCTGAGCGGCCTTTCAGGTTATGTCGATATAGGACTCATTTTACTGTGGATATAACTTTTGTACCTGTTTCCTCCAGCATCTTCACAAGGTCCTTTGCTGTTGTTCTGGGATTGATCTGCACTTTTTGCCACAAAGCACGTTCATCTCTAGGAGACAGAACGCGTCTCCTTCCTGAGCGGTATGACGGCTGCGTGGTCCCATGGTGTTTATACTTGCGTACTATTTTTTGTACAGATGAACGTGGAACCTTGAGGCGTTTGGAAATTGCTCCCAAGAATGAACCAGACTTGTGGAGGTCTACAATCTTTTTCTGAGGTCTTGGCTGATTTCTTTTGATTTTCCCATGATGTCAAGCAAAGAGGCACTAAGTTTGAAGGTAGGCCTTGAAATACATCCACAGGTACACCTCCAAATGACTCAAATTATGTCAATTAGCCTATCAGAAGCTTCTAAAGCCATGACATAATTTTCTGGAATTTTCCAAGCTGTTTGAAGGCATAGTCAACTTAGTGTATGTAAACTTCTGACCCACTGGAATTGTGATACAGCGAATTATAAGTGAAATAATCTGTCTGTAAACAATTGATGGAAAAATGACTTGTGTTATGCACAAAGTAGATGTCCTAACCGATTTGCCAAAACTATAGTCTGTTAACAAGAAATTTGTGGAATGGTTGAAAAATGAGTTTTAATTACTTCAACCTAAGTGTATGTAAACTTCTGACTTCAACGATAGGTTCCTGCCTATCTAGTGAGTTTTTCCTAGACACCATGCTTCTACATCTGCATTGCTTGTTGTTTGGGGTTTGTCACGAACATCATCTTGAAAATGACCGGACCAAGGTGCAGCGTCGTGAGCGTACTTTTTTCTTTATTATAAATGTCGCCAACAAAACAAGAAACAACAAAAATGAACGTGAAGCTTACCAGGGCTATACAGGCCACTAACAAAGACAACTACCCACCAATACACAAAGGAAAAAAGGCTGCCTAAGTATGATTCCCAATCAGAGACAACGATCGGCAGCTGTCCCTGATTGAGACCCATACCCTGCCAAAACATAGAAACAAAGAACATAGAGTTTCCCACCCGAGTCACACCCTGACCAAACAAACATAGAGAATAAAAGGATCTCTACGGTCAGGGAGTGACAGGGTTTTAGGCTGTGTTTCTGTGTAAGCACTTTGACACTATTTACATAAGTATTCACACCCTTGAGTCAATATTTTGTAGAAGCACTTTTTGAGTCGACTGTATCATGTCTGTATCAGCTTTGCTTGTCTGGATTTTGGGATTTTCTCCCATTCTTCCTTGCAGATTGTCTCAAGCTCTGTTAAATTAGATGGGAAGCGGCAGTGAACAGCAATCTTCAAGTCTTTCAACAGATTTTCAATTAGGATTGAAGTCTGGGCTTCGGCTTGGCTACTCAAGGACTTTCACATTCTTATTTTGTAGCCATTCCAGCTTTGCTTTGGCTGTTTGGGGTCATTGTCCTGTTGGAATGTAAATCTTCGCCCCAGTCTGAGGTCCTTTGCACTCTGAAATATGTTCTATTCAAGGCTTTGCCTGTATTTGGCTCCATTCATTGTTCCCTCTATCATTACCAGTCTCCCAGTCCCTGCCACTGAAAAGCATCCCCATAGCATGATTCTGCCACCACCATGCATCACGGTAGGGTTGTTAGACATGTTTTCTCCATACATAGCGTTTTGCATTCAGGCCAAAGAGTTCAATTTCTGTCTCATCAGAACCTTTTGCCTTTCACATGCCTTTTTGCAAACTCCCAGAGTGCTGTCATGTGCCTTTTTCTCAGGAGTGGCTTCCATATGGCGACTCTCCCATAAAGCCCCGATTGATGAAGTGCTGTAGAGACTGTGGTCCTTCTGACAGGTTCTCCCATCTCAGCCAAGAAATTCTGTAGTTCTGTCGAAGTGGTCATTGGGTTCTTGGTCACCTCCCTGACCAAGGTCATTCTTGCCCGATTGGTCAGACAGCCAGCTCTAGGCAGAGTCAGGGTAGTTCCCAATGAATGAGACCACAGTGTTTTTGGAAACTTTCAACAATCTATAAATGGTTTTATATCTTTCCCCAGATATATGCCACATGTGGACTCCAATCAAGTTGTAGTGACATCAAGTATGATCAAAAGAAATTGGACGCTCCTGAGCCTAATTTATCAGTGTCATAGCAAATGGGTGTGAATATTTATGTAAATTATATATTTTTGTACATTTTCAAAAACTTTGTGTAGATTGGTGAGAATTTTTATTTAATACATTTTATATTCAGGCTGAAACAACAAAATGTAGAATAAGTCAAGTGGTATGAATACTGTCTGAGGGCAGTGTAGATGCTTTGTTGCATAAAGGACGTATGAAATTATTACAGTTATTTGCACTCTGGTGAAGTCCTGTGGTGCATGCTGCAGATTACTCATTGACCTAATGGCTGCAGTTACCTGAGTGTATCCTTGGTGGAAGACAACTCCATCATTCCCTCCTTCTCTCCACTCTCTAACTCTTAGTTACAATTCTCTATCTCCCTCTCTTTCCTTCTCAGTCATTCCTTTTGTTTGCCTCTATCCCTCTCATTATCTCTGTCTCCCTTCTGTTCATTATTTCTCTCTCTCCTCTTGCTCACTGTCACTCTTTATACCCCCTCTGTTTGAGTCTGCATCTCTGCTCTTCTGTCATCCCCCTCTGAAAGGGAATTGCACCTGCTGATTTGGCCTTGTTTTTTTCGGCTTGCTCCTCAAGAAATGCTGGCGGCCATGACAGAAGCCACATGTGAGTTGGCTTAGGGGTGTGTTTTGATGTGAGTTTTTCTTGGGTGTGTCCTTGCCACCACCAAGACACACCCATCTGTCAGAACCTTGCCCGCACCTGTTTCCCCCTACTCAATCACAACAAACAAACCTCCTGCACATTGAATTCGATAACTACAGGCAGATGTATGGGGAAATGCCACAGGAAGCTTTGAATAGGTCAGTACTCTACAAAGTATTATGAGAAGAATGCAATTGCTGAATTTATATAGATATTATAAACTAAGTGTTTTTAGAACTTTCAAATATAGTAGCAGGTCTATATAACAAACATCCCTTTACATAATACCATAGAAGCAGTGTTCCGCTAATATAACAATGTGCACATTCAAATATTTCAATGTCATTCCCAACCGATACATATACTGTGCCTATCTGCATTTTGTCTGGTGGTAATGGGGCTACCTTGGCAAACATGTCAGAGTGGTCATACCTTCCTGTGTGGTATCTTGGTGCAGAATACGAAGGGTTTCTCCCCATATTGACTGATACAATTCAATTCAATAATTAAAAAAGACAATACAAGTCAAAGTTGTGGCTAGTAAAATGTTTATGCCGATTGCCTGGTCTTTTTCCATTCAGAGACATCAGTATGAAACCTGTCTATCAGTCTGGACTGTGCTGGCTCCAAACATGTTTCTGTGAACACATACACACAGTCCATTTCTATTACCAATGACAGATAGGATAGGTAATATCTGACACACAATCAGGTACAATGTTGAAGTTTGAACAAGTCAGCCTAAGCCTACCTAATTATTTTCTCCCCATCGACGACTGTTGGTGAGCAGGCAAGATGTGAGGCTGGAGGTGAGGTCTTTGCATTAGCTATAATTGTTGATGAAGCCATCTGCATTATCAGGGCACTATCAGAGGCCTCATGATTGCATATCCTATTCATATGAGTCCAAGGAAACTCTGGCAACAATGAAAGAGGTGTCACAATAATAGTTGTGTTGCATGACACACTTTTATTATTTTTTGAAAATAGCAAGTGAACAGTGAATGGAATAATTTTGAGGTAATTTTGAGGTTGCTAAACCATTGCACTCACATTGCTGGACATGTTATGATACCCATCTTTTCTCTTTCTGGTAGGTCCCGGCATCCATTCATGAGCAAAGGATAGGGGATAGAAGAAAAAAACGGACCCCTCTCACGCTGTACCTTAAATTGTGACATGTCATGCCATAACGTGCATAATGCAACTCATTCTGTGTGGTACAGCCTCTCCACCAGGTGTAGCACTTATCTTGCAGATTAAAAACAAGAAAGGGACAGGGACGGGGTCAGGGTAAGGGGGATGGATACTTAGTCAGTTGTACAACTGAATGCATTCATTTTTTGCGTCATCACTGCAAGCCATCATGACTCTCAAAAGCCGCGACAGCCGCTGTTAACTTTAGCAGCGCCCTAAAACACAATTAAAATTAGACACAAACCTTCAAATAGGTATGTAATGACATGTTTTATTTACATTTAGAGGTGATAAATTGGACAGATTGGGTGAAAAAAGCAATATCTCCCCCTTTCCCTATCACACATTAGGTTTCGCTTCCCCACCCACCATTTTTTTAAAGACCCAACGAAGCTCTTTGCCTTCATCAATCATGCAGAGACGGGCAGCATGAAGGTCTCGTCATTGATTTTTCTGGAAACGGGAGAAATATTGCTTTAGAATATTACAGTTGACCTGGAAGAATTACATTTTTGGGGCGCTAAAATAAGGTCTATTGTACGTTACAGCGCGATGTACAAAAGTGCTTTAGCTAACTATACTGTATCTTAATTTCCTGCTAATTATTTGCCCTGCTTTTGAAATGTTATCGTGTTTCCAAGCCAAAACCGAGTTATATTTAGATAGTTTGGTTGCTAGCTAGCTAATGTTAGCTATGCTTGTGATGATAGTCATAATGATTATCGAAATATAACCACATAATCAGATACATAACCAGAAGTCTATGGTCTAGCTACCGGTATACTCACCACCACTGTCGACCACGAGCTCCAACCATCTAGCCCCATGATAGGATCCTTCATCAGGGCATGCAAACCATAGTTGGGCAATCCGTACAGGGTCAATGCTAGAAGGGATCCAGTTTTTGTCAAATTAACGTCAGATTTGACTTTTCAATGTAGGTTAGGATAACTCACACAACAGGTTAGGAGAATTATCATAGCAGAATTAGGTTAAGTTAGGAAAAGCGTTATGGTTAGCTGAAATAAACTTTTGACATTCATTTGACAAAAGCTGGAACCATTCTAGCCATGACCACCATTATAGGGCTTTTTAGTCTCAAACAGCCGTGATCCTTTGAATTTTTATTTAACTCGGAAAATCAGTTAAGAGCAAATTAATATTTACAATGACGGGCTACCAAAGGGCAAAAAGGCCTCCTGCGAGGACAGGGGCTGGGATTAAAAATGTAGGACAAAACACACATCATAACAAGAGAGACACCACAACACTACATAAAGAGAGACCTAAAACAACAACATAGCATGACAGCAACACCACATGGCAGGAGCACAACAAGGTAGAAGCACAAAACATGGTACAAACATTATTGGCATAGACAATAGCACAAAGGCAAGAAGGTAGAGACAACAATATATCACGTGAAGCAGCCACAACTGTCAGTAATAGTGTCCAGATTGAGTCTTTGAATGAAGGTGATAGAGAACTGTCCAGTTTGAGTGTTTTTTGCAGCTTGTTCCAGTTGCTAGCTGCAGCAAACTGAAAAGAAGAGCGACTCAGGGATGTGTGTGCTTTGGGGACCTTTAACAGAATGTGACTGGCAGAACGGGTTTTGTATGTGGGGGATGAAGGCTGCAGTAGGTATCTCGGCTGGGGGGGGTCAAATGGTCGAATGGTAAAGAACATCTAGACGCTTGAGAGCACCCTTTCCTGCCAATCTATAAATTATGTCTCCGTAATCTAATTTAGCATGGGTAGGATGGTCATCTGAATCATGGTTAGTTTGGCAGCTGGGGTGAAAGAGGAGCAATTATGATAGAGGAAACCAAGTATAGATGTAACCTTAGCCTACAGCTTTGATATGTGCTGAGAGAAGGACAGTGTGCTGTCTAGCAATACTCCCAAGTACTTGTACTTGGTGACTACCTCAAGTTCCAAACCCTCAGAGGTAATAATAACACCTGTGGGAAGAGGGGCATTCTTCTTAACAAACCACATGACCTTTGTTTTGGAGATGTTCAGAACAAGGTTAAAGGTAGAGAAAGCTTGTTGTAGTGCATTTAATTAAAGGTAGCGAAAGCTTGTTGTAGAGCATTTAATAAAATCCAGGGAGGGGCTAGCTGAGTATAAGACTGCATCATCTGCATATAAATGGATGAAAGAGCTTCCTACTGGATTAAATTGTTTTGTTTTTTTCCTCAATCTACACGCAATACCCCATAATGACAAAAAAAAATGTTTTTTAGAATTTTTTGCAACAAACCTCCCCGGAAATATGACATTTACATAAGTATTCAGACCCTTTACCCTCACAAAATTTTACAGATTAACAATTGAGAGCATCCTGTCGGGCTGCATCGCCGCCTGGTATGGCAACTGCTCCGCACACAACCGCAAGGCTCTCCAGAGGGTGGTGCGGTCTGCACAACGCATCACCCTCTGGGGCAAACTTCCTGCCATCCAGGACACCTACAGAACCCAATGTCACAGGAAGGCCAAAAAGATCAAGGACAACAACCACCCGAGCCACTGCTTGTTCACCCCGCTATCATCCAGAAGGCGAGGTCAGTACAGGTGCATCAAAGCTGGGACCAAAAGACTGAAAAACAGCTTCTATCTCAAGGCCATCAGACTTTTAAACAGCCATCACTCTCAAGTTCTGTCAGGTTGGCTGCACAGCTATTTTCTAGTCTCTCCAGAGATGTTTGATCGGGTTCAAGTCCGAGCTTTGGCTGGGCCACTCAAGGACATTGAGTCTTTTCCAGAAGCCACTCATGCGTTGTCTTGGCTGTGTGCTTAGGGTCATTGTCCTATTAGAAGGTGAACCTTCACCCCAGTCTGAGGTCCTGAGCGTTCTGGAACAGGTTTCCTCCAGATGTGACGCTTGGCATTCAGTCTTGTGTTTCCTTAGACCAGAGGTTCTTATGGTCTAAGTGTTTTTAGGTGCCTTTTTGGCAAACTCCAAGCAGGCTGTCATGTGGATTTTATTGAGGAGTGGCTTTGTCTGGCCACTACCATAAAGGCCTGATTGGTGGAGTGCTGCAGAGATGGTTGTCCTTCTGGAAGTCTCTCCCATGTCCATAGAGGAACTCTGGAGCTCTTTCAGTGAGACCATCGGGTTCTTGGTCACCTCCCTGACCAAGGGAGGTGACCCCTTCTTCCCTGATTGCTCAGTTTGGCCGGGCAGCCAGCTCTAGGAAGAGTATTGGTGGACCTTCAATGTACGCTTCCCCAGATCTGTGCCTCGACACAATCCTGTCTCGGAGCTCTACGGACAATTCCTTAAAACTCATGGCTTGGTTTTTGCTCTGACATGCAATGTCAACTGTGGGACCTTATATACAGGTGTGTGTCTTTCCAAATCATGTCCAATCAATTGAGTTTACCACAAGTGGACTCCAATCAAGTTGTAGAAACATCAAGGATTATCAATGGAAAAAGGATGCTCCTAAGCTCAAGTTCAAGTTTCATAGCAAAGGGTCTGAATACTTACAGTGGGGTTTGTAGGTTTTCCTACTTACAAAGCATGTGAAGGTCTGCAATTTTTATCATAGGTACCCTTCAACTGTGAGAGACGAAATCTAAAACAAAAATCACATTGTATGATTTTTAAGTAATTAATTTGTATTTTATTGCATGACATAAGCATCTCAAAATAAATAAATATATTTTGAGTAATTATGTTACGTCCAAATTAAAGACATCTATATTTCATTATTTTGTTCTTAGACAAGACACCAGCCCCAATCACAGTCAACACACATACATTTTGTAGTAAGAATATAATGGAATATAACATCATAAAATACAAATATTCTTCCCACAACACTTGTGTCATGGGTACGTGTGAAACCGCTATCAAATAAAATGTTATATTTTAAAACAGCCCAAGCCCATGCCTTTTGATCAGCATTTCATCTCTTTCCTACCCTCACTCCACTTTGTTAGGGAGCAAGCGTAGGGTCTTACATTAAGAATATTTTCATCATGATACCGATAGAAAATTAGCAGCAATCCTATTTTCAAAAGCCTGTGAGTCTCGTGTTCATATTTCACAACCTTCAGGCTTTTGGAGTTGCCTATACGCGACCGAGCAAAATAATAGGGCGACACTTGATTTGGCATACATTATTGCATGCTAAATGAGAAAACAAATACATGAGCTATACCACCTCGACTTATATGCACAGCCAGAAACCAATTATCCAAATAGCCTATCCAGACGGAGATTCAGTGAAACAAAACCACATTGATTGTGAAGTCACAGGCTTTTGGTTGGAAGTAGACCTAGGCTACTCAGCGACTGAGAGTGAAGAGCAAAACAATCCACTTGTTAAGCTACATTACGTGCTGTCAAAATGTTCTAATAAATGAGCCAACTAGACAAGATGATCATGAGCAGGGGCGACCCATCATTTAGGGCAGGTGGGGCTGAGCACCACACTTTCTTTGGGGGGGGGGGCTTGCCTGTTTGGCTTGTTATTTTTGGCAATAATACATGTCGCATATCAGTTTGCAAACAATGTAAAAAAGTTAAAATATTGATTTAATAAAGCTACATACGAACAAGCTTTCGAGTGAGGCAGCTCCAAAATGCAGGTGTTTCAGCCTAGCTCAGTGCTTTCTGTGGTGGTGGGGCTAGCCAGCAGAAAATACAGAGCATTGTGCCTGATTGGCTAAGTTTTCTGTCACTCATGGGACAGTACATCATCCCCAATTAGGTTAGACCCATAGAGTTATATTAGAAGTGCCCATCAAAGAAGTCTCACGGTCTTTGGCCACTGATAGTTATATCTACAGTAGCTTTGATTGGACTGATCATGTCAACATCTTACTTTCAAAGTCTTAGCTAGCAGTGATCATCAAGTCGACAATATACTGGCAAATCCTTTGTATTCCTTGTCATATGAAAATAAATTATGAAGAGAAATTATAGATAAAATGTATCGGTGCTCATCAGCCATTGTACTTAAAAATTACACAAGTTGGAAATCCCAAATTCAACAATGAGTCGTTTGAAAGGAGTCAGTGGCTAACTGCAAGCATTGCAAAGAAACTACTAACGTTAGCCTGCTTTTCAATGGAGTAGCTGTGTTCCCACCATAAATCCAGAGAATACCAGACTTTGATGACAAAGTTTGAATTTGCCAAAAAATGACCGCTGTGCCGCCTTCACAATGTAAGCCCAAAATTGTTTTGTATGCTGCTGCATAAATTATGTAGTATTCCAGGGAGAAATGTATACTGTAGCTAAGAAAGTAATACTAAGTGTATGCTATGTAGTAAGCTGTTAGTAGCCCATATGCCTCACTCAAATAATTTGGTCTATTTTTACCAACGCATTATTGTAAACATATCGTTACCGGTGTGTGCTTGTTTGGCTACTCTTTTTGTACAGCTTTGACAGTGATAGTAGTTGTTGTGCATGGCTTGCACTTGCTAATTCAGCACACATAACATTCTGTAATATAATTTGTTATTTGACCTGTCATATTAAAAGCTTATTTAATGCGTCATATAGTGTTATATGACGTGTATCTTTTTGACACGCAACGACCCAAACGGCGTTCAACGTGCTTCACCCTAACAATTTGGTCTATTTTCACCTCTTAATTTCGTCTACTGTTCTAACTTGGTGGTGCGCAAATAGCCTATAACCTGTTTTAGAGAAATGTAATCGTTGAATATTGTAAGAGCTTTCAATGTCTGTTTATATGCCCATGTATTTGCCCTATGGTTCTGACATGTACAGGGAGTACACTGTAAGAACGGCCCATTTTCTGAATTATGTTGCTGTACATTTCAGAAGTGCTGAACAAATAGTTATATTGACTACGTCCGTCGACGCTTGCTCATTAATGTCTTATTCGAAATTACGGATTGCCTCTTATCCGCTTGTTGTCCACTTATGCCATAGTTTGAACATCTCAATTGTCAGTGGAAACCACATCAGCTATGTTTTTATGTGTGGGGGCTTTGCTGGCATGCATCACACCTCTTTTTTTTTGCCCTACCAAGATTTAAATGCTAAAATTGCCACGGATCAGGAGCAGCACTCACCTTAACTTAGCTAACATTTCCCCAGCCTAATTGTAACCTAACCAATATCCAAACGGAGATTCAGTGAAAACAAAACTCTGATTGATTTAAAGGAAGAAACCAAAGTTAAATCTAGAATTGGCTACTATACTACCCACCACTGCGACCTGTACGCTCTCGTTGGCTGGCCCTCGCTTCATACTCGTCGCCAAACCCACTGGCTCCATGTCATCTACAAGACCCTGCTAGGTAAAGTCCAGCCTTATCTCTGCTCGCTGGTCACCATAGCTGCACCCACCCGTAGCACGCGTTCCAGCAGGTATATCTCACTTGTCACCCCCAAGGCCAATTCCTCATTTGGCCGCCTCTCCTTAAAGTTCTCTGCTGCCAATGACTGGAACAAAAATCTCTGAAACTGGAAACACATCTCCCTCACTAGCTTTAAACACCAGCTGTCAGAGCAGCTCACAGATAACTGCACCTGTACCATAGCCCATCGATAAATATCCCACACAACTACCTCTTCCCCTACTGTATTTATTTATTTTGCTCCTTTGCACCCAAGTATTTCTACTTTGCACACTCATCTACTGTCAAATCTACCATTCCAGTGTTTTAATTGCTATATTGTATTTACTCCTCCACCATGGCCTATTTATTGCCTTTAGTGTTTTCTTCCCAGACATAATGCAAGGCGTTATCGCTGGGATAAAGGATTACACCAGGGCCTGTTTTTTTGTTGTACAAATATGCTTAATATGATTCAAAGACAATGATAGACATGGTTTTAAAAAGAAAGAGGTAATATTTCATTCAGTACAGAAATTTGTAAGCGGATCAGTTTACCCCATCCCCAGGGTAAATTGTGCCAAGAGACCACTTTTTTGGAACAACCAATAATTATGTTTACCTGAATTTAGATTATTTCCGGGGATACACATCATCCTGAAATATATATATATATATATATATATATATATATATACACACATTCTCTTTGTTTGAAAGAATACTATATTGCTCTTGACTTGGTGAAGCTGAATGTGTCACATCAGATTTGCTGTACCAGAACCAAATGTGCTGTCTCACACCAGATGTGCAGTACCAGAAAAGTATGCAATGATATGTGCTGTGCATTAATTCCATGAGAGAAGATAAGTACTCACATTAGTGGGTGCTGAGCTAATACACACAAAAACAGTTCTTAGGGATGCAGACACACATCCCACTCCCAAGTTCAAGCACTTGCCAGCCTGACGTATGTTCCCTACACACAACAGCAAATTAAATTGCAATGGCACATTAAACAAGGGCCTGTTGATTTACCTTACATGACATATAATGAAAAATAGATCCTTAGAAACTCCCACTACTCATTTCAGTGATGAAAACATTGTAACTAGGGCCTAAAGTGCTATTAAATTACAAAGATGAAAGGAATATATATGGGGGAGACATCACATGACAACTGCTTGCACTTTTTAGGTTGAATTATGCCTCAAATTCAATTACTCTTCAACATCATACGTAAGTGAGCCAAAGGAAATTGCTCTACCAAATGACAGCTTTGGTGATTAGGGGAGGGTTGCGATGGGGGGGAAGGGGGTGAGGGAGGTGGGGCTGACTGGCGCAAGAGCCTTCAATGGTCCGAGGTGATTTGGTGCATTTGTGTATGGTTTGTATTGCTCATAATTTTACTCCTGACATCTTGATTGCTTCCAATTATTTTGTACTTTTCCCACTTTAAATGTGTTTGCTCCCTTTTGAAAGGGAATATTTAAACTGTTATTTATCTCGAAAAGCATAAGCCCTCAGTGCTGTTTAAAAATAGTATGTTCCATATGTACATAGGAAGAACCAAACACAGTGGAGCTCTCTGTGTCTAGTGAAGAGCTAGCGAGCCCAACAATATGCTACAAAATAGGGTAGTCTCTTTGGTATTCCTTTTACAACTGACAGCTTTTAGACCACAGCCCATGGAAGCAAAGGGTTTAGTTGTACAGTAGGTGTGGTTGAATCGTGTAATTTCATAGGGACTACCTACTCATGCTCCCTTAAAGGGTGATGAGAACATCACAATTATTCATGTTAGTCAAAGGTTTGTCTACGATAAATGTATATGGTAATTTTTGGTATTGTCAACAGCAAAATACTATGCAACATTTTACTGCAGCATACTGTAAATGATGGTGCATTGTCGGAAAATGTGGGCGGGGAAAGAATTGCTGTATTTTGAAATGGTACTTTAATTCCACCCACATAATACAGTACAGTACTAGTAGGTGCATGGTATTTTTGTTTCTGGGCTAATTAACATATTTTGAGGCATGTCTTGTAGGTGGCTATACAGTGCCTTCAGAAAGTATTCACACCCCTTGACTTTTTCCACATTGTGTTGTGTTATGAAGTGGGATTATAATGGATTGAATTGTTAATCATTGTCAACGATTTACACGAAATACTCTGCAATGTCAAAGTGTAAAAAAATCTTAACATTTGTAAAACAAGAAAACACTGATATCTTCATTAGATAAGTATTCAACCACCTAAGTCAATACAAGTTAGAATGACCTTTGGCAGCAATTACAGCTGTGAGTCTTTCTGGGTAAGTCTCTAAGAGCTCTCCACACTTGGATTGTCCAACAATTGATCATTATTATTTTTTAAATTCTTCAAACTCTGTCAAATTGGTTGTTGGACATTGCTAGACAAACATTTTCAGGTCTTGCCATAGATTATCAAGGAGAAACTAACTCAGCCACTCAGGAATATTTACTGTCTTCTTGGTAAGCAACTCCAGCAACTTGGCATTATGTTTTAGGTTATTATCCTGCTGAAAGGTGAATTCCTCTCCCAATTCTGGTGGAAAGCAGACTGAACCAGGTATTCCTCTAGGACTTTGCTTGTGCTTAGATCCATTCCGTTTCTTTTTAATCCTTAAAAACTCTCCAATCCTTAACATTTGTGGTGACTTGCGAAAGTATTCACCCCCCTTGGCATTTTTCCAATTTTGTTGCCTTTACAACCTGGAATTATTTTTATTTTTTTGTGATTTACACAACATGCCTACCATTTTGAAGATGCAAAATATTTTTTCTTGTGAAACTAACAAGAAATAAGACAATAAAAAATGGAAAACTTGAGCGTGCATAACTATTCACCCCCCCAAAGACAATACTTTGTAGAGCCACCTTTTGTAGCAATTACAGTTGCAAGTCTCTTGGGGTATGTCTCTATATTAGCTTGGCACATCTAGCCACTGGGATTTTTGCACATTCTTCAAGGCAAAGCTGCTCCAGCTCCTTCAAGTTGGATGGATTCTGCTGGTGTACAGCAATATTTAAGTCAGATGACAGATTCTCAATCGGATTGCGGTCTGGGCTTTGACTAGGCCATTCCAAGACATTTAAATGTTTTCCCCTAATCCCCTTAAACCACTTGAGTGTTGCTTTTGCTGGAAGGTGAACCTCCGTCCCAGTCTCAAATTTATGGAAGACTGAAACAGGTTTCCTTCAAGAATTTCCTGTATTTAGCACCATCCATCATTCCTTCATTTCTGACCAGTTTCCCAGTCCCTGCCGATGAAAAACATCTCTGGGTGATGAGAGGGGTTGGGTTTGTGCCAGACATAGCGTTTTCCTTGATGGCCAAAAAGCTAAATTCTGACCAGAGTACCTTCTTACATATGTTTGGGGAGTCTCCCAACATTTGGCGAACACCAAATGTTTTTTCTTATTTCTTTCTTAAAGCAATGGCTTTTTTTCTGGCCACTCTTCCGTAAAGCCCAACTCTCTGGAGTGTATGGCTTAAAGTGGTCCTATGGACAGATACTTCAATCTCAGCTGTGGAGCTTTGCAGCAAATTCAGGGTTATCTTTGGTCTCTTTTTTGCCCATATCTGATTAATGCCCTCCATGCCTGGTCCGTGCGTTTTGGTGGGCGGCCCTCTCTTGGCAGGTTTGTTGTTGTGCCATATTCTTTCAGTTTTTAATAATGGATTTAACAGTGCTCTGTGGGATGTTCAAAGTTTTAGATATTTTCTATAACTCAACCCTGATCTCTACTTTTCCACAACTTTGTCCCTGACCTGTTTGGAGAGCTCCTTGGTCTTCATGGTGCCGCTTGCTTGGTGGTGCCCCTTGATTATTGGTGTTGCAGACTCTGGGGCCTTTCGGTACAGGTGTATATTTACTGAGATCATGTGACACTTAGATTGCACACAGGTAGACTTTATTCAACTAATTATGTGACTTGGTTGCACCAGATCTTAGGGATTTCATTGCGAAGGGGGTGAATGCATGCACCACTTTTTTTGTTGAATGTTTTGAAACAAGTAATTTTTTTTTTCATTTCACTTCACCAATTTGGAGCATTTTGTGTATGTCCATTACATGAAATCCAAAATAAAAATACATTTAAATTACAGGTTGTAATGCAACAAAATAGGAAAAAGGCTGAGGGGGATGAATACTTTTGCAAGGCACTGTACAAGCATACGTATAACATGATGCAGCCACCACTTTGCTTGAAAATATGGAGATTGGTATTCAGTAATGTGTTGTATTGTATTTCCCCCAAACATAACACTTTGTATTCTGGACAAAAACATTAATTGCTTTACCACATTCTTTGCAGGATTACTTTAGTGCCTTGTTGCAAACAGGATTCATGTTTTCGAATATTTTTTTTTCTGTACAAGCTTCCTTCTTTTCACTCTGTCAATTAGTTTTGTATTGTGGAGTAACTACAATGTTATTGATCCATCCTCAGTTTTCTCATATCACAGCCTTTAAACTCTAACTGTTTTGAAGTTACCATTGGCCTCATGGTGAAATCCCTGAGTGGTTTCCTTTCTCTCCGTTAACTTAGTTAGGAAGGATGCCTGTATCTTTGTTTTGAGTGGGTGTATTGATACACCATCCAACATCTATTTAATTGGATTTGGGTGTAATGTTTTTTAAATTCAGGCTGTAACACAACAAAATGTGGACAAATCAAGTGGTGTGAATGTATACAATACACCATAGTTTGTAACTGCCCTCAAGCTCCAACCTCAAGACTATTACTGTAATCTGTGAGATACAATATTTACATCCTTCTCCAAAGTGCTCAATATTGTGGGATAAAGGATGTATGATTGCAGTTAGTTTCACTCTGGTGATGTACTGAATAGATTGCATAAAACATGGTGAATGAAGCCTCAGTGGCAGAGAAAAAGAGAGAGAGAGAGAGTTAGTGTGTAGAATGTATGGTGGAGTGAAGTTACAGACTGACAAGACTTCCTCCTAAATAATGCAGTGCATGAATCCATCTATTGGTTTAATCTCTCTCGATCCACATTCTCTCATTCAAGTAGACTAAAACTGGGCCAGGATGACTGACATGTACTGCTGTGAAAGTATGAGACCCTGACACTTGTTAACTTATCTTGGATATGTGGAACGGTAGCGTCCCACCTCACCAGCAGCCAGTGAAATTGCAGGGCGCCAAATTCAAAACAACAGACATCCCATAATGAAAAAGTATTTTACACCATTTTAAAGATAAACTTCTTGTAAATCCAGCCACAGTGTTCGATTTCAAATAGGCTTTACGGCGAAAGTACACCAAATGATTATGTTTGGTCAGCCCCTAGTTACAGAAACCATACAGCCATTTTCCAGCCAAGAAGAGGGCTCACAAAGATCCGAAATAGCGATTAAATTAATCACAAACCTTTGATGATCTTCATCAGATGGCACTCACAGGACTTCATGTTACACAATAAATGTGTGTTTTGTTCAATAAAGTTAATCTTTATGTCCAAAAACCTCATTTGAAATTGGTGTGATATGATCAGAAATGCATTGTCTCAAACATCTGGTGAAAGTGCAGAGAGCCACATCAAATTACAGAAATACTCATAATAAACACTGATAAAAGATATAAGTGTTTTGCATGGAAATATAGATACACTTCTCCTTAACCAGGTAGGCAAGTTGAGAACAAGTTCTCATTTACAACTGCGACCTGGCCAAGATAAAGCAAAGCAGTTCGACACATAACAACACAGAGTTACACATAGAGTAAAACAAACATACAGTCAATAATACATTTGAAAAATAAGTTTATATACAATGTGAGAAAATGAGGTAAGATCAGGGAGGTAAAGGCAATAAATAGGCAATGGTGGCGAAGTAAATACAATATAGCAATTAAAACACTGGAATGATAGATTTGACAGTAGATGAGTGTGCAAAGGAGAAAAATAAATAAATAAATACAGTAGGGGAAGGGATAGTTGTTTGGGCTACTAATAGAAGGGCTATGGTACAGGTGCAGTGATCTGTGAGCTGCTCTGACAGCTGGTGCTTAAAGCTGGTGCTTAAAGCCAGTGAGGGAGATGTGTTTCCAGTTTCAGAGATTTTTGTTCCAGTCATTGGCAGCAGAGAACTCGAAGGAGAGGCGGCCAAATGAGGAATTGGACTTGGGGATGACAAGTGAGATATACCTGCTGGAACGCATGCTACGGGTGGGTGCAGCTATGGTGACCAGCGAGCAGAGATAAGGCTGGTGTCACACCCTGGTCTTAGTATTTTGTGTTTATATAATTATTTGGTCAGGCCAGGGTGTGACATGGGGTTATTTTGTGTTGTGTTGTGGTATTGGGGGTTTTAGTAGGTATTGGGATTGTGGCTAAGTAGGGGTGTCTAGCATAGTCTATGGCTGCCTGAGGTTCTCAATCAGAGTCAGGTGATTCTCGTTGTCTCTGATTGGGAACCATATTTAGGTAGCCTGGGTTTCACTGTGTGTTTGTGGGTGATTGTTCATGTCTCTGTGTGTGTTAGCACAAGACAGACTGTATAGGTTTTCACGTTCCGTTTCTTGTTTTTGTATTTGTCGTGTTTATTTATTTATTAAACATGTATCGAACTAACCACGCTGCATTTTGGTCCGACTCTCCTTCGACGGAAGAAAGCCGTAACAAAATCACCCACCACACACGGACCAAGCAGCGTGGTGACAGGCAGCGACAGCAGAAACAGCGAAAGGAGGAATGGACATGGGAAGACGTTTTGGATGGCAAAGGTTGTTACACTTGGGAGGAGATACTGGCTGGAAGAGATCACCTCCCATGGGAACAGGTGGAGGCACTTAGGAGAGCAGAGGCAGCCGGAGATAGGAGCCGACGATACGAGGGAACACGGTTGGCAAGGAAACCCAAAGTCAGCCCCAAAAATTTCTTGGGGGCTCAGGGAGAGTGTGGCAGAGTCAGGGTTCAGACCTGAGCCAACTCCCCTGTTTATCGTGAGGAGCAGCGATCGAAGGACTTCTGGACTTGGGAGGAAATATTGGACGGAAAAGGACCCTGGGCACAGCCTGGTGAATATCGACGCCCCAAAGAAGAACTGGAGGCGGCGAAAGCGGAGAGGCGCTGGTATGAAGAGGCAGCACGGCGACGCGGATGGAAGCCCGAGAGTCAGCCCCAAAAATGTATTGGGGGGCTCACAGGGAGTATGGCTACGCCAGATAAAAGATCTGCGCTAACTTCCTGTGCTTACCGGTGGGCTAAAGAGACCGGGCAGGCACCGTGTTATGCTGTGCAGCGCACGGTGTCTCCAGTGCGGGTGCATAGCCCGGTGCGGTACATACCAGCTCTTCATATTGGCCGGGCTAGAGTTGGCATTGAGCCAGGTAAGGTTGGGCAGGCTCGGTGCTCAAGAGCTCCAGTGTGCCTGCACGGTCCGGTCTATCCAGTGCCACCTCCACACACCAGTCCTCCAGTGGCAGCTCCCCGCACCAGGCTTCCTGTGCATGTCCTCTACCCAGTGCCAGCACCACGCACCAGGCCTTCAGTGCGCCTCGCCTGTTCAGCGCTGCCAGAGCCTTTCTCCAGCGCTGCCGGAGTCTCCCGCCTGCTGCGCTATCAGAGCCTTTCTCCTCTCCCTGCCTGTCCCGCCTGTTCAGCGCAGCAGAGCCTTTCTCCTCTCTAGCGCTGCCGGAGCCTCCCGCCTGTTCAGCACAGCCAGAGCCTTCCTCCTCTACAGCGCTGCCGGAGCCTCCCGCCTGTTCAGCGCAGCCAGAGCCTTCCTCCTCTACAGCGCTGCCGGAGCCTCCCGCCTGTTCAGCGCAGCCAGAGCCTTCCTCCTCTACAGCGCTGTTGGAGTCTCCTGCCTGTTCAGCGCAGCCAGAGCTGCAAGTCTGCATGGAGCAGCCAGAGCTGCCAGTCTGCATGGAGCAGCCAGAGCTGCCAGTCTGCATGGAGCAGCCAGAGCTGCCAGTCTGCACGGAGCAGCCAGAGCTGCCAGTCTGCATGGAGCAGCCAGACCTGCCAGTCTGCATGGAGCAGCCAGAGCTGTCAGTCTGCATGGAGCAGCCAGAGCTGTCAGTCTGCATGGAGCAGCCAGAGCTGTCAGTCTGCATGGAGCAGCCAGAGCTGTCAGTCTGCATAGAGCTGCCAGTCTGCATAGAGCAGCCAGAGCTGCCAGTCTGCATGGAGCTGCCAGTCTGCATAGTGCAGCCAGAGCTGCCAGTTTGCATGGAGCTGCCAGTCTGCATAGAGCAGCCAGAGCTGTCAGTCTGCATGGAGCAGCCAGAGATGCCAGTCTGCATGGAGCTGCCAGTCTGCATAGAGCAGCCAGAGCTGTCAGTCTGCATAGAGCAGCCAGAGCTGCCAGTCTGCATGGAGCTGCCAGTCTGCATGGAGCAGCCAGAGCAGCTAGATCCGCCAGTCAGCCAGACTCTTCCAGATCTGCCAGTCAACCAGACTCTTCCAGATCTGCCAGTCAACCAGACTCTTCCAGATCTGCCAGTCAACCAGACTCTTCCAGATCCGCCAGCCAGCCAGGATCTGCCAAAGCCAACTACCTGCCTGAGCTTCCTCTCAGTGCTGAGCTTCCTCTCAGTGCTGGGCTTCCCCTCAGTGCTGGGCTTCCCTTCAGTGCTGGGCTTTCCCTCAGTGCTGGGCTTTCCCTCAGTGCTGAGCGGACCCTCAGTCCCGAGCTACCCCTCAGTCCCGAGCTTCCTCTCAGTCCCGAGCTTCCCCTCAGTCCCGAGCTTCCCCTCAGTCCCGAGCTTCCCCTCAGTCCCGAGCTTCCCCTCAGTCCCGAGCTTCCCCTCAGTCCCGAGCTTCTACCTCAGTCCCGAGCTGTCCCTCAATCCAGTGGGGTCCTTGGTGAGGGTTATTAGGCCTAGGTCGGCGGCGAGGGTCGCCAATCAAAGGACGCGTTACAGGGGGACTAAGACTTGGTTGGAGTGGGGTCCACGTCCCGAGCCGGAGCCGCCACCGTGGACAGACGCCCACCCGGACCCTCCCCTATGGGTTTTAGTGTGCGGCCGGGAGTCCGCACCTTGGGGGGGGGGTTCTGTCATGCCCTGGTCTTAGTATTTTGTGTTTATATAATTATTTGGTCAGGCCAGGGTGTGACATGGGGTTATTTTGTGTTGTGTTGTGGTATTGGGGGTTTTAGTAGGTATTGGGATTGTGGCTGAGTAGGGGTGTCTAGCATAGTCTATGGCTGCCTGAGGTTCTCAATCAGTCAGGTGATTCTCGTTGTCTCTGATTGGGAACCATATTTAGGTAGCCTGGGTTTCACTGTGTGTTTGTGGGTGATTGTTCATGTCTCTGTGTGTGTTAGCACAAGACAGACTGTATAGGTTTTCACGTTCCGTTTCTTGTTTTTGTATTTGTCGTGTTTATTTATTCATTAAGCATGTATCGAACTAACCACGCTGCATTTTGGTCCAACTCTTCGACGGAAGAAAGCCGTAACAGCTGGACTGTACCTAGCAGGGTCTTGTAGATGACATGGAGCCAGTGGGTTTGGCGACGAGTATGAAGCGAGGGCCAGCCAACGAGAGCGTACAGGTCGCAGTGGTGGGTAGTACAGTCGGGTAAAAAGTAGTTAGTCAGCCAACAATTGTGCAAGTTCTCCCACTTAAAAAGGTGAGAGTGCCTGTAAATTTTCATCATAGGTACACTTCAACTATGACAGACAAAATGAGGAAAAAAAATCCAGAAAATCACATTGTAGGATTTTTTAATGAATTTATTTGCAAATTATGGTGGAAAATAAGTATTTGGTCACCTACAAACAAGCAAGATTTCTGGCTCTCACACACCTGTAACTTCTTCTTTAAGAGGCTCCTCTGTCCTCCACTCGTTACCTGTATTAATGGCACCTGTTAGAACTTGTTATCAGTATAAAAGACACCTGTCCACAACCTCAAACAGTCACACTCCAAACTCCACTATGTCCAAGACCAAAGAGCTGTCAAAGGACACCAGAAACAAAATTGTAGACCTGCACCAGGCTGGGAAGACTTAATCTGCAATAGGAAAGCAGCTTGGTTTGAAGAAATCAACTGTGGGAGCAATTATTAGGAAATGGAAGACATACAAGACCACTGATAATCTCCCTTGATCTGGGGCTCCACGCAAGATCTCACCCCGTGGGGTCAAAATGATCACAAGAACGGTGAGCAAAAATCCCAGAACCACACGGGGGGACCTAGTGAATGACCTGCAGAGAGCTGGGACCAAAGTCACAAAGCCTACCGTCAGTATTACACTACGCCGCCAGGGACTCAAATCCTGCAGTGCCAGACGTGTCCCCCTGCTTAAGCCAGTACATGTCCAGGCCCGTCTGAAGTTTGCTAGAGAGCATTTGGATGATCCAGAAGAAGATTGGGAGAATGTCATATGGTCAGATGAAACCAAAAGATAACTTTTTATTAAAAACTCAACTTGTCGTTTTTGGAGGACAAAGAATGCTGAGTTGCATCCAAAGAACACCATACCTACTGTGAAGCATGAGGGTGGAAACAGCATGCTTTGGGGCTGTTCTTCTGCAAAGGTACCAGGACGACTGATCTGTGTAAAAGAAAGAATGAATGGGGCCATGTATCGTGAGATTTTGAGTGAAAACCTCCTTCCATCAGCAAGGGCATTGAAGATGAAACGTGGCTGGGTCTTAAGGCATGACAATGATCCGTCCGGGCAACGAAAGAGTGGCTTCGTAAGAAGCATATCAAGGTCCTGGAGTGGCCTAGCCAGTCTCCAGATCTCAACCCCATAGAACATCTTTAGAGGGGGTTGAAAGTCTGTGTTGCCCTGCAACAGCCCCAAAACATCACTGCTCTAGAGGAGATCTGCATGGAGGAATGGGCCAAAATACCAGCAACAGTGTGTGAAAACCTTGTGAAGACTTACAGAAAACGTTTGACCTCTGTCATTGCCAACAAAGGGTAAATAACAAAGTATTGAGATAAACTTTTGTTATTGACCAAATACTTATTTTCCACCATAATTTGCAAATAAATTCATTAAAAATCCTACAATGTGATTTTCTGATTTTTTTCTTCTCATTTTGTCTGTCATAGTTTACGTGTACCTATGATGAAAGATACAGGCCTCTCTCATCTTTTTAAGAGGGAGAACCTGCACAATTGGTGGCTGACTAAATACTTTTTTGCCCCACTGTTTATGGGGCTTTGGTGACAAAACGGATGGCACTGTGATAGACTGCATCCAATTTGTTGAGTAGAGTGTTGGAGGCTATTTTGTAAATGACATCGCCAAAGTCGAGGATAGGTAAGATGGTCAGTTTTACGAGGGTATGTTTGGCAGTATGAGTGAAGAATGCTTTGTTGCGAAATAGGAAGCCAATTCTAGATTTAACTTTGTGGTTTCTTCCTTTAAATCAATCAGAGTTTTGTTTTCACTGAATCTCCATTTGGATATTGGTTAGGCTACAATCAGGCTGGGGAAATGTTAGCTAAGTTAAGGTGAGTGCTGCTCATGATCCGTGGCGATTTTAGCATTTATATCTTGGTAGGGCAAAAAAAAGAGGTGTGATGCATGCCAGCAAAGCCCCCACACATAAAAACATAGCTGATGTGGTTTCTTCTGACAATTGAGATGTTCAAACTATGGCATAAGGGGACAACAAGCGGATAAGAGGCAATCCGTAATTTCGATTAAGACAATAATGAGCAAGCGTCGACGGACGTAGTCAATATAACTATTTGTTCAGCACTTCTGAAATGTACAGCAACATAATTCAGAACATGGGCCATTCTTACAGTGTACTCCCTGTACATGTCAGAACCATAGTATAAATACATGGGCATATAAACAGACAATGAAAGCTCTTACAATATTCAACGATTACATTTCTCTAAAACAGGTTATAGGCTATTTGCGCACCACCAAGTTAGAACAGTAGACGAAATTAAGAGGTGAAAATAGACCAAATTATTAGGGTGAGGCACGTTGAACGCCGTTTGGGTCGTTGCGTGTCAAAAAGATACACGTCATATAACACTATTTGAAGCATTAAATAAGCTTTTAATATGAAATGTCAAATAACACAATTATATTACAGAATGTTATGCCTGCTGAATTAGCAAGTGCAAGCCATGCACAACAACTAATATCACTGTCAAAGCTGTACAAAAACAGTAGCCAAACAAGCACACACCGCGAACGATGTGTTTACAATAATGCGTTGGTAAAAATAGACCAAATTATTTGAGTGAGGCATATGGGCTACTAACAGCTTACTACACAGCATACACCTATTATTACTTTGTCAGCTACAGTATACATTTATCCTTGGAATATTACAGTATTTATGCAGCAGCATTCAAAACAATTTTGGGCTTACCTTGTGAAGGCAGCACAGCGGTCCTTAGTTGGCAAATTTTATCTTCAAACTGTCATCAAAGTCTGGTATTCTCTGGATTTATGGTGGGAACTCGGAAAAAAACCACAGCCACTCCATTGAATAGCAGGCTAACGTTAGTAGTTTCTTTGCAATGCTTGCATTTAGCCACTGACTCCTTCCAAACGACTCATTGTTGAATTTGGGATTTCCAACTTTTGTAATTTTTAAGTACAATGGCTGATGAGCACCGATACATTTTATCTATAATTTCTCTTCATAATTTATTTTCATATGACAAGGAATACAAAGGATTTGCCAGTATATTGTCGACTTGATGATCAATGCTAGCAAAGACTTTGAAAGTAAGATGTTGACATGATCAGTCCAATCAAAGCTACTGTGACCTTGAGCCTTCTTTGATGGGCACTTCTAATATAACTCTATGGGTCGAACCTAATTGGGGATGACGTACTGTCCCATGAGTGACAGAAAACATAGCAGATCAGGCACAATGCTCTGTATTTTCTGCTGGCTAGCCCCACCACCACAGAAAGCACTGAGCTAGGCTGAAACACCTGCATTTTGGGGCTGCTTTATTCGAAAGCTTGTTCATATGCAGCTGCATTAACTCAATATATATATATATTTTTTTACATTGGTTGCAATCTGATATGCGACACGTATTATTGCCAAAAATAACAAGACAAACAGGCAACCCCCCCTGTGTGGTGCTCAGCCCCACCTGCCCTGAATGATGGGTTTGCTCATGATCATCTTGTCTAGTTGGCTCATTTATTAGAACATTTTGACTGCATGTTATGTAGCTTAGCAAGTGGATTGTTTTGCTCTTCACTCTCAGTCGCTGAGTAGCCTAGGTCTACTTCCAACCAAAAGCCTGACTTCACAATCAATGTGGTTTTGTTTCACTGAATCTCCATCTGTATAGGCTATTTGGATAATTGGTTTCTGGCTGTTTTCTCATTTAGCATGCAATAATGTATGCAAAAATCAAGTGTCGCCCTATTATTTTGCTCGGTCGCGTATAGGCAACTCCAAAATCCTGAGAAGGTTGTGAAATATGAATACGAGACTCACAGGCTTTTGAAAATAGGATTGCTGCTAATTTTCTATCGGTATCATGATGAAAATATTCTTAATGTAAGACCCTACGCTTGCTCCCTAACAAAGTGGAGTGAGGGTAGGAAAGAGATGAAATGCTGATCAAAAGGCATGGGCTTGGGCTGTTTTAAAATATAACATTTTATTTGATAGCGGTTTCACACGTACCCATGACACAAGTGTTGTGGGAAGAATATTTGTATTTTATGATGTTATATTCCATTATATTCTGACTACAAAATGTATGTGTGTTGACTGTGATTGGGGCTGGTGTCTTGTCTGTTTAAGAACAAAATAATGAAATATAGATGTCATTAATTTGGACGTAACATAATTAAACTCAAAATATGCCATTCTGTTGTGTTGAAAATACATGTTTTAGTTTTGTAATGTTTCTTAGGACCTGCTTAAACAAATTGATATTGGATTTATTTTTTACACTGCAGTCCCGTTCTGTGAGCTTGTGTGACCTACCACTTTGTGGCTGAGCTGTTGTTGCTCCTAGACGTTTCCACTTCACAATAACAACACTTACATCGACAGGGGCAGCTCTAGCAGGGCAGAAATTTGACGAACTGACTTGTTGGAAAGGTGGCATCCTATGACAGTGCCAAGTTGAAAGTCACTAAGCTCTTCAGTAAGGCCATTCTAGTGCCAATGTTTGTTTATGGAGATTGCATGGCTGTGTGCTCGATTTTATAATCCTGTCAGCAAAGGGTGTGGCTGAAATAGCCGAATCCACAAATTTGAAGGGGTGTCCACATACCTTTGTGTATATATAGTGTACCTTGAGGTGTACGCCGTATTCTTGTTTGCGCTCAGATTTGAGATACTTGCTGTGAAGGTGCATGCAGTTTCAGAACAGATTGTCCATCGGCCTTAACCCACCACAACAGTGCTATCCCTATAGAGCAGAGGTTGCCAAACTTTTTATATTCACGTAAACCTTCAAACATTCAACCTCCAGCTGCGTACCCTCTCTAGCACCAGGGTCAGCACACTAAAATGGCGCCGGAAGAAATGGCAGCAGTTTAACGGGCGCCCAACCAATTGTGCTATTATGTGTTTTTTCTCATTATTTGTAACTTATTTTGTACATAATGTTTCTGCAACTGTATCCTAACGGCAAAAAAGAGCTTCTGGATATCAGGACAGCGATCACTCACCTCGGATTACACAAAGATTTTTTCTTCGACAAGCAAGACGCACAGGACATTCTCCAAACACCCGACAGGGCCAACATCCCCGACATTTGAAAGAGGAAGAAACTCAGGTACAGGGGACACAGAGTAGGATGCCTCGTGAGGACCCGCAGAAGGCGAGTGAGAAAGCTGCCATTATCGTCAATATTCCTCGCCAACCTGCAATCTTTGGACAATAAATTAGACGAGGTACGATCACAAATATCCTACCAACGGGACATCAAAAATGTTTAATGGTAACATGGCTGAATGACGAGATGGGACGGCAAGATAGAATCGGCATGTTAGAACAGCACACTCCGGTAAGACGGGGGATGGGGGGGTCTGTGCATATTTGCAAACAACAGCTGAGGAAGTCTATAGATTTTGCTCGCCTGAAGTAGAGAATATTGTGATAAATTGCAGGTCACACTACTTGCCAAGAGAGTTTTCAGCTATACTTTTCGTGGCTGTTTATTTACCACCACAAACAGATGCTGGCACTAAGACCGCTGTATAAGAAAATAAGCAAACAGGAAACCACTCACCCAGAGGCGGCTCTCCTAGTGGCCGGTGACTTTAATGCAGAGAAACTTAAATCAGTTCTACCAAATTTCTATCGACATGTTAAATGTTAACACGGTCACCACCGATAAATCCATGATTATCGAAAACTTCAATAAGCATTTCTCAACGGCTGGCCATGCCTTCCGCCTGGCTACTCCAACCTCGGCCAACAGCTCTGCCCCCCCGGCAGCTCCTCGCCCAAGCCTCTCCAGGTTCTCCTTTACCCAAATCCAGATAGCAGATGTTCTGAAAGAGCTGCAAAACCTGGACCCGTACAAATCAGCTGGGCTTGACAATCTGGACCCCCTATTTCTGAAACTTTCCGCCGCCATTGTCGCAACCCCTATTACCAGCCTGTTCAACCTCTCTTTCATATCGTCTGAGATCCCCAAGGATTGAAAGCTGCCGCAGTCATCCCCCTCTTCAAAGGGGGAGACACCCTGGACCCAAACTGTTACAGACCTATATCCATCCTGCCCTGCCTATCTAAGGTCTTCGAAAGCCAAGTCAACAAACAGGTCACTGACCATCTCGAATCCCACCGTACCTTCTCCGCTGTGCAATCTGGTTTCCGAGCCGGTCACGGGTGCACCTCAGCAACACTCAAGGTACTAAACGATATCATAACCGCCATCGATAAAAGACAGTACTGTGCAGCCGTCTTCATTGACCTTGCCAAGGCTTTCGACTCTGTCAATCACCATATTCTTATCGGCAGACTCAGTAGCCTCGGTTTTTCGGATGACTGCCTTGCCTGGTTCACCAATTACTTTGCAGACAGAGTTCAGTGTGTCAAATCGGAGGGCATGCTGTCCGGTCCTCTGGCAGTCTCCATGGGGGTGCCACAGGGTTCAATTCTCGGGCCGACTCTTTTCTCTGTATATATCAATGATGTTGCTCTTGCTGCGGGCGATTCCCTGATCCACCTCTACGCAGACGACACCATTCTATATACTTTCGGCCCGTCATTGGACACTGTGCTATCTAACCTCCAAACAAGCTTCAATGCCATACAACACTCCTTCCGTGGCCTCCAACTGCTCTTAAACGCTAGTAAAACCAAATGCATGCTTTTCAACCGATCGCTGCCTGCACCCGCATGCCCGACTAGCATCACCACCCTGGATGGTTCCGACCTTGAATATGTGGACATCTATAAGTACCTAGGTGTCTGGCTAGACTGCAAACTCTCCTTCCAGACTCATATCAAACATCTCCAATCGAAAATCAAATCAAGAGTCGGCTTTCTATTCCGCAACAAAGCCTCCTTCACTCACGCCGCCAAGCTTACCCTAGTAAAACTGACTATCCTTCCGATCCTCGACTTCGGCGATGTCATCTACAAAATGGCTTCCAACACTCTACTCAGCAAACTGGATGCAGTCTATCACAGTGCCATCCGTTTTGTCACTAAAGCACCTTATACCACCCACCACTGCGACCTGTATGCTCTAGTCGGCTGGCCCTCGTTACATATTCGTCGCCAGACCCACTGGCTCCAGGTCATCTACAAGTCCATGCTAGGTAAAGCTCCGCCTTATCTCAGTTCACTGGTCACGATGGCAACACCCATCCGTAGCACGCGCTCCAGCAGGTGTATCTCACTGATCATCCCTAAAGCCAACACCTCATTTGGCCGCCTTTTGTTCCAGTACTCTGCTGCCTGTGACTGTAACGAATTGCAAAAATCGCTGAAGTTGGAGACTTTTATCTCCCTCACCAACTTCAAACATCAGCTATCTGAGCAGCTAACCGATCGCTGCTGCTGTACATAGTCTATTGGTAAATAGCCCACCCATTTTCACCTACCTCATCCCCATACTGTTTTTATTTATTTACTTGCTCTTTTGCACACCAATATCTCTACCTGTACATGACCATCTGATCATTTATCACTCCAGTGTTAATCTGCAAAATTGTAATTATTCGCCTACCTCCTCATGCCTTTTGCACACATTGTATATAGACTCCCCCCTTTGTTTTCTACTGTGTTATTGACTTGTTAATTGATTATTCCATGTGTAACTCTGTGTTGTCTGCTCACACTGCTATGCTTTATCTTGGCCAGGTCGCAGTTGCAAATGAGAACTTGTTCTCAACTGGCCTACCTGGTTAAATAAAGGTGAAATAAATAAAAATAAATAAAAATAAATGTGTAACCAGAGGGAAAACAATTCTAGATCACCTGTACTTCACACACAGAGACGTGTACAAAGCTCTCCCCCGCCCTCCATTTTGTAAATCCGGCCACAACTCTATCCTCCTGATTCCTGCTTACAAGCAAAAATTAAAGCAGGAAGCACCAGTGACTCGGTCTATAAGAAAGTGGTCAGATGAAGCAGATGCTAAACTACAGGACTGTTTTGCTATCACAGACTGGAACATGTTCCGGGATTCTTCCAATGACATTGAGGAGTAGACCACATCAGTCACTGACTTTATCAATAAGTGCATCGAGGACGCTGTCCCCACAGTGACTGTACGTACATACCCCAAACAGAAGCCATGGAAAACAGGCAACATTCACACTGAGCTAAAGGGCAGAGCTGCCGATTTCAAGGTGCAAGATTCTAACCCGGAAGCTTACAAGAAATCCTGCAATGCCCTGCGACGAACCATCAAACAGGCAAAGTGTCAATACAGGGCTAAGATTGAATCATACTACTCCGGCTCTGACGCTCGTCTTATGTGGCAGGGCTTGCAAACTGTTACAGACTACAAAGGGAAGCACAGCCGTGAGCTGCCCAGTGACACGAGCCTACCAGATGAGCTAAATCACTTCTATGCTCGCTTAGAGGCAAGCAATACTGAGGCATGCATGAGAGCATCAGCTGTTCCGGATGACTGTGTGATCACGCTCTCCATAGCCGACGTGAGTAAGACCTTTAAACAGGTCAACATACACAAGGCTGTGGGGCCAGAGGGATTACCAGGACATATACTCTGGGGATGTGCTAATCAACTGGCAGGTGTCTTCACTGACATTTTCATCATGTCCCTGACTGAGTCTGTCATACCAACATGTTTCAAGCAGACCACCATAGTCCCTGTGCCCAAGAACACAAAGGCAACCTGATAAATGACTACAGACCCGTAGCACTCACGTTTGTAGCCATGTAGTGCTTTGAGAGGCTGGTAATGGCTTACATCATTACCATTATTCCAGAATTCCTAGACCCACTCCAATTTGCATACCGCCCAAACAGATCCACAGATGACGCAATCTCTATTGCACTGAACACTGCCCTTTCCCACCTGGACAAATGGAACACTTATGTGAGAATGCTATTCATTGACTACAGCTCAGCTTACAACACCATAGTACCCTCAAAGCTCATCACTAAGCTAAGGATCCTGGGACTAAACACCTCCCTCTGCAACTGGATCCTGGACTTCCTGACGGGCCGCACCCATGAGGTGAGGGTAGGTAGCAACACATCTGCCATGCTGATCCTCAACACTGGAGCTCCCCAGGGGTGCATGCTGAGTCCCGTCCTGTACTCCCTGTTCACTCACGACTGCATGGCCAGGCACGACTCCAACACCATCATTAAGTTTGCAGACAACTAAACAGTGGTAGGCCTGATTACCGACAACGATGAGACAGCCTATAGGGAGGTGGTCAGAGACCTAACCGGGTGGTGCCAGAATGACAACCTATCCCTCAACGAAACCAAGACTAAGGAGATGATTGTGGACTACAGGAAAAGGAGGACCAAGCAAGCCCCCATTCTCATCGACAAGGCTGTAGTGGAGCAGGTTAGTATGGAAACATGGCTTAACATAACGGAATTGTACCCTGAGACACACATACTTAAAAATACTTTGATCATGCAGGGACTGTGCATGGTTAATACAGTGGCTTTTTATATGCCTGAGATGAAATCGAGGCTAGAGGAGGAGTTTGGTTGGTGGTTGGGACAATATTGCCAGTTTGGAGATTTCAGGATCAGGGTACCTATTAAAGCCACATTGATGTTGACTGTCAAATAGCAGACTGCAGAACAAGCAGGGCCCGGTGCGCCAAGTAAACTGTTGATAAGATCAACCGCTTTGACAAGCCAAAATTAAATGGTAAACATTTTAATGTAATCTCTCGAGGGGCTAGGCAACTGTTGCGCCCCTCCTTCAAATAGGGTGTGATTGGGAAGAGGTTGGTTGGGTTTGTTCTGTAGGGTCAAAGGGGAACCAATAGAAATGGCTAAATCTGACATGCTCAACTTAACATTCTGCAAAAAAAACAATCTTCCATTCAAAGTCAACTGTTATGACTGTTTGTTGTGGTCTCGACATCGAGCAGCATCTAAAATCACATCTCTCAAAGGACTGCAGATCTTTATTTCCCAGAAGTCATGAAAATTACACAGTTTGTTGACCACTATGAATATTTGCTCAAGGCTAAGCATTAGCAATGTTGTTCACAGCTGAGTCACAAAAGCGATTGGGCTTTCCCGCCTTTCTGTGCGAAGCAAATTAGTCAGCTATTTCATTGTACATTTTTTTCCACAGAGGATGAAAGGGAAGCGAAACAAACAGACCGAGGAGAGAGAAAAAAGGAGTCGACAAGGGATTCGTGTTGGGGGTGGCAATTTTACATGCTCTAGAAACACTCACAAAAACAGAAAACCAACAGCTGATGAGACAGGCAGGAACATACAGTCCACGTCGCTTTCTATCAGCTCTCTTGAACCTCAACCTCTTTTGTTTTTATTTCTTTACTTACCTGTTGTTCACCTAATACCTTTTTTGCACTATTGGGTAGAGCCTGTATGTAATCATTTCACTGTAAGGTGAACCTGTTGTATGCGGCGCACGTGACAATTCAACTTTGATTTGATTTGACATTTCTTATTTTTTTGCCATCATTGTAAGCCTGCCACACACACACTATACAATACATTTATTAAACATAAGAATGAGTGTGAGTTTGTCACAACCCGGCTCATGGGAAGTGACAACGAGCTCATGTAGGACCGGAGCACAAATAATATAATAATAATCAATATTTTGCTCTTTATTTAAACATCTTACATATAAAACCTTATTTACCTTTTTCGATAAACAAATAACTCACCACACGTTAATGAGAAGGGTGTGCTTTAAAGGATGCACATAACTCTGCAATGTTGGGTTGTATTGGAAAGAGCCTCAGTCTTAAATACTTTTCCACACACAGTCTGTGCCTGTATTTAGTTTTCATGCTAGTGAGGGCAAACAAACAACTCTCACATAGGTACGTGGATGCAAAAGTCACCAGTGTCTTAACAGCGCGATTTGCCAAGGCAGGATACTCCAGAAATCTGGCAGTGGCTTCTGATTAAATTCAATTTTCACAGAACCGCTTGTTGCAATTTCGATGAGGCCCTCTTGTTCAGATATCGGTAAGTGGACTGGAGGCAGGGCATGAAGCATAGCCTCAGCTTGTAAATCAGCTAGAAAGATGTGTCGGCATCGAGTAATTGTCTCTGGCCCCCTCCCAGTTAGGGGGAGTGATGATCTCTACAGCAGAGTCTCACAACTCAATCGCTGGTTGAAAACTGTTTTCTGTCCCTCCCAAAAGATATAATTTGTCAATAATTGGCCCACTTTCTGGCACTCACCCACAAACAGGACCAAGCCTGGCCTGCTGAGGAGTGACAGACTCCATCCTAGCTGGATGGGTGCTCTCATCTTATCTATGAACATAGACAGGGCTCTAACTCCTCTAGCTCCACAATGAGATAGCCAGCCTGCCAGCTTAGTGGAGCCTGCCACTAGCACAGTGAGTGTAGTCAGCTCAACTATCCCCATTGAGACTGTGTCTGTGCCTCGATCTAGGTTGAGCAAAACTGAACATGGCGGTGTTCGCCTGAGCAATCTCACTGGAATAAAGACCTCCTCCATTCCTGTCATTCTTGAAAGGATTGTGATATCTCACATCTCAAAATAGGGCTACTTAACGTTAGATCCCTCACTTCCAAGACAGTTATAGTCAATGAACTAATCTCTGATCATAATCTTGATGTGATTGGCATGACTGAAACATAGCTTAAGCCTGATGAATTTACTGTGTTAAATGAGGCCTCACCTCCTGTTTACACTAGTGACCATATCCCCCGGGCATCCTGCAAAGGTGGAGGTGTTGCTAACGTTTACGATACCAAATTTCAATTTACAAAAAAAAAAGACTCTTTTCTTAGTTTGAGCTTCGGGTCATGAAATCGATGCAGACTACTCAATCACTTTTTATAACTACTGTTTATAGGCCTCCTGGGCTGTATACAGGGATCCTCACTGAGTTCCCTGAATTCCTATCGGACCTTGTAGTCATGGCAGCTGCCCACTGCACTGAGGCTCGGTAACATGGTCACCACCGATAAATCCATGATTATCGAAAACTTCAACAAGCATTTCTCAACGGCTGGCCATGCCTTCCTCCTGGCTACTCCAACCTCGGCCAACAGCCCCCCCCCGCAGCTACTCGCCCAAGCCTCTCCAGGTTCTCCTTCACCCAAATCCAGATAGCTGAAAGAGCTGCAAAACCTGGACCCGTACAAATCAGCTGGGCTTGACACAATCTGGACCCTCTATTTCTGAAACTATCTGCCGCCATTGTCGCAGCCCCTATTACCAGCCTGTTCAACCTCTCTTTCATATCGTCTGAGATCACCAAGGATTGGAAAGCTGCCGCAGTCATCCCCCTCTTCAAAGAGGGAGACACCCTGGACCCAAACTGTTACAGACCTATATCCATCCTGCCCTGCCTTTCTAAGGTCTTCGAAAGCCAAGTCAACAAACAGGTCACTGACCATCTCGAATCCCACCGTACCTTCTCCGCTGTGCATATAGATAAAATTTATCACTGATCTTTGACGATCTTCATCAGATGACACTCCCTGGACTCAAATGTTACACAATACATGTATGGTTTGTTCGATCAAGTTCATATCCAAAAACCTCAGTTTACATTGGCGCCATGTTCAGAAATGCCTCCAAAACATCCAGAGAAATTTCAGAGAGCCACATCAAATAACAGAAATACTCATCATAAACTTTGATGAAAGATACATGTTTTGCATAGAATTAAAGATAAACTTGGTCTTAATGCAACCGCTGTGTCAGATTTCAAAAAACCTTTACGGCAAAAGCACAATATTCAATCATCTCAGAACAGCGTTCAGCCACAAAAGCAAGCAATACAGTTACCCGCCAAGTTGTGGGGTCAACAAAAGTCATAAATAGCATTATAAATCTCACTTACTTTTGCTGATCTTCGTCGGAATGCACTCCCAGGACGCCCACAAGAAATTTTTGTTTTGTTCGATTACGTCCAAATACATTTGTTCGCGCTTTTAGTTCACTATTCCAAAGGCACAATGTGCGAGCGCAAAATCCAGACGAAAAGTCAAAATAGTTCCATTGCAGTTTGTAGAAACATGTCAAACGATGTTTACAATCAATCCTTAGGGTCTTTTTATAATAAATCTTCAATAATATTCCACACGGACAATAGCGTATTCATTGTTCTCAACTTGCCTACCTGGTTAAATAAAGGTGAAATAAAATAAATACAAAATTACAGAGGAAAGAGAGGCACGCGCGTCCGCGTGATCGCGCAGTAAACAACTGATTGGCCTCAGCCTAGTCCACTCGTTGAAACAGCTCTTATTCGACCACCTTCCACAATAGAAGCCTCAAACAACTTTCAAAAGACTGTTGATATCTTGCTGGAAGCCTTGGGACGTGCAATCTGGCCCCATAGACACAGCATATTGGATAGGCAATCACTTAAATTAAACTACAAACCTCAGATTTCCCACTTCCTGGTTGGATCTGTCTCAGGTTTTCGCCTGCCTGTTCTGTTATACTCACAGACATCATTCAAACAGTTGTAGAAACGTCAGAGTGTTGTCTATCCAATACTACTAAATATATGCATATATTAGCATCTGTGACAGAGTAGCAGGCAGTTTACTCTGGGTACCTTATTCTTCCAAGCTACTCAATACTGCCCCCCTATCACCAAGAAGTTAATGCAGACAGAGAAGAGCTCCAACTTCTTAATCAGAGCCTCAATTTTGTCCCACACATTGAATATAGTTGGGGAGAGTCACTGTAATCCTAGATTCAGATCATTCAGGCGAGAAAAAACATCATCCAGATATGCCAGTCGTGTGAGAAACTCGTCATCATGCAAGCGGTCAGACGTGAAAATTATGGTCAGTAAAGAAAACTAAGCTTATCTTAATTTGAAAAACATGTCAATACTTTGGTACGATACCAAAATGAGCAACAGCTACTTTTGATCTTTAGTGGAATTCCCGAGAGAGAGTAACGTTTAATGTGATTGGATGTTAATTATTTGACTACCTGTATTTCACATTGTGTTACATGTTTATTTGGCGTACCCCCGACGGCATTGCACGTATCCCCAGTTTGGGAACACTTGCTATAGAGGAACTACCTAAAGTTTGTTGTTTATTTTATTCTTACCCATGTTCTTGCTATAACAATTTTGAAAGGTTAGCACAATAAAAAAAGTGGTGCGAAGCAAGGCCAATCTGGAGGACTTTCCTTCAATTTGAACTGTTGCAAATCTCCAGAGAACCTGCAAACAATCTCTAGACCGCCTGCAAAATAAGGACCAAGGGCCCAACTCCAGTTCTTGTACTGGCTCTGCTACAGTACTTGCTTTAAGAGTTCAACACAGCATCCTGTGGAATCTATTTCAGTATAATGTACATAGCCTGTTTTTCCCATCCAGAGCTTACAGTCCCAGATGCTTCACAATGGTGATGCGCACCAGAAATCTCAAGAGGATTGCACATCTCATGCTTCCTATTTCTTGTATTACTGTTTTATCATGCAAGCCCAGTAGTGATCAAAAGCACAAGCGTATTCTGGTGTGGAGATGTGGAAACCCATGGAACACACTCAGGGAAGGTTCCAGGGAAGATTTATCATAGGCTCCCACTGCTGCAGGCGATGGATTACATGTCAAAATAGGACCAGAGAGCAGATCATTCAGACAATGGGGATTGGGGAGAAGGGTACTCCAGGCGATATGGGACACAGCCAATAGAAAGGTTTGGATGACCTCTGACCCACTTGCTCTAGAATAGTGATAGCTGCCTATAAACCTGCCTGACATCATCATGGTGAACTGTAGGGACAGACTGTGACAATACAGAGGCGGATGCAAGATGCAAGCAACGATGGTTTAATGAATACAGTTTACAGCAGCAACAGGACAGACAGACTGTACTCAGACGGAATCCGACCCAGGGACTAGGGCGCATCTTCCGATGATAGCGTGCTGAGAAATCCAGGGGAGTGTGTCCGGATGGGTAGGAGGAAGCACAGCAGATAATCCACACAAGGGTGGTGAGAGATGAGCACGGACACACGACACAACCTCAGAGAATTAACAACGATCTGACAACAAGAAACACTGGTTACAGAACATATAAAGGGAAGATAAGTGATTCCAGCTGGCACAGACAATCAGGCCGAGATTGGGAACCACGCCCACACAAACACGGGAGAGAGAGAGAGAGAGAGAGAGAGAGAGAGAGAGAGAGAGAGAGAGAGAGAGAGAGAGAGAGAGAGAGAAAGAGAGAGAGAGAGAGAGAGAGAGAAAGAGAAAGAGAAAGAGAAAGAGAAAGAGAGGCAGTGGATTCTTGAACCGTGACACAGACTGGCCCAGTGGAGTACCGGCCAGAGGATACAAGCCTCACTAAATGAAATCTCCCCTGTGCTGTAGAAAAATACAAAAGTAGGACAGAATTCAGTTTCTTACTTATTGAACGGAAATACTGGCTACGGAGGGTGGGTTTACATTGCTACGCTTTATTGATGTTATGAGCTCATGTAGTAGTTTAAATGTTAGTTAATCATTACAGACAGTGATTCATTTAGTTTTAAAGAAAAACCGTGGACTCATCGTTGATCTGAAGGATATAATAATTTTTTAGATTGTAACAACCCTAATCCTGTCCAGGTTCTGATGGTTTGCTGATGTATATGGTTTGCGTGTGATTGAAATACTACATAAAGATGAATGTGCTCTCTGATATCATTAAAATAAAATTGTATTTGTCAAATGCTTCGTAAACAACAGGTGTGGACTAAAAGTAAAATTCTTACTTATGGGCACTTCCAGACAATGTAGAGAGAAAGAAAATAGAGAAATAATAGAAAAGTAAAATACGTAAAAACAAAAGTTTTAATAGGTACACAATGAGTGACAATAACTTAGCCATATACAAGGTGTACCAGTACCGAGTCGATGAGCAGCAGTACGAGGTAACTGAGGTAGATACTGTATGTACATATACAGTAATTAAAAATAAAGTGACAGTAAACTGTATCAGCAGTGTATGTGACGATAAACAAATATATAACAAGTTAGTGCAAAAAGACAGTCCGGGTAGCTATTTGGTTAAATATTTAACAATCTTATGGCTTGGGGGTAAAAACTGTTCAGGGTCCTGTTGGTTCCGGACTTGGTGCATTGGTAGTGCTTGCCATGCAGAAGCAGCGACAACAGTCTATGACCTGGGTGGCTGGAGTCTTTGACAATTTTTAGGGCATTCCTTTGACCCCTGTCTGGTATAGAGGTCCTGGATGGCAGGGAGCTCGGCCCCACTATCTTCTGTAGTGCCTTGCCATCAGGTCACCTCCCTGACCAAGGCCCTTCTCCCCCGATTGCTCAGTTTAGCCGGGCGGCCAGCTCCAGGAAGAGTCTTGGTGGTTCCAAACAGACATTTGTTGGCGCCGTTCCCCAGATCTCTGCCTCGACACAATCGTGTCTAGGAGCTCTATGGACAATTCCTTCAACCTCATGGCTTGGTATTTTGTGTAGATTCATGACGGGGGAAAACTATTTAATAAATTTTAGAATAAGGCTGTAACGTAACAAAATGTGGAAGAATGCACTGTGGTGTATATGTGGATGTACAACACACACTTGAGGTAGACACTGCACATAACCACAGATGCAGGTCAGATTACACAACTCCAAATCCTTACCTTCATCATTAGGGACTATTAGTAGAACCCAAAAATCCGATCCCGGGTCAGTCTTTAGACCACACTTAATTTATATATAGCCATAGAGTTATTTTAAAGATGAACATATTCACTTATACACTCGCTTGGTGTAGGCTACAGTATTGAAAACTATTGAATATAACAACTATTGAATACAACAATCTGTCATTATTGAATGCAACAATCAATTCAATTTAGTCAAGGCACTTTGAGAAATATGCAAATAAGGTAGAATACATTCTCAAGTTGAATTGTACGTTCACTCAACCTAAAAGTTGTGTGAACATACAACTGAACTTGAGAATGCACTCTGTTGGTTCAGCTGTATGCCCAAATGTTGAGCAAACTCACAATCCTATTGAAACTGAATTCATTACAATTTTAAGTTGAATCAACTTCAATGCTATTTTGTTGAGCAACTCACAGTTCTATTGCATCTGGTTGCCTTACAATTGTACATTGATCAACATCTTTTTTTTCTTATTTTTTTTACAGTGTAGAGACAGCTGTTGTAATATATTCTGAATGAAATGGACATCAATGTGAGAAATAACTGACTTTTCATAGCTCTAATCATTAATAAATGGTCCAACCACTGCAGGGCAATGATGCTTCAATAGAACCCATGTTAAAAATTAATGGAAGGCCAGCTGGATAGAACAATACAACACTTCTTAAAAAAGTTTATTCAAACCATCACTTTCGGATGACAATTGTAATCATCTCAAATTCACTTTAAATGCAGCCCATATATTGTGAATCTGCCCCACAAGCAGTATAACATCCCAGCACATGACCTCATGTTGCTTCCATCAAAACAAAAATCTCCTTGAATCTGGAATAAAACTAGACGGTGATCTTATCACATGTTAAATGTTAATATCGAGGACAAAAATATATTCCATGAATACTTTATTTTTATGTCACTTTCTCTTTATTAAACATTAACGTCTTTATTATGGCTAACAATGATGTTATGAAGGATTGTCCAGAAACACATGACTTATAAATGGTTAAAGCTGCAATGTGTAACTTTTTGGACGACCTGACCAAATTCAGATAGAAATGTGGGTTATAGATCTGTCATTCGCATTAAAAAGCAAATCTAAGAAGTGATAGATCTTTTTATGTGTGTTATTTCTATACTTCCTGTTCTTAAGTTTAGTTTTTGCATATTTTACATTTGGTTATGGAAAATATATTTCACCACGGTTTAGTTAGTACAATGATTCTCTACACAATACTTGCTTGTTTCGTCACATAAAATGACATTTTAGCAACCAGGAAATGGCAGAGAGATTTCTGCAAGGTGCATCTTTAAATATTAATATCATACAGTGGACGTCTACGCCTGTAGGCCTATCCTATGCATGCAATGCCCTGATGCATTTGGTGCCCAAATCTCTGACAGATGAACCGTGAGGTGGACAATTATTGTTTTAGGAAAGTAAAAAACAATAGGCTATAAGGTTTTGCTTATGCTACACATCAAAAACACAGCAATAGTGTTTTTGTAATTTGTTATAGGCTGTATTTAAGGTCATGTAAATGTGGCTCATTTGGCCAATATCCCTTGTTTATTGATGGTGCCAGGTGCATGGGCGGACACAAAGTGGAAGAAAATGTCTAACATTTTAAAAACAAAATACTAATATATTTATCTTACATATGTATTCAACCTCCTGAGTCAATACATGTTAGAATCACCTGGGCTTTTCATAAAATAGATGGCAAAGTCAAAGATACTGGTTTCCCCTATCCATCTGTAATGAAGTTTTCAATAAATGCTTATGAAAAATCCTAACCTATCTGACAATAATAAAGAAATGCATTTTGGCTAGGCCTAAGCTTCTCTTCCTTTATAAATAGATTTTTTAAGCTGCAATATGTAACTTTTTGAGAGACCTGACCAAATTCACATATACATGTGAGCTATAGATCAGTCATTCTCATTGAAAGCATATCTAAGAAATGGTAGATCTTTTTATGTGTGTTATTTCTATACTTCCTGTTCTCAAATTTAGTTTTTGTGTCTTCTACATTTGGTTTTGTACACTGGCTTCAAACAGCTGAATATACAACATGGTGGGTAATGGAAAATATAATTTCACAGCGGTTTAGATAGTAAAATGATTCTCTATACAATACTTGCTTGTTTTGTCACATTAACTAAATCTAAGTGAACTATTAGAATTTTGGCAAACAGGAAATGGCAGAGCAATTTCTGCATAAAGCATTTTTTTGTAAAAAAAACTTTATTAAGGCTTAATATGTAACTAAGAAGTGATAATAAATGCCTTATTAGCTACTTATATACACTTATAAAGTACAAATAAGTGCCTAATACGTATGTGTACCTTAAAATAAAAGCACGTGGTTGTGGTGACCTTTTCACCCCCCAAGCACATAGTTACAGTATACATACTGGATTTTCTTTGTGTGTTGCATTATTGAAGTATTTTATATTGTGGCAACATGGTCATTGTATCATGCCATTAAGCCCACAAACATTTTGTTTGATGTCAGTTAGACTTGGGCTATTTGGAGTAGTACAATAAATTGCTCATAAAGATCAGATTGTGTACAGACCAACCAGTTCTGATTGAGAAATTATTCAATAAAGGTCATGATGTAAAGACAATGACAAAACAAGTCTATACTAGGCCGATTTGAACGTGGTAGCTCGAGGTAAATATGTTTTCCTGGAGAACGCCATTTGCTGTTCTTGGCTTAATTTACATTATTAAAACCTGTGGCGACAAGAGACAGCTAATTTCTCCAATTAGCAGCGTGATTAAGGCAAGCAAGGGTGGTCAGGAGCAATGAAAAACCACAACCCCACCTATCTTTCTCACCCATAACGGGTCAGATTACATACCCCTGACCAGACGAGGGTGTATGAAAATGTGCACAGGAGCCAAAGTAAATCCCCTCCTCTTAACACATTGTCTGCAAAGCCTACATCTTGCATGACAAGGGACTGCTCTATAGAGAGATGGAGAAAGCCTAATTTGAAAGCTAAAAAGCTTGATTTGCATGAAAATGAACAGAGCATAGCTAAAGACACAATACAATTAACCTCTACGGTATCGGTGTCTTCCCCCTTCGGGACCGTTGAGCTAATGTGTGCTAATGTGATTTGAATGAGGCTGTAAGTAACAAGAACATTTCCCAGGACATAGACATATCTTATATGGGCAGAACACTTGGGCAGAATTCTTGTTAATCTAACTGAACTGTCCAATTCACAGTACCTATTATAGTGAAATAATACCATGCTATTGTTTGAGGAGAGTGCACAGTTATGAGCTTGAAAATGTATCCATAAACCAATTAGGCACATTTAGGCAGACTTGATATAACATTTTATCAGTCTAAAACGTTGCACATACACTTCTGCCATATAGTGGCCAAAATATAAATTGCGCCTAAACTGGAATAATACATTGTGGCCTTTCACTTGCATTTCAAAGATGGAGAAAAAAAAACATGTTTTTCTTTGTAACACATTTTACCAGATCTAATGTGTTATTGTCTGACATGAATTTCACATTTCCACAAACTTCAAAGTGTTTCCTTTCAAATGGTACCAAGAATATGCATATCCTAGCTTCAGGTCCTGAGCTACAGGCAGTTAGATTTGGGTATATAATTTTAGGTGAAAATTTAAAAAAAGGGGCATTCCCTTAACCAGTCAAAACAGTTTATGTATGAACCAAAGTAAACCCTGAAATCAAATAAGATTACTATCGCGTCCTTTACCCCTTTCTGGGGAATTTGGTCCACTGAAATGGGTAGAAAAGTTTAGTAGAGACCCTTGCCGTCCTCCGCAGACCTTTTTAGGTGTGAAATGTTTCTCAGTCAAAACAAGTTTTGTCTTACATTTATATAGAAAAGCATTCATCATAGCTACACTGCACTCAATGAAAAGTCATTATTAATGAAAATGTTTGTGAATCTGACTCAACTGTGAAACTGACCAGCACAAAAAAAACCTGTGGCGTTCTGCATTAGCATCGAATAGCCCCCGTGATATGCTACTTTTTGGGAAGTTAGGAACAAATATACACAGGCAGTTAGAAAAGCTAAGGCAAGCTTTTCAAACAGAAATATGCATCCTGTAGTAATAACTCAAAAAAGTTCTGGGACACTGTATGGAGAATAAGAGCACCTCCTCCCAGCTGCCCACTGCTCTGAGGCTAGGAAACACTGTCACCACCGATAAATCCACTATAATTGAGGATTTCAATAAGCATTTCTCTATGGCTGGCCATGCTTTCCACTTGGCTACCCCTACCCCAGTCAACTGCCCGGCACCCTCCACAGCAACCCGCCAAACCCCCCACCATTTCTACTTTACCCAAATCCAGATAGCTGATGTTCTGAAAGTGCTGCAAAATCTGGACCCCTACAAATCAGCCGGGCTAGACAATCTGGACCCTCTGTTCCTAAAAATATTTGCAGAAATTGTTGCAACCCCTATTACTAGCCTGTTCAACCTCCCTTTGTATCGTCTGAGATTCCCAAAGATTGGAAAGCTGCCGTGGTCATCCCCCTCTTCAAAGGGGGTGACATTTTAGACCCAAACTGCTACAGACCTATATCTATCCTACCCTGCATCTCTAAGGTCTTCGAAAGCCAAGTTAACAAACAGATTACTGACCATTTCGAATCCCACCACACCTTCTCCGCTATTCAATCTGGTTTCAGAGCTGGTCACGGGTGCACCTCAGCCATGCTCAAGGTTCTAAACGACATCATAACCGCCATCGATAAGAGACATTACTGTGCAGCCGTATTCATCGACCTGGCCAAGGCTTTCGACTCTGTCAATCACAACATTCTTATTGGCAGCCTCGACAGCCTTGGTTTCTCAAATGATTGCCTCGCCTGGTTTACCAACTACTTCTCTGATAGAGTTCAGTGTGTCAAATCGGAGGGACTGTTGTCCGGTCCTCTGACAGTCTCTATGGGTGTGCCACAGGGTTCAATTCTCGGGCCGACTCTCTTTTCTGTATGAGTTGAGTTGAGTTTATTTTTATTTTTACAGGGACAGTGCACATTAATCAACTTTTCAGTAAAAGTGACGGTTTTAGCCAGCCGGCTAATTTTCAACCGCAGTCCCTGGGCAGGTTATTAAAAACAATTACAATATAGACAATAGCAACATAGAACAAGCAAGACATAGCAACTTAGGACAAGCAAGACATAGCATACAGACAGAGCAACATAGGACAAGCAAGACGTAGCATACAAACAGAGCAACATAGAACAAAAAGCAGCAAGACAAAACTCATAAAAGCAACAAAGTGTTTCCACACCTCACAAGCTACAGACAACAGACAACATGGAGAGCGGCAACACACAGCTAGGGACCATGTTCACAAATCTGATTGACCTTTAGCCATGTCTTCAAGCATTTTGTGAAAGTGTGATATGTGGTGCAGTTATGTGTGTCTGATGGCAGTGTATTCCAGACATGGGAAGCTCTCACAGAGAATGCAGATTTACTAAAGGTGCTTTTCCTTAGGGGAACTATACAGTCACCTCTCATGGCAGACCTTGTGGATCTGCTGCCATATGTCTGGGTTTTCTGTTTAACAAAAATATTGAGTGGAGGGGGAGCCAGGCCATTAAGGATCTTGAATACAAGACATGCGTCGTGTATTGCACAAGATTTTCCCAACTCAAGAGCTCATGCTTTCTAAGGATGTGACAATGATGATGGCTATTGGGCTTCCTATCAAGCACTTTGAGAGCCTGTTTGTAGACAGACTGAATAGGTTTTAATGTTGTACAGCAAGCTTGGGCCCAACTACTCAAGCAGTATGTTAAGTGGGGGAGTATCATAGATTTGAAGTACAGTTTTGCTACCTCTGTAGTCAAACAATTTCGTATAAATCGGAAATTAGCTAGGTTGAATTTGGTTATTTGAATTACCTTTTTCACATGCTTTTTAAAAGAGAGGTTGGAATCAAGTATGATGCCAAGGTACTTAAAATCGGATACCACCTGGAGCTTCTCCCCTGAAACATAGACATCTGGCTCAGTAGCATCTGTTGCCCTCTTTGTGAAGAACATGCAAACAGTTTTTTTCACATTGAGATGCAGACACGAGTCACTGAGCCACTTTGTAACCTGGACCATTACAGTAGTGAGTTCTTGTGCAGCTTATTGTTTGCTCTTTGCATGCACATATATCACTGTATCATCTGCATACATTTGAACTTCAGACTCAGTACAGACAGAAGGCAGATCATTAATGTACAGGCTGAACAGGAGGGGCCCCAGTATTGACCCTTGGGGCACTCCCACATCATAGCTACGAGTGGGCGACAGCTCATTGCTCACTCTGACACACTGAGTTCTGCCTTCAAGGTATGATTTCATCCATCTCAAGGCATCAGGGGAAAAGTTGAACTTGGACAATTTTGTGATGAGAATCTCATGGTTAACAGTATCAAAAGCCTTCCTTAGGTCCAGAAACACAGCCCCAACAGCACCCCCTTTGTCCATCTTGGACTTTACATTTTCCAGAAGAAAGCAGTTGGCCGTTTCTGTGGAGTGTATCGCTCTGAAGCCAAACTGCATGGAGTGTAATGTGAAGGGGCTGTTGTTGAGGTGGGCAATCAGTTGTTCTGCTACACACTTTTCAACAACCTTTGACACCACAGGTAGTATACTAATGGGCCTGTAGTTACTCACGTTAGCAGGGTCGCCTGATTTAAAGATGGCCGTTATTATGGCCAACTTCCATACCCTTGGAAACACACCGAGACCAATAGTTGTGTTGGTGACCTTAGTAATGGGGCCAATGAGTGACTCTTTGTAGTTTTTAAGAAAGGTAGAGTCCATCCCAAACACACCTTTGGCTTTAGAGTTCTTTAGTGAGCTAATCACCTTGTTCACCTTTGACTCAGAAACCTCCCTTATGATGAAGACAGGTTGAGTGTCATTCACTAGCACTGAGCCCAAGAAACCAATGGAGGGGTTCTGTGTCAGTACCCTGACAGAGTCAATAAAGTAGGAATTGAAGGCTATTGCTATTTCGACTGCATCCTGTGTTAGATTGTTATTCACTATGATTTCTAGTCTTTTTGCAGTGTTACTATGGTCTTTCCCTGTTAACTTTTTTAGACTCTCCCATATCAATTTAGAATTTCCCTTTGCTTCACCAATTATGTTAATAAAAAAGTTTGCCTTGGCCTGTCTGATTTCTTTCATCACCTTATTTCTCAACATGGTAAACCTACGTCTGTCATAATCTAATTTAGATTTTAAGGCTATTTTTAGAGCATAATCTCGTTCTTTCATCAATTTCCAGATTTCTCCATTTAGCCAAGGAAGAGTGCTCTTTTGGCCAGGTTTGGATTTGATTTTCTTTAGGAAGCCATTTATTGTAGTCTGGATTGTGGATAGAAAAACCTGACTATCAGCTTCCACGTCTGTATAGGACAAGAGATCATTCCAGTTTATTCCCTTAATTGCTTTTTCAAAATAGTTTAATTCACTCTTAGGTATTCTGAGTTGATCCGGCTTTCTAACAGTAGAGAGGTTAAACCTGCTCTTAGACAGCTTTCTGGCTATAAGTGTCAGATTATGATCAGACAGCCCAGTAACCATATTGAATGATTTAGTCACTCTCTCTGGTTTATTACTGAACACCAAATCAATCTGTGTTTTAGAGCAACAAGTCACCCTGGTTGGCCCTTTAACTAGCTGTGTAAGGTCAAAGGTATTAGTGATCCGTTTGAGGGTTTTCCTACAACACTTGTCTTCATAATTAATGTTAAAATCTCCCATTAAGATTACCTCTTTCCCAAAATCACATTCCCGAAGCATGGTATTAAACTGATCAAAAAACACACTTTTGGTGGAAGGTGGCCTATACATTCCAATGAGGGTAAAAGACATTTGGGGAGACAGTGTAACGTTCAGGCCGATACATTCTAGTTCATTATCACATGACCACTCAATTTGTTTACATCGGATATGTTCTTTAATGTAAATCATCACACCCCCTCCTCTTCCTTCAATCCTGTCTCTCCTGAAAACATTGTAGCCAGGCACAATCAAGGCAGCATATGGAGAGTGTTTATGGAGCCATGTCTCTGAGAGGCAGAGAAAGTCAAGGTTGGAGTCTGTGAGTAGATGTTGAATTTGATCACATTTTGTAATGACACTACGAATGTTCAAGTGCCCCCCTAGTAGTCCCTTGGGCTTAGCTCGTGGGTCCCAGATGACTCGAGAGTGATTGACACATTGAAAAAAGTTAAATTTTCTGTGTTTTCTGACGGCTGGGTTTAGGCCGTTTTGTTTCGTTTTGATTAGGGGCAGTTCGGTAGCGCAATTAACAATCCCTCCCGCCTGCACTGGATGCGGGGAACTAATTAAAATAGCTTGCGTACCAGAAGCAGAGTCAGGGATCGCATATAGCGACTCTGGTATGTTTGAAGAGTCAAAATCTATCCTGGAGCCGGGTGAGTCGAGAGAAACCATAGGACCATAGCACTCACCCACCTCCACAGCAGCGACGACCAGTGGACGAGGCCATCCACCGCTCTCCACTCCAGTGCGTATCACTGGCTCGGTGATATTGGGCCCAGGATTGAGTTGTACATCCCCGGAGAGCCGGAGGGTAGTGAACAGGTAGTTTAACAGTTTTCGATAAATGTTGGACTTGTGTTTGTTACGCCTAAGCGGTTCAGTAGAATAAGGAGCGAGGTAGACTTGGCCATTATTCAGAACATTATGGTATGCTGTGTACTGTCCGCTCCAGTGGAACGGTAAACCAATGTGTTTGGTGTTGATATTCTCCGGTAGTAGACTGATTGTTTCATCCCAGCAAGGACGCACTGAGATTATCAGTAGAGCAGCTACATAACTGACAATCATGGCAGAGTACTGGAGATAAAACACATAATTGCGCTTTAACTCTTTGCATGAGTTACTTAGCTGGGATCGGCGTACACCTGATGGTTTAGATAAAATTACAGCATTCGAATGAGAAGCGGCACCTGCCGCACCACCCTGTCTTCCGTCCGCCATTTTCCATCAGTATACATCAATGATGTTGCTCTTGCTGCTGGTGATTCTCTGATCCACCTCTACGCACACGACACCATTCTGTATACTTCTAGCCCCTCCTTGGACACTGTGTTAACTAACCTCCAGACGAGCTTCAATGCCATACAACAAATTTGTTTTTATTTAGTATAGTATAAGAATCTGTCCTAGCATCCAAAGTAATGTCATGGACTATTTTTTTTTATAGTCAACTAAGGGGAAGCATTATGTAAGATGCAAAAATATTCCAACTGATTATAGGGTACTGAAGCCAACAATCTTCCGCTGCACCACAGAGTTTTGAAGAAAACAGTGGGAAAAAAAAAACGACAATCCCACGCTGATATTTTTGCTGACCAGCAGATTTCCCTAATGTGTATTGTGAACAGATAATGAAGCTCAGAGTAATGAACCGTTTTTTTTTAGCACAATTTGGTGAAAGCGCCGAAGCCATCAGTAAGGTTTGAAAATTATGGTAAAATTCCCAGGTTTAACAGTAATCCCGGTTGGAAGATTCCTGGAAATCCTCCATCCAGGATTTCATTTTAGTCTAGGAATTTTGCAACCCTACTTGTAGGCCTTTAAACCATGATCTTCAGGCCACTGTATTAGGGTAAAGTTAGGCCTCAAGATAAGGCCGTATGAGATACTGTATGCAATGTCATAAATCGTTTAATTATAATGATAATATCTGCCTCAGATTTCATTTCATGAAGGCCACAGTAGTGAACAAACAAATTCAACAATGATGTCTCTGTCACCAACACATACAGTCATGTGTGCTAACACTACAAAACTCTTAAAAAGGCAAGACACACATGGGAAATTGTATTGTAGGCATGGCTTTGTAGGGTCGTTACTCAATATTTTTAAGCTGATACAACAGGTACAGTGACTATCGGTTTGAGTAATGACACAAAGTAACTGTACTCAGATATATTAAATGCAACAGGTTTCTTCAAATGTTTTGAGTAATGACATCACATTGGGGTTTACAGTGTAGGAGTCAAAACTAATAAATCTCTCTTTTTCCTACCTTCTACTAACTTGGTGGGTAATAAGATACGTTACCAGACTGCAATAAAAAAAAATAGTCAAAGCAGATGCTCGCTTCCTATTATGCAAATCAGATATTCTGGGGGTTGTGTTGACTAAAACATCTTACTGACTCATAGCGGGAGGAATTGCATTTCTTAAGATTTTTGCAGACTCAATCAGATGACTCTCATGCACCACAACAAAGAACGTGGTGGTTCATGAGAGTCATCCGAGTGAGTAGGTGTTTAACCATAAGGGCGTTTTGTGCTTTTGGGTGCAATACGTGTAATCCAACATGCTTTGGCCCTGCAAAGACAAAATCAAGCTGAGAAGACGCAGGAGGTGTCAAATGTAATCAATGGGAGGTTCTCGGGATAAGGGCATGAGCTGAGCCAACAGATAGAATCTCATCTCACTCCGGCTTGCATCAGGGAAGGGAGCCCCTGAGCGATGGTTCTCCTACATAGGGATTTGCTGATTATCACTCTTCAATAGGCATATCAAACATGGCATAAGGAAGCCTTCCCTCTTCACTTTCCTTATCACCGATAGTGCTTGATGCTTGGGGGAACATTTATCTGTTGCGGAAGCTGGTGTGGATTGGAAAGGAAGGGGTGGAGGGATGTTGATAGGAAGGCAAGGGAGGTGTTTGAGAGGTAGTTAGCAAGCACAATTGTTTGTGGCAGCTTGACCTTTCAAATCAGACCGTGGTTGAACCTGCTTCACCTCTGGGAATGCCAGTGGAGCCAACGCCACCTGAATGCAGAGCACTGCCTTACGAGCTCCGTGCCAACCGGCAAGGGAGTGGGCTCCAGATGTGACATGTCGCACCGAGGACTGCTTCAATGGGTACACCAAATAAATATACAAAGAATACATTAAACATGGGACAAACTCCTGGGAGAAGAGAGAGGATTGGAGCAGCAGATGATGTGACCTATGCAGTCTATACTTCTCTCAGACCCAGGAAAAGTGACAGTGAGGAAAGTAGGGATAGTGGACTGTCCAGGGACCACAAATCCTTACTGGCAGGAACCAGGCATAGCTAACTGGTCTATGATTACACAATCTAATACCTATATAACGTACTAGACCATAATACTTTACTATAATAGTATAATAATTTGTAGGATAATATATTATATATATTTTTAGTTTGTAGTATACTACAGTGTATACTACATAATGTGTTTTTTTCCAGGCCCAGTGTCTGGATTGTGCTGCTGTTCCTGAGGATGAGTAGGGTGTAGGAGGAGTATGGGCTAGGATGAGTCAAGAAGACAAGCACGACCCTGGGACACTGACAGAGGGGTGGAGGAGCTGTAAAGTGTTTAGGGATGGGAACGGAACGGAATGAAGCATTAACAATAGATCCCAGAATGCTTGATGATGAGGGGAAGTAGACAGGACTGTCTGGACACTAATGAGCAGTGATTGGCCTCCACCAGTTCACAGGGGCAGACTGGAGGGGGGAATTTCAGGCCATGTGCCAGCGCTTCTGGTAGGGCCATTTGGCTAGGACTGTTCTGCCAGCTCCTATGATGAGCAAAGTGCCAGGTGTGTGTGTAAATTGCAGATGATGGGGTTACCATCTTGTGGAAAAATTCTCTGTCGGGGGAATTACACAGCCCGCTAATCTAATCGGGCTTCCAAAAACCGAGCCTGACAAAAAAAAAGTTTACAACGTTACGCGCCAGGGGCTTCAGAAAAGTTAATTTATCTTGTGTGATGCGTCACCATTTGCGATATGTTAACTCCCACTGTTTGGAATCAACTTAATCTTGTCCAGACCCCATGGCTGGAGACAAATCAGATGTGTTTATTCCAGGCCAGCAAACAGAATGAAAGAGACAGCTTTCTGCGAGCTGCCCCCCAGGCTCCTCCTCTCCTCTGATTTATACCTGAAAGCATAGTGTTAACAAGATAATAACAGATTTACTTTGCTTAAATCTGACTAGAGCTTGGAGAATAAACCAAAACATTATCAATACCAACCATTGATCGAGGACATTTTATTGATATCAATAATGATAAATAAACTTTACTAGAGCAATGTGAATTTTAAAATGAAGTAACTCTGCTGATATGGGCTATTGCTAACTGGACAATTGATAGCTAACATTCAAAGTAGTACTAGTAGTTTTAAGAGTAATTTTTATTTTTTAAGTAACCTGTGTACATTGTTATTTATTGTTGAATTGAGTATAGTCGTAATAATTCAGTCAATTTATTGTGATGCGGATTTTCTCCATACATCCCAGCTCTAAATCTGACACTAAAAAATGGATTGTGTTTGCCAAGGGAATGCAGCTTTACCATATTCTATGAAACCAAGGCTCTTGAATATTTGCTTTCAATAGTTGAGGTAAGTCAATCACTATTCTATTTTATCCTATTCTAATACAACCAAACTATTGCATATGGTATATGAAGAGGGCATTTTCCCATACTTTCAATTTCATGAATCGTATACACTTATCCCAATCGTTTCGTCTTTGTCTCTGGGCATATATATCTATTACATTACTTCGCCCTTCAGACATCATTTTTTAAATGTAATCCATAGGTTATTTACAGGAGGTGTGGCCTATTAGGGGCATTGTTTTCTGGTAAATAGTTTTTTTTGTACGATTTTATTTGATATTTTATAAACAATACACAAAAACGACAACATCATACAAAACATCAACTACTTCACACCTGCACAGATTCACTGCCACATGGCCTGAAACTGCACCATTTTGTTTCTCTCTGTAGCCCATACACTTGACATATTTAAATAATTAATAATCTGATTTTACCATTGTTAATGATGGCGGATTGATTAATTTCGAAGTTTTTAGTATACGTTTTTTCAAGTTGCGTGATAAGACAATCGTCCAACCCGTCGGGTATCTGACTACACTCGATATGCCATGTCTTGAAAACTGTAGACAAACAAATGAAAAGTATGTTTACATTGTAATACTTCAGACAGCCAACTTTCTAGCTCCGCCTACAACAATCTGGACATTATAGCATTCCCAAAAAGCATGGATTATTAGTTTACACTTAAGACATTACTAGGCCATTGTACTGTAGAATGTGAATTTTGTCTTTTAGTTGACAAATTCTATACATTATACTTGATTAAGCGTACATTTTTCTTAACTGTAATTTTGTTAGTTAAACTCCAAATGTCCCTCCATCGTGTGCCAATAACAGTTTTTTTAAAGTCTTGGTTCCAATCGTATATATTTTTTCCTAAGAGGTTGGATATGCTCTCTTCAAGATTTGATATATCTTCCTTATCATATGAACATCCTTTTCTGACTCAAATAAGATTACCCAAAGTTTGTGTCACATCTGCTCCTGCTCCTCCCTCCCCCTGGCACTTGAGGGCGCCAGGTTGCCCTGTATCACGCACTCCTGCCATCCGTCACGCATACCTGCCTTCCCTCGTCACGCGCATCAGCGTTATTGGACTCACTTATCACCTGTTAATTTCCTCCCCTAAATTTGTCAGTTCCCCAGCTCTGTGCCACGCTGTTGCAATGTTTTGTTTTTGTCTTTAGTATTAGTTTGCTGACGCTTTTCCTGTCTCGTTCTACCGACCATTTCGAATCTCACCGTACCTTCTCCACTATGCAATCTGGTTTCAGAGCTGGTGCACCTCAGTCAAGCTCAAGGTCCTAAACGATATCATAACCACCATCGATAAGCGACATTACTGTGCAGCCGTATTCATCAACCTGGCTTAGGCTTTCGACTCTGTCAATCACAACATCCTTATTGGCAGACTCAACAGCCTTGGTTTCTCAAATGATTGCCTCGCCTGGTTCACCAACTACTTCTCCGATAGAGAGAAGGGCCGACTCTCTTCTCTGTATACATCAATGATGTCGTTCTCGCTGCTGGTGATTATTTGATCCACCTCTACACAGATGACACCATTCTGTATGCCTCTGGCCCTTCTTTGGATACTGTGTTAACTCATCTCCAGATGAGCTTCAATGCCATACAACTCTCCTTCCGTGGCCTCCAACTGCTCTTAAATGCAAGTAAAACTAAATGCATGCTCTTCAACCGTTCACTGCCTGCGCCTGCCTGCCCGTCCAGCATCCAAATCCTATCTTCCGAGGCCGACAGAGATGGCCGCCTCGCTTCACGTACCTAGAAAACTATGCTGTATTTAGTTTTTTACGTGTTATTTCTTACATTGGTACCCCAGGTAGTCTTAGGTTTTATTACATACAGTAGGGAGGAACTATTGGATATAAGAGCAACGTCAACTCACCAGGAATACGACTTCCCGAAGCGGATCCTCTGTTTTGCCCACCACCCAGGACAATGGATCGGATCCCAGCCGGCCAACCAAAACAATGACGCCGTAAAAGAGGCAGACGAAGCGGTCTTCTGGTCAGGCTCCGGAGACGGGTACATCGCGCACCGCTCCTAAACATACTACTCGCCAATGTCCAGTCTCTTGGCAACAAGGTAGATGAAATCCGAGCAAGGGTAGCATTCCAGAGAGACAGTAACAATCTTTGCTTCACGGAAACATGGCTAACTCGAGATACGTTATCGGAGTCGGTACAGCCAGCTGGTTTCTTCACGCATCGCGCCGACTGAAACAAGCATGTTTCTGGTAAGAAGAAGGGCGGAGGGGTATGCCTTATGATTAACGAGACGTGGTGTGATCATAACATACAGGAGCTCAAGTCCTTCTGTACACCTGACTTAGAACTCCTCACAATCAAACGTCGACCGCATTATCTACCAAGAGAATTCTCTTCGATTATAATCACAGCCGCACATATTCCCCCCCAAGCAGACACATCGATGGCCCTGAAAGAACTTCATTGGACTCCATGTAAACTGGAAACCACAAATCCTGAGGCTGCATTCATGGTAGCTGGGGATTTTAACAAGGCTAATCTGAAAACAAGACTCCCTAAATTCTATCAGCATATCGATTGTGCAACCAGGGCTGATAAAATCCTGGATCATTGTTATTATTCCGCGATGCATATAAGGCCCGCCCCCGTCCTCCTTTCTGAAAAGCTGACCACGACTCCATTTTGTTGCTCCCAGCCTATAGACAGTCACAATTCAACGGCTCAGACACGAGAGGTATGTGGCAGGGTCTACAGTCAATCACGGATTACAAAAAGAAAACCAGCCCTGCCGCGGACCAGGATGTATTGCTCCCAGACAGACTAAAAAGCTTATTTGCTCAATTTGAGGACAATACAGTGCCACTGACACAGCCCGCTACCAAAACCTGAGGACACTCCTTCACTGCAGCCGACGTGATTAAAACATTTAAACGTCTTAACCCTCGCAGGGCTGCAGGCCCAGACGGCATCCCCAGCCGCGTCCTCAGAGCATGCACAGACCAGCTGGCTGGTGTGTTTACGGACATAATCAATCAATCCTTATCCCAGTTCCCACATGCTTCAAGAGGGCCACCATTGTTCCTGTTCCGAAGAAAGCTAAGGTAACTGAGCTAAACGACTACCGCCCCGTAGCACTCACCTACGTCATCATGAAGTGCTTTGAGAGACTAGTCAAGGACCATATCACCTCCACCCTACCTGGCACCCTAGACCCACCCAATTTGCTACCGCCCCAATAGGTCCACAGTCGACGCAATCGCAACCACACTGCACACTGCCCTAACCCATCTGGACAAGAGTAATACCTATGTGAGAATGCTGTTAATCGACTACAGCTCAGCATTTAACACCATACTACCCTCCAAACTCGTCATCAAGCTCGAGACCCTGGGTCTCGATCCCGTCCTGTGCAACTCTGTACTGGATTCCTGACGGGCTGCCCCCAGGTAGTGAGGGTAGGTAACAACATCTCCACCCCGCTCATCCTCAACACTGGGGCCCCACAAGGGTGTGTTCTGAGCCCTCTCCTGTACTCCCTGTTCACCCACGACTGCGTAGCCATGCACGCCTCCAACTCAATCATCAAGTTTGCAGATGACACTACAGTGGTAGGCTTGATTACCAACAACGACGAGACGGCGTACAGGGAGGAGGTGAGGGCCCTCGGAGTGTGGTGTCAGGAAAATAACCTCAAACTCAACGTCAACAAAACAAAAGAGATGATCGTGGACTTCAGGAAATAGTAGAGGGAGCACGCCCCCATCCACATTGACGGGACAGTAGTGGAGAGGGTAGTAAGTTAAGTGACCTCTGTCATTGCCAACAAAGGGTATATAACAAAGTATTGAGATAAGTATTTGGTCAATAACAAAAGTTTATTTTCCACCATAATTTGCAAATAAATTCATTAAAAATCCTACAATGTGATTTTCTGGATTTTTTTTCTCATTTTGTCTGTCATAGTTGAAGTGTACCTATGATGACAATTACAGGCCTCATCTTTTTAAGTGGGAGAACTTGCACAATTGGTGGCTGACTAAATACTTTTTTGCCCCACTGTATGTATATACTGTACTCTATACCATCTACTGCATCTCGCCATCTCGATGTAATACAAGTATCACTAGCCACTTTAAACAATGCCACTTTTATATGTTTACATACCCTACATTCGTCATCTCATATGTATATACTGTACTCGATACCATCTACTGCATCTTGCCTATGCCGTTCTGTACCATCACTCATTCATACATTTTTATGTACATATTCTTTATTCCTTTAAACTTGTGTGTATAAGGTAGTTGTCGTGAAATTGTTAGGTTAGATTACTCGTTATTACTGCATTGTCGGAACTAGAAGCACAAGCATTTCGCTACACTCTTATTGACATCTGCTAACCATGTGTATGTGACAAATAACATTTGATCACTACTCTGGACGGTTCTGACTTAGAATATGTGGATAACTACAAATACCTAGGTGTCTGGTTAGACTGTAAACTCTCCATCCAGACTCACATTAAACATCTCCGATCCAAAATTAATTATAGAAATCGGCTTACTATTTCGCAACAAAGCATCCTTCACTCATGCTGCCAAACACACCCTCGTAAAACTGACCATCCTACCGATCCTCGACTTTGACGATGTCATTTACAAAATAGCCTCCAACACTCTACTCAACAAATTGGATGCAGTCCATCACAGTGCCATCCGTTTTGGCACCAAAGCCCCATATACTACCCACCACTGCGACCTATATGCTCTCGTTGGCTGGCCCTCATTTCATACTCGTCGCCAAACCTACTGGCTCCTGGTCATCTACAAGTCCCTGCTAGATAAAGCCCCGCCTTATCTCAGCTCACTGGTCACCATAGCAGCACCCACCCTTTGCATGCACTGCAGCAGAAATATCTCACTGGTCACCCCCAAAGCCAATTCTTCCTTTGGCCGCCTATCCTTCCAGTTCTCTGCTGCCAATGACTGGAACGAACTGCAAAAATCTCTGAAGCTGGAGACTCTTACCTCCCTCACTAGGTTTAAGCACCAGCTGTCAGAGCAGCTCACAGATCACTGCACCTGTACATAGCTCATCTGTAAATAGCCCATCCAATCTACCTCATCCCCTTACTGTATGTTTTTATCTTGCTCCTTTGCACCCCAGTATCTCTACATATCACTCCAGCGTAATTTGCTAAATTGTAATTACTTCACCCCTATTGGCCTATTTATTGCCTTACCTCCTTACTTAATTTGCCCACACTGTATAAAGATTTTTCTATTGTGTTCCTGACTGTACAATTGTTTATCCCATCCGTAACTCTGTTGTTTTTGTCACACACTTTGCTTGGTCTTGGCCAGATCTCAGTTGTAAATGAAAACCTGTTCTCAACTGGCCTACCTGGTTAAATAAAGGTAAAATAAAAAATACAAAAATTAGCATCTTCAATATGTACCCATTGTTCCTCTTTAGTGCATAACTATATGTCGTGAGTAAAAGCATTGGGTAGCGAGTTGATACAATTTGAAGTCCCGAAGGTTAAAACCACCCTCAGATTTAGGAACTTTCCTTTTTATTCTATGAATTTTATTTGCCAATATAAAGTATGTTATGACCGAGTATACTTTTAAATTATGTCTTCAGTGATGTCATTGGTATTACCGAAAATAAATACAAAACTTCGGTAGCCATGCCATTCTAAAAGAGGTTTATTGTACTTATGGGAAGAGGATGAGTCAAGAAGACAAGCACAACCTTGGGACACTGGCAGAGGGGTGGAGGAGCTGTAAAGTGGTTAGGGACGGGAACAGAATGAAGCATTAACAATAGATCCCAGAATTCTTGATGACGAGGGGAAGTAGACAGGACTGTCTAGACACTAATGAGCAGTGATGGGCCTCCACCAGTTCACGGGGGCAGACTGGGGGGTGCCAGGTGTGTGTGTAAATTACAAATGGTGGAGTCACCATCTTGCAGAAAACTTCTTTGTCATGCTAGCATTTCTAGAAAGCCTGGATTATTGAGTTATTAGTTTTACACTTAAGAATTGCGCAAAGGCATAGTCATGTCTTAACCTGTTGAGTGTAGGGGACAGTATTTTGATGTTTGGATGAAAAACGTACCCAAATGAACTGCCTATTTCTCAGGCTCAGAAGCTAGAATATGCATATAATTGTCAGATTGGGATAGAAAACACTCTAAAGTCTCCACAACTGTCAAAATATTGTCTTTGAGTATAACATAACTGATATTGCAGGTGAAAACCAGAGGAAAATTCAACTAGGAAGTGTCTCTTATTTTGAAACCTCCCTGTTCCATTGCATGCCTTCCCTCCATTTAAAGGGATATCAACCATATTCCTTTCCCTATGGCTTCCACATGGTGTGAACAGTCCTTAGACATAGTTTCAGCCTTTTATACTGAAAAATGAGCGAGAATGGTCACTTCACGTCAGTGGATGGCTGGGTGTCCTTAGAGTTTTGCATGCACCAACAGCTTGGAGCAGACATTTTCTCTCTCTCTCCTATTGAAAAAGCTACGGTACGGTTGAAACATTATTGATTATTCATTGTAAAAACAACCTGAGGATTGATTATAAAAAACGTTTGACATGTTTCTACGAACTTTACAGATACTATTTGGAATTTTCATCTGCCCCATCTGCCCCGTCGTGACCGCTCGAGTCTGTGGATTACTGAACAAAATGCGCAACCAAATGGAGGTTTTTGGATATAAAAATAATCTTTATCAAACAAAATAAACATTTGTGTAACTGGGAGTCTCGTGAGTGCAAACCTCCAAAGATCAAACTTAAGCGATTCATTTTATAGCTTTTCTGACTTTCGTGACCAATCTACTTTGCTGCTAGCTGTTTGTAATGTTTTGTCTGCTGAGAGATTTGTCCTTACATAAATGATTGGTTTGCTTTCGCTGTAAAGCTTTTTTTGAAATCTGACACGCCAGGTGGATTAACAACAAGGTAAACTGTGTTTTGCTATATTGCACTTGTAATTTCATGAAAATGAAATATTTTTAGTAATTTAATTTGAATTTGGTGCTCTACAATTCAGCGGATGTTGCATGTTCTCTGAAGCTAAAAAGACAGAGCTCAATCTTTTCACGACCCCCCTAACCTAATTTTCAATAGATAGCCCACTCTCTGCAATTATAGACAACGGTCTTATAGAATTCTTCATACCAGGCCATGGTGACCACTATCTGGTCCTCAACAACACCTTGGTGCATTTACGGCTAAAAGTGACCAAAAGAGATGGTACTAATATTGCAGGTGATGCCAAAGTGAGTCTCATTAATTACCCAGTGGCCACCATCTTCTCCCAAGTGGATGTGACTTTGGGTAAATGCCTAATCAGTCAAAGCAGTGCCACAACCTTATAGGGCCATTTACTCAACTACTCCGAAGACACTCTCAAGAAACAATTCAGCGCCAGGCTGTTTAGCAAGGATACTGCAGGAGTCTCTATGGAATCGATAGACCCTTCCACCGGTGCAAACAAAGGACTGGAGGCATGCGCTCGCTACTGTGCCGAATCTCGAGAGTTTCATCTGCTAGGGCCTATACACTGACATTTTCTTTCAAGAATGTTTACTCTTAAATTCGGTTGATTTAAGACTACAATTAACCAGGGCCACGGATGAGTTTTGTCTGATGTCTGCCCAGGATGGTGACTTTAGTTTAAAGGTGTTGGGGGCAACCCTTTACCCCGATACATTGTTATAGGTTTGGTTGATCACGCCTCTAATACGGGCAGCTTACATAAAAACCCATTTCATTTTCAACACATCAATGCAGAGTATTTAGCTCTCTGTCAGGACGGAGGTCAGGTCCCTGCTAAGACTTTCCAACCGCAATTTAATAACATATCTGTGCGAGAATTTTATAATCTATTCCTGGCTACCGGGAGGCATCTAAACGATCTCTCTTTACCTATTGACAGAAATTATTTTGCAGAGGGTTACACATTGTATGCTTTCAATTTATCACCTGATGATGACACCTCAGGAAATCTGTCGGTGGTAACCTCAGGCTGGAAGTACGTTTCCGTACACCTTTAGCCTGTACAGTTAGCATGATTGTTTATGCATGCTCTGATTCAATGTTGGAAGTGAATGCCCGAAGACAGGTCTTAGTGGATTATTATTAAGGATCGTTGAGCAAAGTCATGAATACCCAAGAGTTGGAAGGGCTCATGAGCCGATTGATTGGAAAACAATTTTGTGGAGTGTGGGCTTGTGATGAATTACCTATTGAGAAATGGCCGGAGCGGCCGGCCATGTAAATTGTAAATACCCATCCTAAACACATGCCGGGTGAACATTGGCTAGCTGTGACATTAGAAAATGAAAGAGGAAGAAAAATCTAAACTTTTTTTTTATTCCTACGGCTTTCCCCCCAGTTTTTCACATTTCCCCAAATCTATTAAAGAATTTTTGACCAAAACTGATCAAAGTTAAGCTACAGCATCAAACAAGTGCAAGATAACCTTTCCATTACATGTGGTCAACACTGTGTATTCTACCTATGCCAAAGAGACCGGGGAGTTTCTTTTGAAGACGTTATGCCTCATTATAATTATGATTTTAAGAAGTAATGATAATGTTGTAGCTTGTTTTGTTAGAAAATGTCAAATATGTGTCCTTTAAGACCATGTAATCAAGGCGTATGCTCACGTCAAATGTTTCAATGCCACAAATGTTAAATTGCTTAATTTATCAAATAAAATGTATTGAATTTAAATCATAGTAATTGAAAAGTCTAACCACCCTGAAAGATCGGGATTAGGAAAAGGTCCGGAGATGTTCTGGGGGGTAAATGAGTTATCATCCCTTTCGTAGGGGGGTTGTTGAGTCATCTTTAGGGGTGCTGTAGCTCGTTGCTTTTTTGTTTTAAAGCTTGAATCTGTTGACGAAGCTTATAGTTGGATACACCCGAGAGAGGAATGTTAAGGATTGCCAGGGCCTTAAGAAACTGATGCCATCCGGGAGGTCTTCTGTCATCAGCAACCTTTTGGGCTGCTGTGGTACTTTTAAGCAAGTCAAGGATATGTGAACCCTTGACAACAGCGACCTGAAGGATAAACTCTCCTTTGTTATCCCAAGTAGCGGTCCCCTTTGAGTATTTATCTTGTTCATAATGTATCTAACATTTTTCCTGTTACGTGCCGGAACATGTGTCAACATGTCATGCATAACTTTATCTTCAACAGGCATTTTATCTTCAGCCGGTAAGATCGCAGGTACAGGCAATACAGGGGCTTGGCTATCGCGAGACGCTTCATCTTTTAAAGGGTCCGGTAAGGAAAGCGTTAAATGGTTGGTCTCTCTCTCACCTTGTTTTACCAAGGCCAAATACCATTGCAAGAGGTTTGTGTATTTTTGGACCTTATCATAAGGGTTCAATCCTTTTCGATTCAAAATATCCTTCATGGCCGTATCCAAATCATTTCCCACTGTTTGTCTGATATTTTCAGGACCCTGCATTTGTTTTTTAAGTCTATCCAACTCTTGTTGAGGCACCAAGTACATTTTATTTGCCATCATACTCTGTGTTCAACCCCCACGTCTGGCAGCAATAAGTCTGGTGATGAAGGGCACAGCTATAGTTAGCAAAGGCAGAAGAAAACCCCCAGACTGTTGTATGCCTTTTCTTTTGATGACTGGCCCTTTTATTGGCAAAGAGTTTGATTGCTATCTTTTGTCTCTTTATTTTTTAAAAATTAGGTCAGGGTGAGTGGAATGAGTCCTTTGAGAAGATTCAAAGCAATCTCTCATAGGGATAATATGAGATCTGAAAAACAGTGACCAAGATGGCCTTCCGTTCTTTAGCTGTAGCCCCAACTAGGCTTCTCAAGAGGGGCAGGTTTCTTTTTAAACGCAGAGGCATAGCGGTTACTTTTTAGGAATGTACGCAGCCGGCCACTCCATGGGAACAGACCGGTTCGTAGCCTCAGGTGTTCTGGAGTATTTGCTTTTAAATCCACAATTAAATAAGAAAATGGCGCTTTGGTAACGTCCTCATAGCTCTCCATGAAGTAGGATTTCCTTCCCGGGGACATCTGCTGAGCTAGAGTGTTATCCTGTTATGGCTGCAATCCCAATACCGGGATCGATATGACAACTACCAGTGAAAATAGAGGGTGCCAAAATTCAACCCACGGAAATCTCATAATTACAATTCCTAAAACATTCATGTGTCTTATGTCATTTTAATTCTATTTTCGTTAATATCTTATGAGATAGGGGACGTTTGAGTCCCACTTGGGCAAAAGCCAGAGAAAATGCAGGCGCAGCAATTTTTTTTAAATGATATAAAAATCTAACTTTCATTAAATCACACATGTAAGATACTCAATTAAAGCTACATCATTGTGAATCCAGCCAACATGTCAGATTTTAAAAAGGCTTTTCAGCGAAAGCATAAGAAGCTATTATCTGATGATAGCACAACAGTAAACAAAGAGGGTAGCATATTTCAACCCTGCAGGTGCTACACAAAACGCAGAAATAAAATATAAAACATGCCTTACCTTTGATGAGCTTCTTTTGTTGGCACTCCAATATGTCCCATAAACATCACAATTGGTCCTTTTGTTCGATTAATTCCGTCCATATATATCCAAAATGTCAACTTATTTGGCGCGTTTGATCCAGAAAAAAACAGCTTCCAAAATGCGCAACATCACTACAAAATATTTCAAAGGTTGCCTATGAACTTTGCCAAACTATTTCAAACTACTTTTGTTATACAACTTTAGGTATTTTTAAACTTTAATAATCGATCAAATTGAAGACGGGTCTATCTGTGTTCAATACAGGAACACGACAAACCAAGCTACTTTACAAGTCTTGCGCAAATCTCAACCGTGTTACGCAGTTCCTAGATGGCCGTACTTCTTCATTGCACAAATGAATAACCCCAACCAAATTCCAAAGCCTGGTGACATCCAGTGGAAGCGGTAGGAACTGAAAACGAGTTCCTAAGAAATATTGTTTGCCAATGAGAACCCACTGAACAGACAGAGACCTCAAAAAATACATTTTGAACGGTTAGTCCTCGTGGTTTTGCCTGCTACATAAGTTATGTTATACTCACAGACATGATTCAAACAGTTTTAGAAACTTCAGTGTTTTTTTATCCAAATATACTAATAATATGCATATCTTATATTCTTGGCATGAGTAGCAGGAAGTTGAAATTGGGCACGCTATTTATCCAAAAAGAGAAAATGCTGCCCACTATACCTTAAGAAGTTAATCCCACCAAAGTGTCTGATTTCAAATAGGCTTTTCAGCGAATGCACTACAAACGATTATGTTAGGTCTCTACCAAACCACAATAAGCACAGCCATTTTCCAGCAAAATATAGCCTTCACAAAAACCAAAAATAAAGATAAAATTAATCACTAACCTTGAATTATCTTCATCAGATGACACTCATAGGACTTCATGTTACACAAAACATGCATGTTTTGTTTGATAAAGTGCATATTTATATCAAAAACGTCTGAGTTTACATTGGCGCGTTAGATTCACTAGTTCCAAAAACATCCAGTGATTTTGCATAGCCACATCATTCAACAGAAATTCTCATCATAAATGTAGATGATAATATAGTTATACACATGGAATTATATATATACCTGTCCTTAATGCAACCGCTGTGTCAGATTTCAAAAAAACTTTACGGAAAAAGAAATGCATGCAATAATCTGAGACGGCGCTCAATTTAAAAACACCACAGCCGCAAAGATGGCGTCAACATAAACAAGAAATTACATGATAAATATTCTCTTACCTTTGATGATCTACATCAGAAAGCACTCCAGGAATCCCAGGTCCACAATAAATGTTTGTTTTGTTCGAAAATGTCAGTTATTTATGTCCAAATACTTTCTTTTGTTAGAGCGTTTGGTATACATATCCAAACGCTAATTCTGGTCAGCGTTATATCGGACATAAACTTCAAAAAGTGATATTACCGGTCAAAGAAATATTTCAAACTAAGTACAGAATCAACCATTAGGATGTTTTTAACAGATAGCTTCAATAACGTTCCAACCGGAGTATTCTTTCTTGTCTTCGTTAGCAATGGAACGCAAGTGACTACCATGAGGAAAAAGTGGGATCACAAAATGGCTGCTTGATGGACAGCTGATATATTCTGCTCTCCTTCACTCCCACAACAACATAGAAGCATCATTCAAATTTATATTGATGGTTGACATCTAGTGGAACCCCTAGGCAGTGCAAAATCATTCATATCTCAAGTGGATTTCATTGGGGACTACATAAAAGCTCAGATTTCTGACTTCCTGTTTTGATTTCAACTCAGGATTTTGTATGCCAATATGAGTTCTGTTATACTCACAGACATCATTCAAACAGTTTTATAAACTTCAGAGTGTTTTCTATCCAATACTAATGATAATATGCAAATATTAGCAACTATGACTGAGGTGCAGGCCATTTGATATGGGCACCTTTTCATCCAAGCTACTCAATACTGCCCCTGCAGCCATAAAAAGTTAAACCTGACACCCTATGCGGATTGTGACCGCACATGTCATTCAGCCTACTGTTTCGAAAAACACAACATTTAAACATGGCACCGCAAGGCCTGTAAATCTGTAAACAGTTGTGACATTAATAAGGGCTGCATCGGACAATTTTCATCCAGACATACTGAACAGTTATAACTGCATGAGTGCCACCCCCCCTTTCGGGTGTAGCCGGTATGGCAGGATGGACACACATATGGTGAGCCTAAAAACGCTGTGATGTTGGTAATAGCATAATAATGGTCGTTTTGCACATAAAACTACAGAATCTGAGGATGAGGTTGTGGGTTGTTTTGGAATATCAAGAGAGCTGCATTAGCTCTACTCTGGTACAAAACCACAATCTTATTGTTCAGAAAGTTTTCAAATTTGACTATGTCCGAGAAAGCCACCGCATCCTGTATACCTAGACCCACGGCCGTTTGGTGCTCTCTAGCCTTGTGTAATGCCGCTAGATCTGTACATCTAGGGATGAGTAAATGTGCGAGGCCTATTGCAAAGCATAGCTTATTACCATGATTGTGAACATTTAGGAGGTATGCCCTTTTATTGCTTATGATTTCTGATTGCATTAGGCTATCTAGTTTCCTTCTCTGACCCCCACCACCCAGGGGTTGACGTATTATTTGCACTACAAGCTCGAGGTTTCTATCAGCTCTGACGGATACATTTTTTACTGAACAAGTCGTTCCAGCAGGGCTATAAATTGTTCAAGATCTGTTTCGCCATTGGGTAAAATAAGAGATACAATGTTTTGCAGGCTATCTACACAAATTTCCAACTGTAAGACGTCACGAGGTTCGCCATAATCTCTCGCCCTGTCTAACAGTTCATTCAGAGTATCCAATATCATTACATAAAACACTGCATAGTCAAGATTCTGATTCATCCATGTGAAATTGAAAAACTGTCGAATCTCTGTATTGCTGCATTTATTTCGGTACACAACCCGGACACTTCTATCGATACCATTGCTGATCGATACCTCCTGATTTATTAGACAATTTTCCCATTCCTCAAAAACATTGTATTGCAGTTCAGACTCTTTGGAAACGAGTGTTAATGGCAGGGTTTGTGGGGGTCCAGTGTAGAAGATCTTAGGCTCTCATTCATCTGGTTAATTAACGATATGAGGGCATTCGGGATAACAGGTTTTCATCGGTCGTCCTGGACTCATTCATATGATTAATTAATTCTATGAGTTTGGAGGGAATCTGGGATAATATGCTTTCATCTATCGTAATTATGTCTGTTACCTCATCCTCATTCATCTGGTTAATTATAGCTTGGAGTTCAGGCGGTATCTGGGATAACAGGCTTTCAACTGTCTCAATTATGTCTGTTGGCTCAGCCATTTGGATAATTAATTATGTGTATTCTGGAAGGTTACATGTTACATATATGTTTTTAGCGCCTGTATTTTCATTTTTTTAATCGGATTGCTGTTTAACAAGTGTTGCATTGTTCTATGCCAGAAGGATAGATCCTGACTGTATTGTCGCTCGAGTAAAGCCACCATTTGTTTGTGGAGCAAAACCTTTCGGGAGATTTTAGAGCTGTGAAAAATCTAGCTTGATCTATTTCAGGTTCGGGTGTTTCCACCAAGAATTGGAGGAATCAAGAAGGTTGGCCGCCTCACATAATAGCAGGTCGTCTACCTCTGAAATGTCATTTAAAACGGTGAAATCCTCCGGTTTCGGTGTTTTATTGTGAATGTCCGGTGAGCCGAAATCCTCCGCATGCTCTAGGTGCGTATGTCTTCTGTGCCGTTATACGCCGGGGAGGTGTCTGAAAGAAAATAATACATACAAAATAGGTTATTAAACATGAAATAAAAATGATAAAAAATTAGATAAAAAATGTCATATACATTTCAGGTATAATACTATATATTAACAATATATATTTAAATTACCTCTGCTTTTTTGACGAGGGCTGTTCTGACGAATCGCGGAAACCGGGGACTCTTGACTTTTTTCGCAAAGTATTCCGGATTCTGCCGGGCATGTCTTGTTGGAGTCTTGTTGGAGTATTATTTATCATTGTTTTAACATATTCAATCATAAAAATGTTATAAATAATAAAATATGTATAACTAATAACATATAATAACATATATATATATATATATATATATATATACATATATATGATAATGGCTTCATACCGTGTCCGGGATGGGTTGATTCTGAGCAATGTACTTGCGCCTGAGTTGTACGTTGCTTGTATGGGTCTTGAATATGGTGCGAGTGGGTGGAGGTTCCCGGGGGATTTGATGGGACGGGTAAATCCTCGGATCTCGTGTGTTTGAAAAAATGTTTGTACAGAACGCGAGAATTGCATCTATGTCATCTTCTCCGCTGTAATTGAGAGAGTCTATAATGCAGCCGTGATCATTCTTGGCAATCTGTCAGCTGTAAACACAAAAATAGCTTTTAATATAGGTTGCAAACTTTTTGCTATTAATAATGTATAAATATTCTTATGGATTTTATTATTGGACTTACGTCGACAATAGTATGATGGGGACTGCCTGCACACGTTTTGCTCTGCTGAATTCCCTTTTAACGAAGGACGGATACCCTACAAACTTAGATAATATTAACATACAGTGGGGCAAAACAGTATTTATTCAGCCACCAATTGTGCAAGTTCTTGAAATTGCACAATTGGTGGCTGACTAAATACTTTTTTGCCCCACTGTATGTCCTCTTTCAGTAATAAGGAAATCTGTCACGACTTCCGCCAAAGTCGGTCCCTCTCCTTGTTCGGGCAGCGTTCGGAGGTCGATGTCACCGGTCTTTTTGCCATCACCGATCCACTTTTCATTTTCCATTTGTTTTGTCTTTGTTTTCTACACATCTGGTTTCTATTCCCCAATTATATGTTCATTATTTAACCCTCAGTTTCCCACATGTTAGTGTGTGTGTTTATTGATTGTTCATGTCGGTTCTTGACGGCTGGTTATTGTTTGCCGGGTTATATATTTACGCCCGTTATTTTCGAGTGACCGGTATTTCTCTGCACCTTGAGTATTGTCTGTATACTGGTGCTGTCATGGAATTAAATACCTTGTACACTCATCCCTGCTCTCCTGCGCCTGATTCACTGCACCAGTTACCCACCGCCTGACAAAATCAGACCTTCCTGTTGCATGTCCGATAATCTCGCGTATATAGTAGTGGTTAAAACATGCTAATAATGGTCCTCTGAGTATATCAAAACAAGTTTGGTATACTTCCACTGGTATGCCATCCAGCCCTGGAGTTTTCCTGGACTTAACCTCTATAGGGTATGTGGGATGCTAGCGTTCCACCTGGACAACATCTAGTGAGATTGCAGTGCGCCAATTCAAATACAGATATAGTCATTATAAAAATTCAGAAAAGATACAACTATTTTACATAGATTAACTTCTTTTGAATCCAACCACGGTGTCAGATTTAAAAAAAATGCTTTACGGCGAAAGCATACCTTATGAATATTTTATTTGAGAACACAGCCAAGGAGACAAATCATTACAAACAGTAACCAGCCAAGTAGAAGAGTTACACAAGTCAGAAAGAGATTAAATTAATCACTTACCTTTGATGATCTTCATATGTTTGCACTCAGAAGACATTCATTTATTCAATAAATGTTCCTTTTGTTCAATAAAGTCTCTTTATATCCGGAAACCTCTGTTTTGTTCGCGCATTTTCTTCATTAATCCACAGGCTCAAACGCAGTCACAACAAGCAGACAAAAAAATCCAAATTGTATCCGTAAAGTTCATAGAAACATGTCAAACGATGTTTATAATCAATCCTCAGGTTGTTTTTAGCCTAAATAATCGATAATATTTCAACCGCACAATAACATCGTCAATATAAAATGTAAACAAGAAAGGCACTCTCTCGGTCGCACGCATGAAAAAGTTCTGTGACACGGCAGGGTCCACTCATTCAGACTGCTCTTACTCCCTCATTTTTCAGAATACAAGCCTGAAACAATTTCTAAAGACTGTTGAAGGCATAGGAACTGCAATTTGAGTCCGAAGTAATGGCATTGAATAGAAAACTACAAACAAAAACTACTTCCTGAATGGTTCCTGAAGGTTTTCGCCTGCCAAATCAGTTCTGTTATACTCAGACATTACTGTTTTGGAAACTTTCGTGTTTTCTATCGAAATCTACTAATTATATGCATATCCTATCTTCTGGGCCTGAGTAGAAGGTAGTTTAATTTAGGCATGCTTTTCATCCAAAATTCCAAATGCTGCTCCCTACCCTATAGAAGTTAAAACTTGTTAAGCCTATGGGTTCCCCTACAGGAACTACACCCCCCCCGTTCAGCTGAAACGGTAGCGCAGGGAATGCAAAAATATTCTTAGAAATATTTAACCTCCACACATTAACAAGTCCAATACCTCAAATGAAAGATAAACACCTTGTTCATCTACCCAGCGTGTCAGATTTTTTAAATGTTTTATGGCGAAAACACAGCATATATTTACGTTAGACCACCACCAAAACAAAGAGAAAACGTAGCCATTTTGTACCACAAAAGATAAAATCACAAAAGCAGTATAAAAAAATTCACTAACCTCTTGAAAATCTTCATCAGATGACAGTCATATGACATTACACAGTACATTTATGTTTTGTTCGATAATATGCATTTATATCCATAAATCTCAGTTTACATTGACGCCATGTTCAGAAAATTCTCCAAAATGTCCGAAGGTATTATAGAAAGCTACGCCAGATAACATAAATACTCATCAGAAACTTTGACTAAAGATACATGTTCTACATATAATTAAAAAGATACACTGGTTCTTAATGCAACCGCTGTGTCACATTTTTTTTTTACGTTACGGAAAAAGCCTACCATGCAATAATCTGAGACGGCGCTCAGACGTAACAATATTTCTCCGCTATGTTGGAGTCAACAGAAATACAAAGTTACAACATAAATATTCCATTACCTTTGATGATATTCGATCAGAATGTAGAGCAAGGAGTCCTAGTTCAACAATAAATCGTTTTGTTTCATAATGTTCAATTCTAGTGTCCATGTAGCAGCATTTGCTACCACTTTCAGCTCAAATGCCCAAAAAATGACTTCTGGTCCATGATAATTTTGCATAAAAACTTCAAAATTACATATTACAGGTCGACAAAACTGGTCAAACAAAGTGCAGAATCAATCTTCAGGATCTTATAATCATACAGACCGAATAGCATTCCAACCGGGCCATCCTAGGTCATCTGGGGCTGAATGGAACAGACAAAGCACTCCAACGCATGTGCGCCTTCATGAATCTTTTGCGACACTCTCGCACTTTCCTTCCCATTAGGACAAAGTTCACAGCAAATGCTCCATTACACTTTCTACTGAATGAGGACATCTAGTGGAAAACATATGAAGTGTTTCCAGATCCATAACTTGTTGGAAAGGGAGGGGGCGATGACGTCAAAGTTGCCCCAACTTTCAGGATTTCAAAACTAGTTTGCAAGATTGCCTGCCCTGTGAGTTCTGTTATACTCACATACATAATTCAAACGGTTTTAGAAACGTCAGAGTGTTTTCTATCCAATATTAATTATACTATGCATATATTAGCAATTTAGGACAGATTTTGATGCAGTTCACTATGGGCACGCAATTCATCCAAAGGGAAAATACTGCCCCTATCCTTAACAAGTTTTAAAGGCATCAAGTAGTTCCTCCTCTGTAATTTGAACTTCGCATGAGTCTTTCTGTACAGATGTTAATTTTACATTATTAATATTTAAAAAATCCATACAATTAGCTTCGGTTAATGGAGATGGAGGAGAGTGAAATTAAAACATATTCTTAAAGTACTTCCTCTTTCAAAATATAATTTGGTGAATCATGCGTGACTCCATCATTTGTAACAAGTTTCAATACATTTGTTTTGGTAGCATTTCTATGGTGAAGATTGGTGCATTTTCCCCCATATTCCATCCAGTTCGCATTATTTTTTATAATGTATTACACTGGATCTTTCTTGAATAAGTTCCTCCATTTCTTTTTCCTCTAACTTATTCTGTGCCTCTATAGTTGTCACAACTTCCACCGAAGGTGGCTCCTCTTCCTGTTCGGGCGGTGCTCGGCGGTCATCGCCGGCCTACTAGCTGCCACCGATCCATTTTTCCCTTCGGTTGTGTCTGTCTATTGTTTACACCTGTGTCTTATTAGTTGATTTCGGTAGGTATATTTACCTCCGCTGCCTGCTAGTCTTTGTGCGGGATTGTTTTGTGGTTACGTTCGTTAGGGGTGCGTGTCTGCACCACAGGGTTTTATTTTTCTCACGGCAATTGTGCCGTTCGGTATGAGTTGAGGAGTAGAGGTTTCTTCCCTGTGTGTGTGGCGACCTCGTTTTGTTTCAGTCCAATGTTGTAGTTGAGTTGGGACTGCCTAATAAACTATTTTGCCACTGGGACTTCCTTGCTCTCCTGCTCTCTGCACCTCCCTCCATTAGGAGGCTCATAACAATGGTACAGTTTTTATTGCTACTGACTGTTCTGTTGGTCCTTCAATTTCCTTTGTTAAGATGGACTCTTTTGACCTGTCCCTTACAAAAAGCGGTTCTGCTGTACCTATGTTCTGTCGTAAAAAGTCAGTTATAAAATCCTCTGTCATAGTAATAAACAAGTTGTCATCCAGTAAGCGTTGATTAAATTTCCAATATCCTCGCCCACGTGGAAATTCTGTAAGAGTAATATATATGCCAATTATGTGATGATCCGACCGCACTCTGTCCCCTATCAACACTAACTTTTGGTGCCAGAGAGAATGACATATGAAAGTAATCAAGACGACTGGCTTGATAAAGCCTCCGCCATGTATATCGCACTAGCTCAGGGTATTTAAGCCTCCATATATCCACTAATTCCAATATACCCTTGACATTCCTGATTTCCTTAAGTGCCTGAGGGTGATAGTTTGTAGTGTGATTTCCTTTACGGTCCATAGAAGTATTTAAAACTGTATTATAATCTCCCACCATAATAATAGAGCCTAGTGTTGCTTGTAGAGTTGATAAATTCCTATATATATATTATTTGGACCATATAAGTTAATAAGTCATATGTTTATTGTCCAATAACATATATTTTTTTAAATCCATCTACCTGATGATCTGTTTGGACAATTTGCACATTTGGATCAAAATTACTGTTAAGTAATATCATCACCCCTTTTTGAATTTATTTATTTGCCCAAAAATATATTTCACTCCCCTAGTCCTTTTTCCAAAAAACTTCATCTAAAATTGTTGAATGAGTTTTCTGTAAACAATATATATTTATATTCCTTCTCCTTTAACCAAGAAAATACTGATCTTCTTTTCTTATCTGCTAAGCCATTACAATTATATCTGGCTATAATTATTTCACCAATTACCATAATGAGACAATTACCAAGTTTCAATTATATTTATCATAATGTATGTTTGTAAACGTACCATTATGTAGGAGAGTTAAAAAGGTTATTCCATCAAACTTCAAATTATTAGAATAGTACACAACGCAGAACAGAACAACCAGGTTGAGGGTCAGTGGCAAAAAAGCACGCGAACAGGAATATTCAAAGTTCAGACAGAAGGGTCGCTATGATCGCCAGGAACTTTACTTTTGGTGTCTATTTTTAATTGTTGTGCTACTGGTGCTGCCTGTTGATGTTAGGTAGGCATCTATAATAGCTGAATGATGTTAACATCTTCGGGTTTTGTTTCATTAAATGCCTTTTATTTCATCTGGGTGCTTGTGCCACCTACTAACACCCTGGTATTACCCGTTCTCCTCAGTCCGAGAAAACACAGAGAAAGGTATGTGTTGCAGATTACTCCTTTGTAGAAGTCCATAACGTGAAATAAATAAAACATCCCAAGGTTAATGCTGTAGATATTGTTATAAGGGACTGTGAGACTATTGAAATATGTAACTTTCAGAGTTGTATTGTTGTTGTTAATATAGTTTCCAGAGTGCTAAAAGTGCTGCTGTTGCTAGCTAGCATGCTAGCATGCCTTTCTATGATGCAGACGGTTAGCTGAGCTGCCGACTGGTGCTGGCGTTGAATTATAGGAGATGTAGTTTTGGCCCTCTAAGGTCTGAATGGGATAGAGGCGATTTCACGTTGTAACTTGTTTGTGTTGCAGTGTTTTTGTACATGAGTTGTTGTATTTTGATACTGTCAACACAAAGCATCTAGTCAACACAAAGCATCTAGCAATGTATTGGGGATGTGAGACAGTGTTTAAACTTTCTTCATGCTCCTGTATTGAACAACTTGTCAGATGATGCTTTGGAGACTGATGTGTTCCTGTCCTGTCTTTTCACAATACTATTGCAGGTATGGTTCTATTGTCTAAGAATTAAGATTATACATTTGTTGTATTAAGGACTGGTTATTATTTTATACTATACCTTATGGCTTTATGTATGAATGTGATTTGTGTGAGTCCGTGTAAACGCAGAGAGAAAGAACAACTTGTCAGATGGTGAGTTGGAGACTGATGTGTTCCTGTCCTGTCTTTTCACAATACTATTGCAGATCAACATGAGAGCCAAAAAGACAGCCGTGGTGTCACTCTTCATTTCTTGGTTCTCCTGTGGTACATATAAAGTCCGTTACAATTAAAAAGTAACATGATGATTGAGTGTCTATATAGCACTACCTTGATATTTGCATTGCTACTAAGTAAACCTCAAATTGGTCCCCACTATTCCACCCACTAAAACCCCTCCTCATCCCGAGTGTTGTTGTCATCCCAATGCCCAGCAGACCACCCTAGACCCCCCGGATCCCATGTCCCCCGGAGAGACTGGGACTCATCCTTCGAAAGAGCACACAGTGCCACCTACAGAACAGAAGCAGATCAACCGCCAAATGCATGTCCATTGCCCTCACCTCGATTTGTATTATATATACAAATCGAGGTCTCTCGGAGGACCTGAGCCCTAGGACCATGCCTCAGGACTATCTGGCCTGATGACTCCTTGCTGTCCCCAGTCCACCTGGGCATGCTGCTGCTCCAGTTTCAACTATTCTGCCAGCGGCTATGGAACCCTGACCTCTTCACCGGACGTGCTACCTGTCACAGACCTGCTGTTTCAACTCTCTAGAGACAGCAGGAGCGGTAGAGATACTCTGAATGATTGGCTATGAAAAGCCAACTGACATTTACTCCTGAGGTGCTGACCTGTTGCACCCTCTACAACCACTGTGATTATTATTTGACCCGGCTGGTCATCTATGAACATTTTAATATTTTGGCCATGTTCTGTTATAATCTCCACCTGGCATAGCCAGAAGAGGACTGGCCACCCCTCATAGCCTGGTCCTCTCTAGGTTTCTTTCTAGGTTCTGGCCATTCTAGGGAGTTTTTCCTAGCCACCGTGCTTTAACACCTGCATTGCTTGCTGTTTGGGGTTTTAGGCTGGGTTTCTGTATAGCACTTTTTGACAACAGCTGATGGGCTTTATAAATACATTTGATTGATTGATATAGCCATTAAAAAATATAGATTACTTTAAAAAATCCTGTTTGTCCTTTTTTCCATAATTAGCTATTAATATCTGTATTAATGGTGGCAGTTTATGCAAAGGATTTTTATTATTGTGATTCATCCTATATTGTCCCTAACATCTTTTACTCCCTCGCAGCAGTTGTGGGAACCACACAAACTCATACACACTCAACCCCTTTCCCTCACAATAACCATAGACTGAGATTCTCAACAATTGCACCATCCCAGAGCCCACCTGAAGAAAGGTCTTGATTTACGAATGCATATACAGTTGCAGCTGTATGAGAAGGCCTGCAAAACTGAGCAAAAAAAGGGGAGATTTGCCATTGTCACGACCTAGGTGATGCAGGTTTCTCCTGAAACCTCCACATGGTTCCCCGTAGTGACCATATTTCCAAGCATCTCTGCAGTCAGACCTTTGATTGTGCCACCAGGGCCACAATAATATACCCCCTCTCTGAATGTCTGAGTGTGACCCCCTCCCCATGGGTTAGTGTAGCTAGTGTTGCCAGCACTGCCACTGCCTGGGTGGGGGCACCCCACCGGAATAGACACCGGCTAGGTACAAGTTCGTCAAGGTTCTCATTAGCAGCTTTGAGAATGTCCTTGTATATGAAGCTCTCCCATCAGGGGGCTCTGGCCATCAGTATCGCTCTCAATCTATCCAACTGCCCTACCCTTTCTACCACCTTAGCTCGTAGGCCCCCCTTTAGGTTATAATCTAGAGGCTGACTCTCTAACATGTCCTTAACACAGGGCTTTTAAATATTTAATTAATACATGCAGGCCTGTTTCATTATTCCTACCCTCCTTTTTCCCCCATGCACATGAAAGCTTCATTTGCTTTCTTTATAACCCGACTTCTCTCTTTTATTCATAAATTAATTATGTTCTCTCACTCCTTAATGTGATTCATTGGATTTGACAGAGGCTGGTTAAAGCAGCTGTTTCTCGGCAAGAATGTATTAGCCGAGTATGATAAGTAATATAAACATTTTTAAAAAAGAGGTACAAGGACAGGTGGAGGGGGAGAAGGGCGGATGGAGGGAAGAAGAGAGGAAGGGTGAACAGGGAAGGAGGGAGCAGTTACATAACTAACACATGGGAATGAAGGCTGCATGCCACCAGTTTTACATGCAGAGAGAGAGAGACCGAAAAGAAAGAGAAAAGAAAGAGAGAAAAAAGAAAAGAGATATTTTCATGTTCTACAGGAGCTATGGCAGTTGGCCAGTACATCATGCCTCATTTGCGGTATTGTTAACAGTAAGAAGTACGGTGAAGATACAGCTTACATTTTTCCTCTCTCAGTGATGGTTGCAAACCTTTAAAAACTGCAGGGGAGCTCAAGAAAACAGGAAATGTTGTTTCTGTTGTTAGAATTTTATTAGCCTTCCATCTAACAGCTATCTTAACACTGGTAGTACTGACATATGCCACTAACTTACCTGTCAATGCAACAGCAGCCATGACAGGTGTTTGTCAATGTGAATACTATGCAGCTCCATGCAAGCTAAGAATGATCTATCTGATCTAGCTTACAGGCTAACCTAAATCTGGGCTAGGATGGGCATAAGAAATCGAATACTCAAGTACTCGAACTGACCATAAAAGTCCATCTTTAACCAGAGATCACTTTTTTTTCAAATGCTGTATAACTGGTTGGCCTAAATGTTGTCTTGAAGACACTGTTCACTTGTTCCAACAATGAGCTGAAGTTCTGGAATGATTGCGTAATTTTAGGCTTAGCTACTTTGCGGTTGTCACTAGTTACCAAAGCCATAAAGTCAAAATTGGCTATATAATTTAAATTCAGGAAAACAAAAATGTGCTTTTTGGTCTTAAGGTTAGGTATAATAATGACAGTGTGATTCAGGTAAAGGGTTAAGGTTTATAATTCGATTTTAAGAAGCGAAATTGTGGAAACAGGCAGGGTTTTTGACTTGTGGCTGTGGTAACTAACGTTAGTGACGACCCTACTTTGCGAACTGCTAGTGGCGTTTAGAATTGGTTAACTTAGGCCAGAAATGGGCAACTTTGATTGGGTTGGGGGCAACAAAAACATTTAACTCACCATAAAGGGCAGCAGTGGCTTGTGGGTCTGCATACCCACATCCATACAAATTTCTAAATTGCACCTTGTGTATTCTATTATTCTAACTCTCAACAGTAAGTTGAGACCCTCGACTCAGTTCCCGTCTGTATATTGAAAAGAATTTGGTTTGTAACCTAGAAAAATTTCTTAATTTACTAAATTGAGCCCTGTTTCAAATGATCCCTCTTTGAGAATAACTGTTCCAAACATGAAATGCAAATCATTTCACACTACAGTGCATTCGGAAAATATTCAGACCTCTTCCCTTTTTCAACATTTTGTTACATTACAGCCTTATTCTTCAACGGATTAAATAAAAATATGTTCCTCATCAATCTACAGACAATACCCCATAATGACAAACCGAAAACAGTTTTAATTGTTTTTTATGCCTTAATTAAACGGAATATCCTTATTTACATATGTATTCAGACCCTTTGCTATGAGACTAGAAATTGAACTCATGATTTGGAATGGAACACAGTTGTCTATATAAGGTCCCACAGTTGACAGTGCAGGTCAGAGCAAAAACCAAGCCAGGAGGTCGACGGAATTGTCCATAGCTCTAAGACTTTTCCCAGAGCTGGCTGCCTGGCCTAACTGAGCAATGGGGTGAAGGGCCTTGGTCAGGGAGGTGACCAAGAACCCAATTGTCTCTCTGACAAAGCTCCAGAGTTCCTCTGTGGAGTTTGGAGAACCTTTCAGAAGGATAACCATCTCTGCAGCACTCTACCAATCAGGCCTTTATGGTAGTTGCCAGACGGAAACCACTCCTTAGTAAAAGGCACGACAGCCCGCTTGGAGTTTGTCAAAAGGCACCTAAAGGACTCAGACCATGAGAAACAAGATTGGTCTGATGAAACCAAGATTGAACACTTTGGCCTTAATGGCAAGCGTCACGTCTGAAGGAAACCTGGCACCGTCCATACGGTGAAGCATGGTGGTGGCAGCATCATGCTGTGGGGATGATTTTCAGCGGCAGGGACTGTGAACGGAGCAAAGTACAGAGAGACCCTTCATGAAAACCTGCTCCAGAGCGTGCAGGACCTCAAACAGCCAAGACAACACAGGAGTGGCTTCAAGACAAGTCTCTGAATATCCTTGAGTGGGCCAGCTAGAGCCTGGACTTAAACCCGATTGACCATCTCTGGAGATTCCTGAAAATAGCTGTGTAATGACGCTCCCCATCCAACATGACAGACCTTCAGAGGATCTGCAGAGAAGAATGGGAAAAACTCCCCAAATACAGGTGTGCCAAGCTTGTAGCGTCATACTCAAGAAGACTCGAGGCTGTAATCGCTGCCAAAGGTCCTCCAACAAAGTACTGAGTAAAGAGTCTGAATATTTATGTGAAAGTGATATTTCCGTTTTTATATGCTTAAATTAGTTATTGTTGCACACTGTTGACTAAACTAAATAAACTATAAACTATACTATAAAACAACAATACATCTAAATAATGACAGTAAAAGGCCTTGGAGCACCTTAAATGAAATGTTGGTTAAAATGGTAAACTCAACACTGTTACACACACACAGTTTGCATTCCAAATGGAACCCTATTCCCTACATAGTGCAATACATTTGACCATACATTATCAGAATCAATATTAACGCAACAGTCATCAAAGGCCTAGCCATGATGGTATGTCCACCTTTTTGACTCTGACAGGTGACAACTACTGCTCTGCAAGCTCAGGCTCACATCAACTGGTGTTACAGCAATGTCAAGAGTGCATTGGAATATTCCAGAGAGCATCGCAAGGATGTATTTGTTGTTGATAGCTTGGTTCCAATAGCCACACTACAAATAACTCCCCAATACATTGCTCCATTCTGAGTGGTTTGCTATTGTGGAAATGGGAACAGGGCCACAATCAAAGCTGAAAAATGGTAAGAGAACATTTGATTATGCTCAGTACAGTTGATAACAAAAATAACAATGGATTGAAATGGTGTAAATGTGTGTACAATTACTAGCATACCATAACCATTTGTAGCCACTATACTTCTAGTCAAGACTTTTATAATTACCACAGAAACACAATAACCCAGCAATTAAAACATATTGGTAGATGCTAAATGAGGTATAGAAGGTAAACAGAAGGTGTTCTGTTGTTCTTAGCGGAGTGCCTTATGACCCCATGATACTTCTACACTTCAATAAACAGCTACCTGGCTACATTATAACAGGGGTTAAGGAATCTTCTGAGACCTATATGAAATGAATAGAATAAAAAAAAAAAAAAAAATTGTGTTATTTTAAGTTTATAACTCTGATGTGGGGTTTTTGAAAGCTGAGTGTGTGTCTGTGTGAGTGTATCCAAAGGTTAATATCGGCACCCAGAATCAAATCTCAGTTAGGCTATCACAAAAGGACTACCCATACGTATACACTTGTGTGCATCTGGTGAGTCCATGCATGCATGTGTTTATGTCTGAGTCAAAGTACTGTACATACAATTGGTATGCTAAGCGTATGCCTCTGTTTAGTGTTTGAAAGTGTACACTGCCAATGCCCCGGGTATAATGTGCACAGACACATGCCTCTTTACCGGTGCCAAACCTCTTTCATTTAGCAAACAAATAAAACGATCTAATTCGCCAAGGAAGATGTACAAAATTACAAAGCCAAACAGGTAATTGTAATGAGCGCACCAAACCCATGATCCTTACACACACTAAAGAACTATTATCTTTACATATTCACTTCACTACTTCATCATTTTGTAGGAGGAATCTTAAAGGAAAAATCCACGAAAAATATATTTTTGTATTTTCTTTTATTAGTCCCAAAATGTTTTGCATGTCAGCAGGCAGTTGTCAAGATATTACACTTTCAAGAAGCAAAGTGTCACCGGCCACATTTTTATAATGATGCTAATTTCCTGGACAGCTTTTAAACAAGAGGCCCTACAGTGGGGCAAAAAAGTATTTAGTCAGCCACCAATTGTGCAAGTTCTCCCACATAAAAAAATGAGAGAGGCCTGTAAGTTTCATCATAGGTACACTTCAACTATGACAGACAAAATGAGAAAAACAATTCCAGAAAATCACATTGTAGGATTTTTTATTAATTTATTTGCAAATTGTGGTGGAAAATAAGTATTTGGTCAATAACAAAAATGTATCTCAATACTTCGTTATATACCCTTTGTTGGCAATGACAGAGGTCAAACGTTTTCTGTAAGTCTTCACAAGGTTTTCACACACTGTTGCTGGTATTTTGGCCCATTCCTCCATGCAGATCTCCTCTAGAGCAGTGATGTTTTCGGGCTGTTGCTGGGCAACACGGACTTTCAACTCCCTCCAAAGATTTTCTATGGGGTTGAGATCTGGAGACTGGCTAGGCCACTCCAGGGCCTTCAAATGCTTCTTACGAAGCCACTCCTTCGTTGCCCGGGCGGTGTGTTTCGGATCATTGTCATGCTGAAAGACCCAGCCACGTTTCATCTTCAATGCCCTTGCTGATGGAAGGAGGTTTTCACTCAAAATCTCACAATACATGGCCCCATTCATTCTTTCCTTTACACGGATCAAATACTTTTTTGCCCCACTGTATATAAATGATCGTTTCCAATTAAACATGGGTACAATATTTACTGAGGCCAGGTGCAATATCTATTTCAAATTAGGCTGCTCCGTTAATTGGTATATTGCCCTATTGCATTATTCCAAGTGACGGCAAAAAGTGAAACTAATTAAAGGGAGCATGCGACACTCCAATGAAGGAGAGACCCTATTCCCCGACTCAGGTAGCAACAGCTGATTGAAGAGGGAGAGAAAGTGGGAGAGGAGAGAGAGAAAGCAAGAGAGAGAAAGTTGGAGAGATGAGAAATTGACCACATTTACATGTGTTCTGTTATTGAGTTGACGCATATGAACATCATATCCCATTTACAATAACCCGAATAAGCTTGTATCCCGGTTATGAGAAACCTGATTAAGATAGCTGGAATATGCTGATCTTAGACAGAATAATGTGACATGCAAACAGAGCTGATTGACTCTGCTCGACACAAAATACCCATCATATCTGGCCCTGAGCCATCTTTGGCTACATGATTATTGCAGCTCAATGGGTGTAACTTTTGTTGACAATTTCGATACCTTTTGGAATCACGTTTTATAAAGGAGGATGGGGTCCACTCAAATCATGTGGGATCCTGGATCCTTTCACAGCACTGTATGGCTGCGTTGAGACAATTACTTATCAATGACTCAAGCCCAGCTCAGCTAATCCTTACCATTGTGATGCAGAGTCGCCATAATGCTTCAGCAATTGTACACTTCACCAGGGGCGTCGGTAGACACACTATGAGTAACCTAATTTATGTTCCTTTAACTGCCCTGAATGCCTCTACTGATCCTACAGCTATTGTATGCAGTAAACATGTGCCTCTGAACCAGATTTATACTGTTAGCACTAAGCTGGTGTACCCTATGAGGAAGTACACTGTGAGCAGCTCACCCTGCACTAACATAAAGAACATGAGCACATCAACTTCTGCTAACCTACCCAGCAAAGCAATAAAAGGAAGTAAGCATCCCCGAAGGAAAGTGCTCAAAATAGCCCACGTTAACATATGTAGAAACAAGGTTCATAAAATCAATAATTTGCTAGTAACAGAAGACATTCATATTCTGACTATCTCTGAAACTCACTTAGATAATACCTTTGATGATGCAGTGGTAGCAATACAAGGTTATAACATTTACAGAAAATATAGAAATGCCAATGGTGGAGGTTATGGTTCTGTGTATATTCAGAACCACATTCCTGTATAGATAAGAAAGGATTTCATGTTAAATACTGTTGATATAATATGGCTACAGGTTAATCTGCCTCACCTAAAACCCATTCTGGTGGGAAGCTCCTATAGACCACCAAGTGCTAACAATCAGTATCTGGATAACATGTGTGAAATGCTGGACAATGTATGTGATATCAACAGAGAGGTATATTTTCTGGGTGATTTAAATATTGACTGGCTTTCATCAAGCTGCCCACTCAAGAAAAAGCTTCAAACTTTAACCAGTGCCTTCAACCTGGTTCAGGTTATCAGTCAACCTACCAGGGTAGTTACAAACGGCACAATAATGAAATCAGCAACATTTATTGATCACATCTTAACTAATGCTGCAAAAATATGCTTGAAAGCAGTATCTAGATCCATCGGATGTATAGATCACAATAGCACCCGTATCTAGGAAAACCATAGTTCGAAAGGCTGGGCCTAATATAGTGTAGAAGAGGTCATACAATAGGTTTTGTTGTGATTCCTATGTTATTAATGTAAAGAATATCTGTTGGTCGGTGGTGTGTACTGAGGAGCAAACATACAATGCACTTGACATGTTTATGAAATTACATATTCCAGTTGCTAATAAGCATTCACCCATTAAGAAAACAACTGTAAAAACTGTTAAATCCCTGTGGATTGATGAGGAATTGAGTAATTGTATGGTTGAGAGGGATGAGGCAAAAGGAATGGCAAATAAATCTGGTACACAACCGATTGGCAAACTTATTGCAAATTAAGAAATAATGTGACTAAACAGAATAAAACAAGTTTAACCATACTATGAAACAAAGATAAATAAAATATTGATAGTAAAAAGCTTTGGAGCACCTTAAATGACATTTTGGGAAAAAAAATCTCCATCATTCATTGAATCAGATGGCTAACTCATCACAAAACCAACTGATATTGCCAACTACTTTAATATTAGTTTTTTTAGCAAAATTAGCAAACTTCGGCATGACATGCCAGCAGCAAAACGCTGAAACTACACATCCAAGTATATCTGACCAAATTATGAAAGACAAGCATTGTAATTTTAAACTCCATTTTTCTTGGAATAGAAACACCATAATATTAATCTAATTAATTAAGCAAGTATCAGTCAAAAGATTGGACACACCTACTCAGTTAAGATCAAATTATTATTTACAAGACAGCCTACTCCTTCCTCCCCATCGGGGAATTGAACCTCGTTCTCACCCGTGTTTTCTAGTAGAGCCATTGTTGAAGGCAATCAAATGCTTCTCAAAGATGCCCTCTTGTGGTCAAGCTAGCAATAACTAGCATTAATGGTACCAGTGGTTCACACTTACAGTTGAAGTCGGAAGTTTACATACACCTTAGCCAAATACATTTCAACTACATTTCACATTTCCTGACATTTAATCCTAGTAAAAATGTAGTGATTCTTATGTTATTAATAAACTTTTTTTTTTCTGGACATTTTTAGCCTGTAATTGAACCCACAAATGCAGACACTCCAGATTATGAACTAATCTAAAGGCCAGTTTTATTGCTTCTTTAAATCAGTACAATAGTTTTCAGTTGTGCGAACATAATTGCAAAAGGTTTTTCTAATTATCAACTAGCCTTTTAAAATGATAAACTTGGATTAGCTAACACAACGTGCCATTGGAACACAGGAGTGATGGTTGCTGATAGTGGGCCTCTGTATGCCTATGGAGATAATCCATAAAAATCTGCCATTTCCAGGTACAGTAGTCATTGACAACATTACCAATGTCTACACTGTATTTCTGATCAATTTGATATTATTTTAATGGACAAAAATGAGCTTTTCTTTCAAAAACAAGGACATTTCTGTGACCCCAAACTTTTGAACGGTAGTGTATATCCCAATACCCCAGGCTAGTGATTTGGGACATTGCCCTGTGTAGGGTGCTGTCTTTCTGATGGGACGTTAAACGGGTGTTCTGACTCTCTGTGGTTACTAAAGATCCCATGGCACTTATCGTAAGAGTATGGTGTTAACCCTAGTGTCCTGGCTAAATTCCCAATCTGGCCCTCATACTATCACGGTCACCTAATTATCCCCAGTTTACAGTTGGCTCATTTATCCCCCCTTCTCTCCCCTTTAACTATTCCCCAGGTTGCTGCTGTAAATGAGAATGTGTTCTCAGTCAACTTTCTGGTAAAATAAGTGTTAAAAAAAACTCAGGAACTTGACCACTATCGGCTTGTCAAATTCCCTCACTTTGTCCTCATGTGGAGATGTTGTAATTCCATCCACAACAATGTTGTTTCCGCTCTGATTGTCCTTTTAGATAATCTGATTTCTCTGTCATTGTTATCATGGAGTCAAATACAGAACTGATGTCCTCTCTCAATGACTTAGATTGATGTAATTTTGCCATTCTCCTGTTTAAACTCATCAATCTGTTCTTTAGGTCCTGGACCTCTAGTCAGGTTGCCCATTGTTTTATTGATTGACTTCACCAGAATTTGGACACAACACTTGAAGCTATTTAGTGGTTGTTGTAACAACTGCTGGTAGAACTATTTTTGTTCATTTAAATCTTCAGGCCAGGGTCCTTTTTTCTCAATTTCCGCCTGACTGACGTGCCCAAAGTAAACTGCCTGTTGCTCAGGCCCTGAAGCCAGGATATGCATATAATTATTACCATTGGAAAGAAAACACTCTGGAGTGTGTAGAAATGTTAAAATAATGTAGGAGACTATAACACAATAGATATGGTAGGAGAAAATCCAAAGATAAACCAACCGCTTATTTTTTGAGAGCCCATGCTCTTCCAATGGAACGTATAGGGAAATAATTAAATCTAGCTCCCAGTATGCAATTCCTATGGCTTCCACTGGGTGTCAGCACTCAATGTTCAAGGTTCCAGGCTTGTGTCTTCCAAAATGAGTAAGAATAATGACTTGGAAATTGTGTATGCGCATGCACGATGAAGAGGAGACACACCTTCTAATATCGTTTTCCTATTGAACATACTTCTTCCCGTATGAAATATTATAGTTTAATTACATTTTAGGGTACTTAATGATTAAATATAAACTTATTTTGAGTTTTTGAAACAAAGTTAAGAGGTAGATTTTTGGATTCCTATCTTGGCACGTTGAAAATGTGGATTACTCAAATTGATGGCTCCAACTAAACAGACTTTTTGGGATATAAATAAGGATTTTATCTAACAAAATGACATTACATGTTATAGCTGGGACCCTTTGGATGACAAATCAGAGGAATATTTTCAAAATGTAAGTAAATATTTAATCTCCATTTATAAATTTATGAAACCTGTGCCGGTGGAAAAATATTTTGATGTGGTGCGCCATCCTCAAAGAATTGCATGGCATGCTCTCACTGTAAAGCCTACAGTAAATCAGACAGTTAGATTCACAAGAATATAGGCTTTCAACCGATATAAGACACTTGTATGTACCTAAATGTTTAATATCCATAATTTTTATGATTATTTATTTTAATTGCGCGCCCTCCTGTTTCACCGGAAGTTGTCCTGCTAGCGGGACACCTAGCCTTAATTATAAGATCCTTCACCTGTAATAGAGACACACAACTGTCCTTAACGGTACTCCTGCCTGCTTTGGTCTTTGTCATGGTAGCAACATAGGTTACACTGTTAATCCTCGCAGCTCCAGACAGGGCAGGTCGCAGGGAATATTGGAAACAACAACAAACAGCATGGATCTAGACAGCCACAAGCCCGAGACAATCCTGGGTCCCAGACACAATGGGTAACCATGTCACGGGCTGCGTTCAAGCCCTCAAGAAAACTCCGCTAGCTTGATAGGCAGCTAGCTAGCAGCTAAGCTAGCTGCCACGCCAAGCAGCTCTTCAGACCCGTCCTTGGTCGGCAGGATCACTGGACAGATAGTAGCGGTCGCAGCAAATGATGCCAACAGCGACGTGGGCTACAAACTCAAAAGATGGAGAGCTAGCAACCAAACTGTTTCAATAGAATTTTAAAACATTCCAAAACAACAAACTTACCAAAATAACAAACTGAGCTCTCTGGTTCCACAAGAAGTGACGCTTTGACTGTGACATGATGACTGTGAAAGGATGAGCTGAACAAATGCGTTCTTAGAATTTCACTTTCAACCACAAGAAGACAAACTGAAATGCTATCAGAAACATGTAGGATCATTTCCCCCAATTTTTATTTCCTTATAAGTAGTCAACAAACTGATGTAATTTGGAAATTCTGCACGGAAATCTCCCCCGTCCTTACATGTCTTCTCTCTGTGTGAGAGAAACAGAAATGAAAGAAAAAAACTTTACTGATGTCTACTAGATTGTCAATGCATTTGTTCTATTGATTTATGAAAAATGTTCTGGTGAGCAAGGCTTTATTTAGTATTCTAAATCATCAAGTCATGAGAGATGATAAGCTGCCTATAGGACTAAGAAATTGTCTGTCTTTTGTAGAAAAATATCTTGAAAAAAATCACACCACTGTCAAAAAAATTGTTACGCTGTAACTGGGCAAATTAGGAATATTGTGTTTATTCATGGATACCGGGATACTCGTGAGTGGGATATAGGGAGAGTTTGGAGGGATAAAGAGCCTCGAAGCTGAGAAGTTGATGCATGGACATAGATATGGTGACAGATAGTGTAACGGCAATGCTGGTAGATGGGAAGCCAGTGCAGGTAGAGTTTAATAATGAATGTAACAAAGAACAATGCAATGCAAGACAAGAAAAGTGTAGAGTACGGTCATGGAACATCATTAATACTGCCTGGGGAATAGACCTAACGGAGTGCCAGATATAGGGGAGTTAATGAGAGAGGAAATGGATTCCAGGTGAGCCTAATCATGAGGAGCAGGTGCACGTAATGATGCTTGCCAGGATCAGTGGTTAGTAAACCATCGACGTCGAACGCTGGAGGGGAGGAGCGGGAGTAGACGTGACAGAAACATTTGTGAGATAGTGAATGAAAGCTAAGGAATGTCAAAGATAGGGAGGTTGAGGAATGAGAAATATACTGTATGTGGACAAATTACTTGCTTTGCTCTGCATGGGGTCTTGTGGATTTAAGCCACTGTGTAGCGACTATAGGACCAACTAAGTGAAATGAATGAATTATGGAATCCATACTCTACAGTATTCTATATCGTCCAATTACTTTTTCTCCGCTGACCCTAACAGGAAGAACCAAGGTCTATTGAACAGGTAGAACTCCAAGGTTGGACCTCCAAGCTAAAGAGGAAACCCAAACGTTTTCCCAGTTTCCCATCATAAAGATAAAGATACAACCATGTAACATTTAAGCCACTGTGTAGCTACTGTAGGACTAACCAGGTGAAATTAATGAAGTATGGAATCCATAGACCAACAGTATTCTATATCATCCAACTACTTTTTCTCCTCTGACCCTAACAGGAAGAGACAAAGTCTATCCAACAGGTGGAACTCCCCAAGATTGGACCTCCAAGCTCAAGAGGAAGCCCAACATTTTTCTCAGTGTCAGAAAGATACATGTAACATTGCCGAATAATTGGAAGCTAAACAAGTCGGATATAGATAATCCCAAAAATGCCAAGATTCAGTTTAAATGCCTTAGCATGACAGTTTAAAAGCCTTACCATATTAACTCTTACTATCAGAGAGCAAACAGATTATTCTGCCTCTTCGCAAGAAGAACCAACCTGAAATGAATCTCCATCCATACACAGAGGAATAACCACAACATACGAGTATCACAGTCTTGTGATCTATCGCCTCTCAATGTTTCTTGTCTGACAGTCTATAAACACCCAGATTACTCTAACTCACATATTGTTGCATGTGAAGGAATCATAATACTAGCAATAAAGGGAAGTGTCTGCCATTTCATCTGGGCTTTATTGGAAAGCTCATTAAGACACAAAGGCTCTGTGAGAATGAGTCGCCTTTGAGCGCCACTTTGATTACTGCAGCTGTGAAGCCCGTTTCATAATCATCAACCCTTCTCGGCTTTGTGTGTGGGTGACCATCAAAGTGGAACTGGCCTAGAATGTACTCTACCTAGATGGAGTTTCCAGTATGTATGAGAATGCCTGTGACTGTGTGTTCACGTGTGCGGGTGTGTGTCTGCACTGGTGTTCTTGAGGCAACAACACAAAATACACAGAACACAAGGCTGTTAAACTACTCTGGGTATACATAAAATATGTAATCTAAGTCATGAGAAACCAGCGGCTCAACTTTGAAGGTTACTTTTTAAATCTGTTCCTAATCAGATATAATTATTTACCCAAGTGGGAGATGAGATGGCGCCGAGGCTTTTTTAAACTGATCTCATGCATAATTTGCATTTGAGAGTTATTCTGTCAGGCGTTGTGTTACGCAAATACATTTGAATACGTGATATCCACTTTCACACGGCATTCAGCTGTACACTGCACACCAATGCATTTATGCACTGTAATTGGATCATTTAGAAAACATACAGAGTTTTGGTCACATGACTGTCCCCAAGGCTCTGGGCAAACTAAGTGTTTCATTACCCACAGGACTGCACATTTTTTATCCAGCCCAGAAAATAGCACACCTGATTCAACTGAATGGCTTGATGAGTAATTGACGAGTTGAATCAGGTGTGTAATTCTGAGCTCTATTAAAAATGGAAAATTGACAGTCCTGTGAGTCCCCAGGACTGGAGTTGAGAAACTTGATGCAGAGTTAAAGGAGGAGTATCACAATTAATGTTATTTGTACTTTGGTATGGATAGTTGCCGCACTCTGCTCATGTCTATGATTCCTTCAAAATAACAGTTGCCTTTGTGCACTTCAAAGTCAACTGTGCAACAATAAGAGAAAAGAAAACCTCAAAGCAAGGGTACGTCAAGGTGCCAAAATTGAACAAGCTTTATTGCTCCAAAGAGGGGGGCAAAAGCTGGTAAAATATCCCAGTTGGGTAGATCGATCGATCCACCTACACTTATGGAGAGAAGAGCCTAGGATAATTAATGCAGAATTATGTCTGCATATATTTGAATACAAAGAGAGGATTTATCCATGGGAAGACAATAAGCCTCTTATTGATGCTCCTGCAGAGCGCATTGTATGTAATAGTTCTTCATGGGAGGAGACCAAGCCTTGAATGCAGAGTTCATTTTGTCATTAATTCCCCAGAACCAGCAGTCCCCTGATTGTTTGATCTATTGTGCCAAACAAGAGAATCGGGAGAGATTTCCCTCTTTATAATTGCAGTGGAATTAACATATTGATTTTAAAATTTAAAAACAATAAAAAACAAGTGCCATGCCCTATGACATGAAATTATTATTATTACTACAGTATAGTTTATTATCAGTGGAGGAATTGCTTCTTTTGTGAAAAGTTATTGTCATGTTATAATGCGCCTACAGCTGGATTATAATGCGCCTACAGCTGGATTTGTGAAAGAGATTCGGAAAATTCACCTTGGTCAAAGACAACATGGCTAGGAGTTCCCAAATAAAGGACATAGGGGAGAGTGGGGTCCGTTGAGCCTTCTAGATCACCTGAGGAAGGCCCGCAGCATCATCAACCCCACACACCACGGCCACGAGCTGTTCAGTACCTTACCATCGGACAGACGGTATCAGAGCATGAGGTCTGATACCAACAGGCTCAGGGACAGTTTATATCTTAAAGCCATCAGACTGCTGAACACATAAACTGGACTGATCAACTGCTCTGATCTCCTCACTTTAGCACACATGCTCTCACTCATGCACATACCCACACTGACATACAAATATACACACACCTATACATTCATGCTGCACACACACACATACATCACAACTACTGCTACCAGACTATTATTATGATTGCTAAATACTGCACTGTTTAACTTGTTGAGTGTAGGGGGCAGTATTTAGATTTTTTTGGGATGAAATACGTACCCATTTGAAACGGCCTATTTCTCAGGCCCAGAAACTAGAATATGTATATAATTGTCAGATTAGGACAGAAAACTAAAGTTTCCAAAACTGTCAAAATATTGTCTGTGAGTATAACAGAACTGATATTGCAGGCGAAAACCTGAGGAAAATCAAACCAGGAAGTGGATTCTATTTTGAAAGCTCCATGTTCCATAGCCTGCCTTCGCTACATTTAAAGGGATATCAACCAGATTCCTTTTCCTATCGCTTCCTCAAGGTGTCAACAGTCTTTAGACATAGTTTCAGGCTTTTATTTTGAAAAATAAGCGAGAAAGATAACATTGCGTCAGTGGATAGCTGGGTGTTCGCATTAGTTTTGCTTGCACAACAGAGTGGGGCAGCCAATGTCTCTCCCTCTCCTATTGAAAAAGTGATTGTCCCGGTTGATATATTATCGATTATATATTTTAAAAACAACCTGAGGATTTATTATAAAAAAAACGTTTGACATGTTTCTGTGGACATTACGGATACTATTTGGAATTTTCGTCTGCAATGTCGTGACCGCTCGAGCCTGTGGATTTCTGAACATAAGGCGCCAAACAAATGGAGGTATTTTGGATATACAAATAATCTTTATGGAACAAAAGGAACATTTATTGTGTAACTGGGAGTCTTGTGAGTGAAAACATCCGAACATCCGAAGCGATTAATTTTATTGATTTTCTGATTTTTGTGACCAAGCTACTTTGATGCTAGGTGTTCATCATGTTTGGTCTAGTGATCAATAAACTCACACAAACGCTTGGATTGCTTTCACTGTAAAGCATATTTTCAAAATCTGACACGGCAGGTGTATTAACAACAAGCGAAGCTGTGTTTTGCTATATTGCACTTGTGATTTCATGAAAATTAAATGTGTTTAGTAATTTTATTTGAATTTGGCGCACTACAATTCAGCTGGTGTCCCGCTAACGGGATGGGGTGCGTCAACTTGCCCCCAAATGCTCCCTTCCTCAAAACCTGTGTAAATATTGGACTATAAATTGTGCCTTCCTGTATTATACTTATGTTAAAGTGTTTATTCTATTCTACTGAGCCATTTACTTTTTGTTCCTATTCTTATATTTTATTATTTCTTATTGCTGTTGCATTGTTGAGAAGGAATCTGCAAGTAAGCATTTCATTGGAAGGTGTGTACCACATGTATCCCTTACATACAACTAATAAAACACAAAATCTTCTGCTCTGTAACATTAATAATGTGAGTTCTATCTTGAGTTCATATCCATGACACATTGCAAAAATAGTATGCATATTATGTATAAAATGGACCAAATGTAATCATAATTCCTATAGGGTATTGTGGCCATAGGCTCAATTTACCCCATAGCCATTGAACTAAACCCCCAAGGCAAACATTTTGAGTACGTTAACCCATACCTTAGCCCAAGGATGAACTTTCATGCTACGTTTAGTACCTCATATTGTAGTTTATAGAGACCCCTTAACTGGTGTATAAAATAATCTACGTTGGTTAGATTTTTTGGGGATCTAATTTGCTTACCACTTTTTCCATGTGGTTTCTTCCTTTACAGACCTCTTCCAAAATATTTGGTTACATGATTCCTTTTGTGTATTGTTTCCTAGGAGGAAGGTGGGGCTCAACTAACCCTTTCATGTTGGTTATTCAATATATGCACTACCGGTCAAAAGTTTTAGAACACCTACTCATTCAAGGGTTTTTCTTCATTTGACTATTTTCTACATTGTAGAATAATAGTGAAGACATCAAAACTATGAAATAACACATTTGGAATCATGTAGTAATCAAATAAGTGTTAAACATATCAATATATATATATTATATTTGAGATTCTTCAAAGTAGCCACCCTTTGCAATGATGACAGGGTTTATACTCTTGGCATTCTCTCAACCAGCTTCATGAGGTAGTCACCTGGAATGCATTTCAATTAACAGGTGTACCTTGTTAAAAGTTAATTTATGGAATTTCTTACCTTCGTAATGCGTTTGAGCCAATTAGTTGTGTTGTGACAAGGTAGGGTATACTGAAGATAGCCCTAATTGGTAAAAGACCAAGTCCATATTGTGTTTTTTAAGACTGTGTTTCTGTGTTTCTGTTGTCCTTTGCAGGCTTGAATTGTTTACCTTGTGCGTTTGTTTCCTGAGTTTGAGACTTGTTTGTTGTTTTTTCAAGTGTAATGTGATCCTGCGACTACCGTATGTCAGTAAAGTATTATGTTTATCCTTAACCGCTGATTCCTCATCTGGTCTCTTCCCTGCACCTGGGTCCAACCTTACCAAGTCACAGCAAGTGTTTGCCACAACATGGACCCAGCAGAGATCACCCAGTAAGCATCAAGGAGCACTGTTAGGACAGCAGCAAGAACTGCTTACGCAAATCTCCGGGACCCTTCGGGCAGAGTCCCTCCAACCACGGCACTCCCCCAACCCAGGAAGAGCCATTGCCCAGGTCTCATCACCCAGTGCTAAAGACGTTATCGTGGTTCCTCCAGGGAACCTGCACCGGAAACCCAAGATACCAGCCCCCGAGAGATATGACGGACACCCGGGAGAATGCAAGGGGGTTCCTCACTCAGTGTTCTCTACAGTCTTCCTCATTCCACACCGATCGGGCCATGATCGCCTACATCATCTCTCCACACTCGTGCAAGGCCCTGGCGTGGGCAACGGTAGTATGGGAAAATCAGCCATCATCCTGCAGATCCATATTAGCCTTCACTGCCGAGCTGCGACGAGTCTTCGACCACCCAGTCGGCGGACGCCATTGAGTTCCCCACCCTCGCCGCCGAGAGTGGGTGCAATACGGAGGCCCTGGTTACCACTTTCCACCAGGGTCTGTCCAACTCCATCAAAGTTGAACTGGCTGCTCGGGAACTGGAAGAAGATCAAGTCCCTGATAATGCTGGCAATCAAGATTGACAACCGCATCCGAGAACGGGTGAAACTGCACCCTTTTGACACCACTCCAGCATTCCGTTTTCCTGAGCACCCCAAGCCCAACGAGCCCAGCATGCCAGCATAGTATCCCATGCAGCTGGGTCGTACACGTCTGAGCCCACAGGAGCGCGAAGGCTGCTGCCTCTACGGCAGAGGTCTTGGCCATCTCTGTGTTACCTTCCCAGAGCTGACAGGAAACGCCAGGGCTTGCTAGGACAGGGGGAGACCCTGATGAGCTGTGCAGTTACCTCCCGGCTACCCAGTCCCCACCTGTTACTACCCGCAACCCTGCACTGGGACAACCATCAGCACCAGATTCAAGCCTTTGTGGACACTGGGGCCGCAGTTAATTTCATTGATCATGACTTTGCCAGAGAGTTACAGACCCGCTGCGTTAAATGTCCCACCCCTCTGCAGATTGAAGCCCTATTGGCTCCGGTCAGGTGGAATATCAGACCAAGCCCATTCTACTGCAGGTTGGGTTGAACCAGTGAGACTCTTAGTTTTCTGTTGATCACTTCTCCCGAGAACCCCCTTATCCTAGGGTACCCTTGGCTAGGTCTACATAACACACTAGTTTCCTGGTCCACAGGACACCTACTAGAGTGGGGTAAGGAATGCCAGACTAAATTTCTAAGACCCCCACCAAGAGCCTTACCGTGTACTCCTGCATCCCTTGAAGACCGCAAATTTTCCGCACCCCCTCCCGAATACTTTGACCTCCGGGAGGACTTCAGTAAGAGGCAGGCCATCACCCTTCCCCCTCATCGTCCTTACGGCTGTGCCATAGAACTCCTACCTGTCGCCACACCTCCCCTGGGAAGTCTGTAATCCCTCTCGGCCCCTGATGCAGCAGTCATGTACAATTACATCTGGGAGTCATTGGAGGCAGGTTTCATTCGCCTCTCTACATCACCTGCTGGTGCAGGCTTCTTCTTTGTGGGGATGGAGGCTTGCATCTCTGCATCAACTACAAAGGGCTGAACCAGATTACATCTGTAATCGTTACCCCCTATCCCTGATGTCCTCCGCATTGGAGTTGGTCCAAGGGGCCCAAATCTTCACCAAACTGGAGCTCCGCAACGCTTACAATCTGGTGAGAATCAGAGAGGGAGATGAGTGGAAGACTGCCTTTAACTTCTTGGTGACAGGGGGTAAGTATTGAGTAGCTTGGATGAATAAGGTGTCCAGAGTAAACTGCCTGAGACTCTGTCCCAGATGCTAATATATGCACATTATTAGTAGTATTGGATAGGAAACACTCTGATGTTTCGAAAACCGTTTGAATGATGTCTGTGAGCATAACATAACTCATATGGCAGGCAAAAATCTGAGACAAATCCAACCAGGAAGTGGGAAATCTGAGGTTTGTAGTTTCATTTAAGTGATTGCCTATCCAATATGCTGTGTCTATGGGGCCAGATTGTACTTCCCAAGGCTTCCAGCAGATGTCAATAGTCTTTATAAAGTTGTTTGAGGCTTTTATTGTGGAAGGGGGTCGAATAAGAGCTGTTTCAATAAGTGGACTAGGCTGTGGCCAATCAGTTGTTTACTTTGTGGTCACGCGGACGCGCCGTGCCTTCTTTTTCCTCTGTAATGAATACGCTATTGTCCGTGTGGAATATTATTGAATATTTATTATAAAAAGACCCTAAGGATTGATTGTAAACATTGTTTGACATGTTTCTACAAACTGTAATGGAACTCTTTTGACTTATCGTCTGGATTTTGCGCTCGTGCATTTTGCCTTTGGAATAGTGAACTAAACGCATGACCAAAACGGAGTTATTTTGACATAAGTATGGACGTAATTGATCAAAAATGAAAATTTCTTGTGGAAGTGGGAGTCCTGGGAGTGCATTCCCGACGAAGATCAGCAAAGGTAAGTTAAGATTTATAATGCTATTTATGACTTTTGACTCCAAAATTTGGTGGGTAACTGTATGGCTTGCTTTTGTGGTTGAACGCTGTTCTCAGATTATTGAATATTGTGCTTTTGCCGTAAAGCTTTTTTGAAATCTGACACAGCGGTTGCCTTAAGAACAAGTTTATCTTTAATTCTATGGAACACATATATCTTTCATCAAAGTTTATGATGAGTATTTCTGTTATTTGATGTGGCTCTCGCAATTTCTTCGGATGTTTTGGAGGCATTTCTGAACATGGCGCCAATGTAAACTGAGGTTTTTGGATATGAACTTGATCGAACAAACCATATGTATTGTGTAACATGGGAGTGTCATCTGATGAAGATCATCAAAGGTTAGTGATTAATTTGATCTATATTTCTGCTTTTTGTGACACCTCTCTTTGGTTGGAAAATTGCTGAATGCTTTCTGTGACTAGTTGCTGACTTAGCATATTGATATGTTTGTTCTGCTTTCGCCGAAAAGCCTTTTTGAAATTGGACACTGTGGTTGGATTAACGAGAAGTGTATCTTTAAAATGGTGTAAAATAGTTGTATAGTTGAGGAATTTTAATTCAGAGATTTCTGTTTTGAATTTGGCACCTGCAATTTCACTGGCTGTTGGCGAGGTGGGACGCTAGCGTCCCGAACGATCCCAGAGTGGTTAACACCCTTAGTGGCAACTATGAGTATTTCGTCATGCCCTTCGGATTATCGAACTCACCGGCAGTCTTTCAAGGAGTGGTCAATGACACCCTGAGGGATATGTTGAATCGGTTTATCTTTGTTAACCTCGACAACGGCTTGATCTTCTCCAAGACCCTTCTGGAACACATATTGCACGTCCGCCAAGTCCTGAGACGCCTCCTGCAGAGTCAACTATACATCAAGATAGAGAAGTGTGAGTTCCACGTATCCCAGGTTTCCTTCCTGGGTCACATTTTCTCTACCACAGACATCCAAATGGACCGCGTAAAGATTGAGGCAGTGGCCGACTGGCCCTATTCCGCATCGATCAAGCAGGTCCAGCGGTTCCTCGCGTTTGCCAATATTTACAGGCATTTTATACGCAACTTTGGTGTGGTGGCAGCGTCTCTCACGGTCCTAACCCGCAAGTCCCAGACCTGTTTTTGCTGGACTCCGAGGCTGACAGGGCTTTCATGGAGCTCAACGGACGTTTCACCTCTGGACCCATTCTCGTTCATCCTGATCCAACTTGTCCCTTTTTGGTGGAGGTGGACGCTGGAGCAGGGTTGGTCTTTTCATAGCGGAACGAGGAGGACAAGAAACTGCAACCATAAGCCTTTCTCTCCAAGTGGTTCTCACCAGCGGAACGCTGTAGGCAAGCGGGAACTCTTGGCAGTTAAGTGGGTTCTTGAGGGGTAGAGACACTGGTTGGAGGGCCAACTCATCTTTTCGTGATCTGGAAGGACAATAAGAACTTGGTCTCCATTCAAGAAGCCAAGAGATTGAATGCTCGCCAAGCCAGGAGGACTCTTTGATTTCACACTAGCTTATCGCCCGTGATCCAAGAATCCGAAAGCAGACGCCCTGTCCCGCCAACCCAATGTCTCTAATAAGGAGAGGGACCCTGAGCCCATCATCCCCAGCTCACACACTGCGGCCGCTGTGATATGGAGTATTGAGACAATGGTCCACAAACCCAGACCCGAGAACCTGACCCCGACGGGGGACCCACTAACAGACTTTACATTCTGCGATCAGCCCGGTCCCGAGTACTACAATGTGGATGCTCCTCTAAATTAATTGGGCATTCAGGGGTTAATCGGAGACACTGGTTTTCTTGCGGCAGAATTTCTGGTGGCCCAACGTGATTGAGGATGTGAGACCCTTTGTTGCGACCTGTTCCATCTGTGCCCAAAGCAATTCCTCATGACAGCGACCGGCTGGGTTGTTCCAACCTCTGCCTATCCCCAGCCGGCCCTTGTCGGTTCTCCAAGGCTGCCCATTTCATTACCTTACCCAAGTTGCCTTAAGTGAAGGAGACCGCTGATCTCATGATTATCCATGTCTTTAGACTACACAGACATCCCTAGGACATTGTCCCAGATCATGGACCCCAGTTCATTGCATGGTATTGGAAGGCCTTCAGTTCCCTGTTGGGGGATTTGGTGAGTCTCTCCTCCTGGGTTTCACCCTCAGTCTAATAGGCAAACTGAGCAGGCCAACCAGGAGCTGGAGAGGTTCCTCCGCTGCTTCGTCTCCACTCAGGCCAACAACTTGAGCAAGTTCCTCATCTATGTTCAAAACACACTGCTGAACCCGTCCACTGGACTGTCGCCGTTTGAGTGTCAGTTCGGATTCACCCCCCATTCCCTGAGGCCAAAGTGGGGGTGCCATCAGCCCATTCATTCGACGATATCGCCGCACCTGGATCAGAGCGCGAATACTCCTTGGTCCACTCCTCTGCCCGACACCAACATCAGGAAAACCAGCACCGAAGACCTCTTCAGCTCCACCGAGCTGTCTGGGTGTGGCTGTCCACCCATGATCTACACTTAAAGGTTGACGCACTGAAGCTCGCTACATATGACCATTCAAGATCCTGAGTCGCATCAACCTGGTCACCTCCAGCTTCCCCCAAGATCCCCAAGAACACAGTGGCCTCCATTATTCTTATATGGAAATATGGAAATTTGGAACCACCAAGTCTCTTCCTAGAGCCAGCTGGCCAACTGAGCAATCGGGGGATAAGGGCCTTGGTCAGGGAGGTGACCAAGAACCCAATGGTCACTCTGACAAAGTACTCTAAGACCATGAGAAACAAGACTCTCTGGTCCGATGAAACCAAGATTGAACTCTTTGGCCTGAATACCAGGTGTCAAGAATAAAACTGGCAACATTCCTACGGTGAAGCATGGTGGTCGTAGCATCATGGTGTGGGATGTTTTTCAGCGGCATGGACTGGGAGACTGTTCATCTTACCCTCAATCCTGACTAGAGAAAAGTACAGAGAGATCCTTGATGAAAACCCACTCCAGAGCGCTCAGGACCTCAGACTGGGGTCCAAGGTTCCCCTTCCAAAAGGACAAGCACCCTAAGCACACAGCCAAGATAATCCAGGAGTTGCTCCAGGATAAGTCTCTGAATGTCCACGAGTGGCCCAGACAGAGACTGGACTTGAACCTGATTGAGAGAGACCTGAAATTAGCCGTGCAGCGATGCTCCCGATCCAACCTGACAGGTGTGCCAAGCTTGTAGCGTCATACCCAAGAAGACTTGAGGCTGTAATCGCTGCGAAAGGTGCTTCAACAAAGTACTGAGTAAAGGGTTTGAATGCTTGTGTAAATGCTATATTTCAGTTTTATTTTTCAAATGCATTTGTAAACACTTTTTGATTTGTCATTATGGGGAATTGTGTACAGATTAATGAGGGGAAAACAATTTAATCCATTTCAAAATAAGGCTATAACTTAGCAAAATGTGGAAAAGGTCAAGGGGATCTGAATACTTTCCGAATGCACTGCACATACTATATAATATTTACTGACAGTTACCTTTGTTTGTTTTTAATCCCATCCTTCAGCTATCCTCAACCCCTCCCATCCATCTCTGAAGACCATCCAGTTTTGATT